>NC_139224.1:144757601-145253157 GCF_055691185.1 Crinia signifera
GCTGGGGGGACTGGGAGCAGCAGCGCAAGAGGCTGCTCCAGCGGGTGCACGGCCTCGGAGGTCTAGGCCTCCGGAGCGCTTCAGCCCATCTGTGTCCCCCAGGGTTCAGCGCCGTTCACGGAGCCCTGTTAGGGACCCTCCAGGCCTGGCTGCGGGCCGGGCGACTTCCGCCCGCAGGACCAGGTCTGGGAGGAATCCAACCAGTAGGCGGAACCCTCCGCGCGGGGGGGATCCCCCCCCCGTGCAAGAAGATCCGGCGGTGCGAGGTACTGGACCAGGAGCGGCGGGGCATGCGGCGCATGCTGCTGCCCAGCGCGGGGTGAGTCGTGCCAGGGGGGCAGAAGTACAGGCTGAGGAACGCAGGCCTGGTACACGGAGCGAGCGGCGTCGAGCTGGCTCCGCCTCCAATGAGGTCACGCCGGCTGGCGCCGTACCTGAAGGTCGGGATGACAGGAGAAGAGAGATGGCAGCGTCAGCAGAGGATGGAGAAGTACCTGGTCCTTCCTCATTGGCTGCGGCTCGTCAGGACACTGGATCTGCGGCTGCTGGGTTCACAGCCCCCAGGCAGCCTGGTGAGTCTGTCTCTATGTCTGTTAATGCTTTAGCGCAGAGTCAGGGGGGGGGGGGGGGGGTTAGCCCTCCAAGGGGAGATGAGCAGGGGTTTTACTGAATTATTGAGTGGTTTTGCAGATTGGTTAGCGGGTTTGCGGCAGGGGGCGGGGCCGTCCCCGGCGGCAGCGTGGGTGCCGCAGAATGCGGGCACACCAGCCAGCAATAATGTGCCAATCAACAGTAGTGTGCCAGTTAGCAGTGGGGTGCCGGTGAGCGGCGGGGTGCCGATATCGGGCGGTGGGCAAATCAGCAGTAGTGCGGGGGCAGAAGTGAGCAGTGTGGAGACGCAGGAGGAGAGTGGGAGGCTCAGTGACACTGCAAAAGGGGAGGTGTATGTATGTTTTGAGGGGCCATTGGGGGCCCACCTGAAGCAGGAGGTGAGGGAGAAGATTTGGAAAGGGGAATACGTGGATATATTTTCACTGCTCCCTCTGGAACGTTTTAATTTGTATAGGCCCTGTAAGGAGGAGAAGAAGAAGGAGGAGGAACGGCGGCGGTATCGGCTGATACCGCGGTCATTCACGAACTGGTTGCAAGCATTTGCTATATTAGCTAGCGTGATTGGGGAGAAGGCACCTGACAATTGTTCAGGTTTGTTTTGTTACATGGATGCGATAGGGGAGGCGTACCGCGTGTACGGGGGCCTGGCTTGGCTACGGTACGATGAGCAGTTTAGACAGAGGAAGGCGGTGCGCCCTAACATACGTTGGGACCATAAGGATATTGCTTTATGGTTAAAGGTGACGGCTCCCATGAAAAGCGGGCAGCCCTTTCGTGGGGACGGGGGGGGGGGGGGGCCGAGGGAGGCCACAAATGGGACGGCCATGCAAAAGGGACTCTGTTTTGCCTTCAACGATGGGGCATGCCGGTTTGGGGCAAAGTGTAAATTTAAGCACGAATGTTCCTCGTGTGGAGGGACCCATGGTGCAAATAAATGCTTCAGAGGGAAGTCACGGGACGGTAATTCAAAAGGGGGAGACACCAGTTCGGCTGGAAAGGATGCTGGGCTATCTGCGTAGATATCCTGACCAGCAGACAGCCGCGTTGTTGGAGGAGGGGTTTAGGGAGGGTTTTAAGATACCTTCCGACGTGCAGGTTTCAGGGGGCTTTAGGAGGAATTTGAGGTCTGCAAGGGAGCATCCAGAGGTGGTGCAGGAGAAATTGCTTAAGGAGGTGCTGCTGGGTCGTATGGCTGGACCTTTTGGGTCGGCACCATGGCCAGATTTGATAGTCTCTCCATTGGGGGTGGTGCCAAAAAAGGAGGCGAACAAGTTTCGTCTTATACACCATTTATCTTCTCCAAAGGGGGCGTCGGTCAATGATGGCATTGACCCCGACATCTGCTCGGTGGTTTATACATCGTTTGACGCGGCTGTTCAGTGGGTGAAGCGGTTTGGGAAAGGGGCTAGGTTGGCGAAGACTGATATTGAATCGGCATTTCGTTTGCTGCCGGTTCACCCGACCAGTTTGCGTTTGTTAGGATGTTGTTGGGACGGGGAGTTTTTTGTTGATCGTTGTTTACCGATGGGTTGCTCCCTGTCGTGTGCTTATTTTGAGGCCTTTAGTTCTTTTTTGGAGTGGGTGGTTAAGGATGTCTCCGGGTGCAGTTCAGTTATTCATTACCTAGATGACTTCTTATGTATTGGTCCCGGGGGGTCCGGGGTCTGCGATTTATTGTTGAGGACGGTTGAAAGGGTGTCGGCAGATTTCGGGGTCCCGCTTGCACCGGGTAAGACGGAGGGCCCTGCGACTGTAATCAGTTTTTTGGGTATTGTCATTGATACCGAGAATATGGAGTGCCGCTTGCCCGAGGAGAAATTGCTGGGTTTGAAGGCTGAGGTAGGGAGGGCATTGCTGTTGAAGAAAATTAGATTGCGGGAATTGCAGTCCTTGCTGGGTAAATTGAATTTCGCGTGTCGCATTATGCCTATGGGCCGCATATTCAGCAGGAGGCTAGCAGCAGCGACAGCGGGGGTGGTTCTTCCTCATCATTTTGTCAGATTAGGTAGGGAGTTGAAAGGTGACTTGCGGGTGTGGGCAACTTTTCTAGAGGCTTTTAACGGCAGAGCTTTGTGGATGTCAGACACATGTGTGGCCACGGAGTTAGACCTCTTCACAGACGCGGCCGGTAGTGGCGGTTTTGGGGCATATTGCCAGGGACATTGGTGCGTAGGCCGGTGGCCTGAGTCTTGGGTGCAGAAGGGCATGGTTAAAAACTTGGCATTGTTGGAGTTGTTTCCTATTTTGGTTGCAGTAGTTGTTTGGGGGGATTTGTTCCGCAATAGGAAGATTTGTTTTTACTGCGATAATTTAGGGGTTGTCATGGCCATTAACCAATTGTCGGCATCTTCACCGCCAGTGGTCACTATTTTGCAGCAGTTAGTATTGGAATGCCTGGCCTTGAATTTGTGGGTGGTGGCGAGGCACGTTCTCGGTGTCTCTAACGGCATTGCGGATTCTTTATCTCGTTCACAGTGGGAGCGTTTCCGGGAGTTGGCGCCAGATGCGGACAGGGAGGGGACCGGGTTCCCGAGTCGGCTTTGGGATCTGCTGGACGGGTAGTCGACCAGCTCATCAGGGAATCTCTGGCCCCGAATACATGGTCGGCGTATAATCAGGAATGGCGGAGCTGGTTGGAATGGCGTGAGGTAGCAGGTTTGAAAGAGGATGGGGACGAGTTGGCTGTCCTGCTATATATAGGCCATTGTAAGGAGATTGGTTGGTCAGTGGCAAAAATCACGCGCTGCATGGCGGGTTTGGCTTTTGGGTTTCACGCCGGCGGTAGGCCGGATGTCACTAAGAATTTCCTGATTGCACAAGCTTTGAAAGGTTGGAGGAGAGGACATGTGGTAAATGATAAGAGAAGGCCGGTTTCCTTTCAGTTATTGCAGAAGATGGGCATAAAGTTAGGGGCGGTTTGTAGTTCCAATTTTGAGGAAAGGTTGTTCGGGTTAGCTTTTTCGCTTGCCTTCTTCGGGGCACTGCGGATAGGTGAGCTGGTGAGTCCAAGCGTGTCCAGGCCCGGGGGCTTGTTAGAGGAGGATGTGGATTTATACCCGGATAGGGTGGAGCTGGTGGTGAGGAGGTCAAAGACGGATCAGTTGGGGAGGGGGAAGAAGGTAGTTCTCTTCTCTGTACCAGGGTCAGATATGTGCCCGGTGGCACGGCTAAGGATATTTAAGGAAGTCAGAGTAGGCAGGGAAAGGGATCCTTTGTTGATGCATGCGAATGGATCCTTTTTATCACGATTCCAGTTCACAAGTGTGTTTAGAGCAGTCCTGCGGACGTTGGGCCTCAAGGGGGAGGAATATGCGGGTCATTCTTTCCGCATTGGGGCCGCAACTGAGGCTGCTAGAATGGGATTTGGGGATGAGTTAATTAAGCGTATTGGGCGGTGGGAATCGTCTAGTTTTCGCTCTTATGTTCGTTTAGGGGATTGTTGAGGTTGACTGTGTTCTTTTCTGTTTTAGGGCAGCCTCCGTGCCTGATTTGGATTTTAGGACATTCTTATGTCTTTTGGGGAGCTTTACGGGCTGATGTCAGACCGAACGGCCGCCAGCTAGGTTTGGATAGAGAGGAGGCAGTGGTTCGCTGGCTGGGGAAGCGCGGTATGGTATGGAGTGGAGTGTTCCATGAATTTCACCGTTTTGTTCGGCTCGATAGGGCTCCCGACATATTAGTGTTGCACGTGGGTGGGAATGACCTTGGGGGCAGACCGTTTAGGGAGTTGATACGGGATATCAAGTTTGATCTCCTACGTTTATGGGCAACGTTTCCGGAAGTGATCACGGTTTGGTCGGATATTGTGCCACGCCATTATTGGAGGGATGCAAGGTCGGCTGACAAGCTCAATAAGGCGCGGATTAAGGTTAACAGGGCGATTGGGCGTTTTATGGCCAGGAACGGGGCTGTGGTGGTGAGGCACAGGGAACTTGAGTCTGGTGCCGGGGCATTTTGGAGAGGGGATGGTGTGCACCTGAATGCGGTAGGGATAGATGTTTGGTTTTTGGGACTACAAGAAGGAATAGAAACAGCGTTCCGGATGTGGGGGGGGGCGCACGGGGTTAAGGGTTTAACCCCGTGCTTGGTGGCGGAGGGGGGTCCTCGAGGTTAGTGGCATTGAGGCTTAATTATGGGGCGGGGAGGGCCCCATGAGGGGGCTGGACTCCCCTGGGTGAGGTTAATTAATGAGCACTGGGTGTTGACAATTGGTGCCCTCGAGCCAATCGCTATCGGCTGGGGGTAAGAACTCCTGGAAGTGCTTAGACGTGGGGATTGATTTATTGAGGGCCTCGGGGACCACCTTCCGTGGGGAATGTTTTTTGGTTATTGTTAAACTTGTATTGTTTCAATAAAGATGGCCGCTGTGGCCAATTTTATCCAACAAGAGAGTTATGTCATTTTTGGGTGGATATATGGGCACAGCGATTAGACAATACCCTGTCATGTAGGAGCCGGACTGGAGGCAAAGCCTAAGGGTAGGCTCCCCTGACAGGGTTTGTAGGGAGCTGATTAGCAAGATAGTCATAGAAGGGGTGGCTAAGGAGAGGGTCATAGGGGGAGGGGCTTAACGGGGTGTTGAAGGGGTTTATAAGCAGGGTTCAGGCGGGAAATAGGGGTCACTGGGAGAATTTTCCAACAGCTCCCACCCACCCTCCCTGTTTTCTATAAAGTTTTTAGGTAGAATAATTGATAGGATGTCTTTTTGTCACAGTGGCCTGTGCGGAGGGGGGTCCTCGAGGTTAGTGGCATTGAGGCTTAATTATGCGGCGGGGAGGGCCCCATGAGGGGGCTGGACTCCCCTGGGTGAGGTTAATTAATGAGCACTGGGTGTTGACAATTGGTGCCCTCGAGCCAATCGCTATCGGCTGGGGGTAAGAACTCCTGGAAGTGCTTAGACGTGGGGATTGATTTATTGAGGGCCTCGGGGACCACCTTCCGTGGGGAATGTTTTTTGGTTATTGTTAAACTTGTATTGTTTCAATAAAGATGGCCGCTGTGGCCAATTTTATCCAACAAGAGAGTTATGTCATTTTTGGGTGGATAAATGGGCACAGCGATTAGACAATACCCTGTCATGTAAAGAATGTCTTCCACCTGGACCTTGTTAAAACCCTTGATATATTTGAAAGTTTCTATCATGTCCCCCCTTTCCCTTCTCTGCTGTAAAGTATACATATTAAGATCTTTTAGTCTTTCCTGGTATGTTTTGTGATGTAGCCCATGCACCATTTTAGTTGCCCTTCTTTGTACAGTCTCTAATGTATTTATATCCTTCTGGAGATATGGCCTCCAGAACTGAACACAGTACTCTAGATGAGGTCGTACCAATGACCTATACAGTGGCATTATTACTTCTTTCTTTCTACTGCTGATACCTCTCCCTATGCAACCAATCATTTGACTTGCCTTCTTCATTGCTTTGTTACATGACATAGGATATTGCAGTGCCTGACTTATTACATAGAGAGTGTCGCAGTGTCCACCTTATTGCACAGAGTGTTGCAGTGCCCACCTTATTGCACAGAGTGTTGCAATGCCTGACTTATTACACAGAGAGTGTTGCAGTGCCTGCCTTATTACACAGAGAGCATTGCAGTGCCCGCCTTATTACACAGTGTCGCAGTGCCCGCCTTATTACACAGAGTGTCACAGTGCCCGCCTTATTTCAGAGTGTCGCAGTGCCCACCTTATTACAGAGTGACACTGTGCCAGCCTGATTACACAGAGAACATCAAAGTGTCCGCGTTATTACACAGAGAGTGTCGCAGTGCCCGCCTTATTAGATATTCACACAGTGCCCACCTTATTACACAGAGAGCATTGCAGTGCCTGCCTTATTACAGAGTGTCACAGTGCCAGCTTAATTACACAGAGTGTCACAGTGCCCGCCTTATTACACAGAGTGTCACAGTGCCCGCCTTATTACACAGAGCATCGCAGTGCCCGCCTTATTACACAGTGTCACAGTGCCCGCCTTATTACACAGAGTGTCACAGTGCCAGCTTTATTACACAGAGTGTCACAGTGCCAGCTTTATTACACAGAGTGTCACAGTGCCCGCCTTATTACACAGAGTGTCACAGTGCCAGCTTTATTACACAGAGTGTCACAGTGCCCGCCTTATTACACAGAGTGTCACAGTGCCAGCTTTATTACACAGTGTCACAGTGCCCGCCTTATTACAGTGTCGCAGTGCCCACCTTATTACACAGAGAGCATTGCAGTGCCTGCCTTATTACACAGTGTGTCGCAGTGCCTGCCTTATTACAGAGTGTCACAGTGCCAGCCTTATTACACAGAGCATCGCAGTGCCCGCCTTATTACACAGAGTGTCACAGTGCCCGCCTTATTACACAGAGCATCGCAGTGCCTGCCTTATTACACAGAGTGTCACAGTGCCCGCCTTATTACACAGAGCATCGCAGTGTCCGCCTTATTACACAGTGTCACAGTGCCCGCCTTATTACACAGAGTGTCACAGTGCCAGCTTTATTACACACAGTGTCACAGTGCCAGCTTTATTACACACAGTGTCGCAGTGCCCGCCTTATTACAGTGTCGCAGTGCCCACCTTATTACACAGAGAGCATTGCAGTGCCCGCCTTATTACACAGAGTGTCGCAGTGCCAGCTTTATTACAGAGTGTCACAGTGCCAGCCTTATTACACAGAGCATCGCAGTGCCTGCCTTATTACACAGAGTGTCACAGTGCCCGCCTTATTACACAGAGCATCGCAGTGCCCGCCTTATTACAGTGTCACAGTGCCCGCCTTATTACACAGAGCATCGCAGTGCCCGCCTTATTACACAGTGTCACAGTGCCCGCCTTATTACACAGAGTGTCACAGTGCCCGCCTTATTACACAGAGCATAGCAGTGCCCGCCTTATTACACAGTGTCACAGTGCCCGCCTTATTACACAGTGTCACAGTGCCCGCCTTATTACACAGAGCATCACAGTGCCCACCTTATTACAGAGTGACACTGTGCCAACCTTATTACACAGTGTCGCAGTGCCTACCTTATCACACAGAGAACATTGTAGTGCCCACCCCATTACACAGAGCGACACAGTGCCTGCCGTATTACACAGTGTCGCAGTGCCCGCCTTATTACACAGAGAGAGACACTGTGCCCTCTTTATTAAATATTGACACAGTGCCCACCTTATTACACAGAGAGCATTGCAGTGCCCGCCTTATTACACAGAGAGCATTGCAGTGCCGCCTTATTACACAGAGAGCATTGCAGTGCCCGCCTTATTAAACAGAGAGCATTGCAGTGCCCACCTTATTACACAGAGAGCATTGCAGTGTCCGCCTTATTACACAGAGAGCATTGCAGTGCCCGCCTTATTACACAGAGAGCATTGCAGTGCCCGCCTTATTACACAGAGAGCATTGCAGTGCCCGCCTTATTACACAGAGAGCATTGCAGTGCCCACCTTATTACACAGAGAGCATTGCAGTGTCCGCCTTATTACACAGAGAGCATTGCAGTGCCCGCCTTATTACAGAGAGCATTGCAGTGCCCGCCTTATTACACAGAGAGCATTGCAGTGCCCGCCTTATTACACAGAGAGCATTGCAGTGCCCACCTTATTACACAGAGAGCATTGCAGTGTCCGCCTTATTACACAGAGAGCATTGCAGTGCCCACCTTATTACACAGAGAGCATTGCAGTGTCCGCCTTATTACACAGAGAGCATTGCAGTGCCCGCCTTATTACACAGAGAGCATTGCAGTGCCCGCCTTATTACACAGAGAGCATTGCAGTGCCCGCCTTATTACAGAGAGCATTGCAGTGCCCACCTTATTACACAGAGAGCATTGCAGTGCCCGCCTTATTACACAGAGATCATTGCAGTGCCCGCCTTATTACACAGAGAGCATTGCAGTGCCCGCCTTATTACACAGAGAGCATTGCAGTGCCCGCCTTATTACACAGAGATCATTGCAGTGCCCGCCTTATTACACAGAGAGCATTGCAGTGCCCGCCTTATTACACAGAGATCATTGCAGTGCCCGCCTTATTACACAGAGAGCATTGCAGTGCCCGCCTTATTACACAGAGATCATTGCAGTGCCCGCCTTATTACACAGAGATCATTGCAGTGCCCGCCTTATTACACAGAGAGCATTGCAGTGCCCACCTTATTACACAGAGAGCATTGCAGTGCCCGCCTTATTACACAGAGAGCATTGCAGTGCCCACCTTATTACACAGAGAGCATTGCAGTGCCCGCCTTATTACAGAGAGCATTGCAGTGCCCACATTATTACACAGAGAGCATTGCAGTGCCCGCCTTATTACACAGAGATCATTGCAGTGCCCGCCTTATTACACAGAGAGCATTGCAGTGCCCGCCTTATTACACAGAGAGCATTGCAGTGCCCGCCTTATTACACAGAGAGCATTGCAGTGCCCGCCTTATTACACAGAGAGCATTGCAGTGCCCGCCTTATTACAGAGAGCATTGCAGTGCCCACCTTATTACACAGAGAGCATTGCAGTGCCCGCCTTATTACACAGAGATCATTGCAGTGCCCACCTTATTACACAGAGAGCATTGCAGTGTCCGCCTTATTACACAGAGAGCATTGCAGTGTCCGCCTTATTACACAGAGATCATTGCAGTGCCCGCCTTATTACACAGAGAGCATTGCAGTGCCCGCCTTATTACACAGAGAGCATCGCAGTGCCCGCCTTATTACACAGAGAGCATTGCAGTGCCCGCCTTATTACACAGAGAGCATTGCAGTGCCCGCCTTATTACACAGAGGCAGACACAGAAGTGACCCCCACCTTCCCCACCACCATTTATTTGCTCATATGCAGCTAAAGAATATGGTCGCCAGGTGGACAGGACTTAGGTTGACACATGAAATCTGTCGACAGGGTCCGAAAGTCAACACAAGTATAGTTTCCTTTTTCCGGAGTAAAGGTGGCCATAGTAGTGTCTGCCATCATTAAATACTAACTAAAATGATCATTAGCACTGTATCAGTGTACCGCATCCCAGTCAAAGGGTCAACATGGTCAAAAGGTCGACACCAGCAAAAAGGTTTTCATTGTTTTGGTCTTTATGTTGACATAGGTCGACATGGGCACTGCATCAGTCTACCACATCCCCTTGTGTGAGCCAGGCTGCGCTAATTACACTATTATGCCCTCCCTCTATGCCCACTGGTGTGGTAATGTATGAACAAGTCATAAAGAAAAATCATGAAAAACTCAGGGTCGACCTTTTTCATGTCGACCTGCAGCTTGTGTTGACCTTTTGACTGTCGACCTAATGAGCACATGCTGTAAGATATATACCTGGAACTAGACAAAGCTGAGCGCTGCATAGCCGCCTGTCCTGCCCACACGCCCGCACTGTACGGTACCTATGTGAGAGCATCCTGTGATCATACTACATACATCTCTGCATCACTCATACTTGGGTACTGTACGTGTTGGTGCATTCCCGATGTGAGAACACACAGGATCTGCTGCATCAGCTCAGAGGCACATACATCACACATGTGCAACACGCCCATGACTTCCATTTATAAGCATTATTACATTTACCAACAAGGCAAACAGCACTAAGGCCCTTATTCTGATCGGTGCGGCCCGATCAGAATATGCGGCCAGGACCGTGCAGGCGAATCCCCGTCTTCCATACGGATCGCCACCTCCGTCCGTACGCGGATATGTGGCGGTCCGCATGAAAGTGGACGGGGATACGCCTCCTCCATCTTGGGAGCAGCCCCTGCATTCGATGGTCGCCGAACATCGAATGCAGGGCCGCACGCTCCACCAGCTCCCGCCACCCTAGACCACACGGACACTTGTCCGTATGAAATCATGTATGGGGGCGGGCAGCTGACATCCGGCGATGTCAGATGCCCGCCCCCTACACAAGCGTCACGGCTTCATTACCATGCATACGCCCCGCGTTTGCATGGGAACGCCCATGAAACGTGGGGCGTATGCATAGGGTAATGAGGCTAAGTAGCCCTTCACGCCCCTCTCCGCCCCCTGTGCGGCGTGTAAAGAATACGTACGGCGAAACCGCTTGCACATGCGCAGAGTGACCTCTGCACATGCGCAATCCAAAACCATCGGCGGTACGACCGCATGCGGAGAAATCTGCACCGATCAGAATAAGGGCCTAAATGACACTATGGTGCGAGTAACTGAGCGTGTTGTACATAAATTCATGGAAATGTATTTATAAATGGTAGTAATAGAAATAGAGGCCTCAGCACTTGCCTCCTATAGTACTATTGAATGGTTGATATATCGATGCACCATCGGCTGATGTGTACGAGCGATATATATCTGTGAGCTGCGTCGTTCACAGATATATCGCATCATTATGCACCACAGCCGATGCTTGATATATCAAGGAGCGCCACCGTGATTGACAGCTTAGTGGGTGGGCGCATGTAAATCCCCGCCCATTTGTGATGTTAGTCCCGACGGATCAGGTAGCGGGCATGGAGAACACAATGCCCAATCCGTCTGTAGATATATCTATTAGTGTGTACCCAGCTGTAGATGCTTCTGTGCTCAGCTGTCAGTGCATCTGTGTGTTCTGTATGTATCATTTTAGTGACTATATGGTATTATTATACACTGCGTGTGCATGTGATAGATAGTAGATTGTGGGCCAGATGCAACAGCCAGTCAATCAGCTCCTAAATTCAATGTCACAGACAAAAAATGTCAGGCAACAGCTGATTGGTTGGTTGTTTATCACTCTCCATTTTATTACTTTTGAAGCTTAGTGCATCTGGCCCACAATCTACTACCTATTCCAGGTCACCCAGCAGGTGCTCTGTGTACCAGCAACGGTCACATTTCAAAAATCCACAGGTGACCTGGAATATGAAAGCTGATGGGGGACTGGGGGCTGAGGTTGGGAATCACTGCTCTAAAATGAGCTATACAGTATATAGAAGTAACTGGTAATAAATAAAATAGGAATATAAATGAATGTTTCTAAGAATTTTTTTTATAACAGAGGTGAAAAACATAACCAAATATGTACCTCAATATATATAACTTGTAATCTAATCAGTCTGCTTATAAAAATGTCCCCCCACCATAATTTAGGAAATCACTATTAAATCCAATGCTAATATCACACATTCCCCCCAATTTATATAACATATACAACTTGTACTGTATGTAGTGCACAGATATAACTGGGTAATGCCACAGCACAGCACTTGCTGCTTTGGCTGTTGTCATGGCAACCAAGCTGTTTACTTTCCACCCTCTGCTGCAAAAGTGGCAGTTGGTAGTCAGATGACAGTTGGTAGCTATAGATGTGGAGGAGAGCTACAGGCAAGATCGCTACGTGCATGAGGACGGCTTTGCAGAGAGAAAAGATGAAGAAGACGGCAATGAAGACTTCGATGTGGAGCATGGCCATGCGGAGGATGACCAGGTGGAGTTTGGCCATGCGGTGGAAGGCCAAGTGGAGTTTTGGCATGCAGAAAAGGACGGCGACGAGGAGGAAGGTGGCCACAAGGAGAAAGAAGATCTGCAGGAGGACATCACCCTGCTCAGAGACCACCGCGGTAAGAAAGAAGAGAGAAGACCCACGAGCACATGCAGACCGAAGAAGTAAGTGATACATACACACACACGGTGGTTATACAGGCACTGAATGAAGTTTGGTAGCTGTAGTATAGGAGGTACCGTGTTTCCCCGATAATAAGACCTACCCCGAAAATAAGCCCTACCCTTGATTTTGGACACTGGTCCTAAATAAGCCCTACCCCGAAAATAAGCCCTAGTAAAATTTCATTATCTGGCGTTCAGACAATAGATTCTACACCTGCTAAACCCCCCCTTATCCCCCACTCACCACCCCTAACCCCCCTCACCTCCGTTGTGTAGGTAAAAGCACAGGCTTCTTCTGAAGAACGCTTCTATTCCCATGGATGCATTGCGGTGCTGTACGTCACCGCGCACATAACGCGGTTGCAGAACGGAGCTGTGTCACAGCAAAGAAGAGCTGGACATTATTGAGACTTAAAGGAGTACTGGGATATGTTTACCTTTATCAGGGAGGACTGGGGACATGTTTATTACTGTAAGGAGGACTGGGGGCATGTTTACCAGTATAATGGAGGACTGGGGGCATGTTTGCCGATATAATGGCGGACTGGGGGCATGTTTATTAAGGAGTACTGGGGTATGTTTACCTGTATCAAGAAGGACTGGGGGCATGTTTATTAAGGAGGACTGGGGGCATGTTTCTTGACATTTGCTGTCAATGTTCATTAAAATAAGCCCTACCCCTAAAATAAGCCCTATGGTGTTTTTTGTTCAAGAAAAAAAAATAAGACAGTGGGCGAAATGTAATAGGGTGCGATTTTTAGACATGTGCGATTTTTGGTCAAAACCGGCCGAAATCGCACATTTTCCGAAAATCGCACATTTAATAGGTTGAAAATCGCGGTAAAAAATCGCACTTTTTACCGCGAAATCGCACTTTTGGAAGTGGCGATTTTTAGTCACATTTCAAATCGCATCCAGATGTTTTCCCATTATAAAGTATACAACTCGCAAATGTAATAGGGTGCGATTTTTGGTAAACGTTACCAAAAATCGCCAAAAAAATAGACCAGGTTCTGACAGGCGAATTTGACAGAACCATGCACAGATCATTGAGATCTGTGCATGGTCCTGTTAATAAAAATATGTAAAAGTGTTTTTATAAAAAAAAAACGGCGTGGGGTCCCCCCTCTTAAGCATAACCAGCCCCGGGCTCATTGAGCCGGACCTGGTTCCAAAAATACGGGGGGACAAAAAGCATAGGGGTCCCCCGTATTTCTGAAACCAGCCCCGGACTCTTGGACCGGTCCTGGTTCCAAAAATACGGGGGGACAAAAAATCTGGGGGTCCCCCGTATTTTGAAACCAGCACCGGGCTCCAACAGCCCGCGGTGTCATGCCACAGCCGGGGGACACAATTTTTATACAAGGTCCCCCGGCCAAAACATGAGCACCGTGGCTGGTCAGCCTTGGACGGGGTACCTGGAGGAGTGGGGACCCCCCCCCCAATAAAGGGGTCCCCCCCCCAGGCTTCACCCGTCCAGGGCTGAAGCCCGGGGCTGTCACCGGCGTCCGTGGCCAGTGGACGCCGGCCTGATAGGGTTAAATCGATCATACGTTACATTGCTTTATACCGAAGAACTACAAGTGCCAGCAGACCTCCCCCATATGCTGGGACTTGGAGAACCACAAGTCCCAGCATGCGGGGCATTAATGGGCCCGCTGGGACTTGTAGTCCACCTGTAAAAAGAATGTTTATAAAAAACACACACACAGAGAAGTAAAAGTTTATTACACAAACACACACCTCACTTTTACACCAGCGATACTTACCATTCCTGGATCCAGCGCTGGTCTGGCTGCTTCACAGCCGGCTCCCCCTGCACTGACAGGCAGCGGGGAGAACCGGCTTTCTCCGTTGCCTCTAACAGCTTCTGTAGCGCTGTTCCAGCGCTACAGAGGCTGAGAGTGCGATTGGCCGATACGTCTCCATGGAGACACATAGCTCAGTCCTGATTGGCTGAGCTATGCGTCTCCATGGACGTTATGTCTGACACTGTCTGTGTCAGGATTGGAGCGAATGGCATCCACTACTTCCCCATAAGTGACAGGGGCATCTGGGGGTCGGCATACCTGGTGCGCTGCGTCTGAGTGTTCTGCGGCAGCTTTCTTATGTGCAGGTGAGTCCACGCCATTACCCCGATCCGGCGCCATATTGTCAGCTGAGCGGCGCTTCTCTTGTGGGGGAGCCAGCGGTCCCGGCGGAGGTGACAAGCTTGTCCATCGGGGGTTGAGGGAGGTGCGGGGTCGGAGTTGGGGGAGATCGAAGCTGGGTAGAGCCTTTAAAAGGTTCCGTTTGCTGGAGGGTTGACGGAGCTCCGGGCTGCGTGTGTTAGCCCATGTAACCCGGAACCGGAAGTCAGATAACAGGGTTTTTACCGCATTTCTTTGTTATTCTCTAGGATTCAAAAGTGATAAAATGGAGTGTGATAAACAGCCAGCCAATCAGCTCCTGCCTGACATTTTTCAAACACAGTATGTGACATGGCAGGTAGGAGCTGATTGGCTGGCTGTTTATCACTCTCCGTTTTATCACTTTTGAAGCTTAGAGAATCCGGCCCTTAAGCTGTCCATACACAGGTCTGATTTGGCCTGTTTTCACACGATTCTGATGGATTGGGCCGATATATGGGATAAAAACTGCAGAAATTGGAGGTGTGTGACATCAGATCGGATCTAAAGCGCATCCCCATATGCATCAGATCAGTCGCTGGAGATCTTATGTGCTACACATAGGATACATTTGTAGGGGGCGTGGCCTGGCCGTGTAGACTGTTGGACACGTTTCTCAGGAGCTCCCACAGTTCTGCATTAAATATCAACCCCAAACTTCAGCTACAAAAAAAAAAAAGACAATCCACACAGGGGACCTTACCCTGCATCTACCATCCGGAGCTGACGGTGCTGCGGAGTCGGGAGGGGGAGAAATCCCTCTCTGCAGGCTGCAGCCCTCTCATCCCCTGAAGCAGCGTCCTGCAGGAAACTCTATACACCCGCCAGCTGAACGACGTGGACGGGACACCGCGGACGGCGAGACGAGGAAGCGAGACCTGAGGTGAGACTGGTGGGCCCCAGGCTTCCCCCGCACGTCCCAGACCTAGGAGAGCGGCAACAGAGCCAGAGTTGAAGCAAGAGGCTCCCGCGTGAAGCCGCGGCGGCCATCTTGGTTACTGGCGGGCGGCAGACTCCGGCGCAGGCTCCTGTTCTAACAGGGAGAGCCTCGCTGGAAAGTAGCAGGGGGCCCTCCTGTCCACCCGGCAGAGCACTACACTACTCAGCAGATCTAGGGGACGGGGGACATCTGCAAGTTCCCTCTCCCCCATATAAAATAAAGGCGGCCGCCATCTTGGATCCTGGACTGTCACTTATAAGCATACAGCAGGCAGTGCTTCACAGCTGCAGCTGCTGCTCCTGGCTCCCAAACCTCCTCCTGAGATCCATGGGAACCACATAGATATCCTACTAATAGAGACTGCTAAATAAAACTCGCATACCTACTTGCCTCACATAATTTGCTGACAAATAAAGTTAGCTATACACAACTACCTTCTGGACACCTATAGAGGTGTTCACTGGAAGCACTGCCTGCATATCTGCCCTAAAACAGCCGTTTACTGAATTTCATCTGCTACAGGGCGTGGTTTGGTCTGACTTGTGAGAGGGGACATCCGGCTACCCCTTGCCCCGCCCATCCTTTTACCACACACTGACGGTGACCTGAACCAACACACAAAGCCTCAGGTGGCTAGAAACAGACACGGAGCTTCCAAATAATATATCACCTAAACCCAGCAGTTTGTGTGTCTATTGAAAATGTCCCTCTCCCATCACACCCGACATCAGGGAGGTGATAAAATGACCGACTGATGATGACCGCGTAGGCCACGGGGGAGCCTCGACACGACAATGGCCCGCTGTTATTTCTAACACAAGACCGGAAGAGCCGAGATTGTTTTTACCATCTGATCTTAAAATAACTTACATTTAAGTCGGTGCTCATGGTGAAAAACGCCAAGAAAAAATCTAAGACCAAACCGGAAGGAACACCTAAATCCGCAGACTGCCACACATCAGACCTACGCCAGTTTCTACTACCCTCCAATACGAATTCCTCGAATACAACAGAAACCCCTTCCTCATCGAACTCACCCTCTCAGTCAGAAGAGATGTCTCTACCCGAAGGCACCCTATCCCGAGACACTCCTTCATTGGCAACAGAGGTTAGAGAGATCCTGGCGCATGTCAAAACCCTACCTACGAAGCAAGACTTTTCAAACTTGGAGTCCAGCCTACTTGCTACTATCAAACACGAAGTATCTGCCCTTCAGAAAGACATGTCTTCACTTGAGTCAAGAGTAGATACTCTAGAGAGACACGAATCTCCAACTACAGCTATTTTGGCCAAGTTCAAGGAAGTGATCTCCCATCAAACATCTGATATCACCTTCCTTAAAGCCCGCATAGAGGATATGGACAATCGGGGCAGAAGAAATAACATCAGAGTCAGAGGCCTATCAGAAGATATACACCAGTCTAATCTCACAGATGTCCTTACAAAAATCTTCGGGGAAATCCTGGGCTTAGACCCAAACACAGCCATTACCTTCGATAGAGCACACCGAGCCCTAAGACCTAGGGGCCTCCCACAGGACCGCCCTCGAGATGTTATCTGTAGATTGCATTACTACACCCAAAAAGAAGAAATCCTACATAAATCCCGCCTACTAGAAGGGATCGAATTCCAAGGAGATAAGATCCAAATATTTCCCGACCTGGCATGGTCGACCTTACAGCAGAGGAGAGCCTTAAAACCGCTTACAGATACCCTGCGAAAATTAGGCCTGAAATATAGATGGGGATTCCCATTCTCCTTGCAGGTGACCCACAATGGTAAATCTACCTCTATATCCAAACCAGCGGATCTCCCAGCCTTTTACACTACACTTGGCATCCAACCTGTGTCACTTCCGGACTGGGACTCTTTTCACCAATGCCCTGACCTTCCTACAATCGATACGCACGACGACGCTTGGCAACAAGCACATTCACCACGACGCAGGAAGTCCCATACGACCTCCTCTCGTACAACTGAACCACCATGAACATTTGCTACTTCAAGACCAGCCTTTTTCTTGGCCATTACCCTTTGGGTCATGAAAAGTGGTAATTTACCTCCTTTCTCCTCTTAAAGACTTATGGGTTCTGTTGACTCAATGTTTAGTATTTAGATAGATACTTTTAATTTTACATTTATCGTTGTACTCTCTCTGCCCATATAGAAGCAACAGATAGATGGCTGATTTTCTATATTTGTATTGATACTTAGCTCTTTAATGGTATTTCCAATTAGAATTACCTCGTATGTTATTTTCATATGTGATTTGATAGATGACTATAGATATTGGCGGTGGGCAGTTGTTGTTCTTGGCTCCCCGCTAATCCCCCGTCGAGCTGCACCTGTCTTCTCCATGGGAGGGGAGGATGCAGGCATCCTCCCTCGTCCCATTTGCAGCTGTTCTTCCTCTACACGTTTACACTTACGTTGTATATTTCCAATGTACTATGCTACATATCTTGTTATGTGGCACCCTCCTCTTCCTTCTTTCCACCTATTTCCTCACTTCTACTCCTATTCCTATCCATATGGCCTTGAGATTTGTAAAAGTTGCCTCGATCCAAACTGGCAATGGGTATTAATGATCTACATATAATCACTCTTAACGTTAAGGGCTTAAATATTCCAGAGAAACGTTCTGGGTTGCTTAAGTGGCTCAGAGACGAGAAAGTAGATATCGCGCTCATTCAGGAAACACATTTTAAAAAAGGAAATGCCCCCTCTCTCAAATGCCACTACTACCCCCATGTCTTTACAGCAAACAATCCAACAGGGAAATCACTGGGAGTGGGAATCCTGATAGCTAGACATATACCTATCCTGAATGTATCCTCTCATATTATCCTAGAGGGCAGAGCACTATTAGTCAAATGTGACATTAACTCCCAGCGTTTCTCTTTCCTGAACATTTACGCCCCAAACACGAAACAACCACTATTTATTTCTTCAGCCCTAGATAAAGCAGACACTCTTCTCGAGGGAGTGACGGTAATGGGGGGAGACTTAAACTGGACTCTTGATCCCTTTCTCGACTCCTCCAAAAAAGTACCTTATAGACCGGACCGGGAATATAGGAGAGTGAGACGCACCTTACTGGACCACCAGCTGATTGACTCTTGGAGATTGACCCACCCCTCTGACTTAGATTACTCCTACTTCTCTCACCCCCATCAATCCTATTCGAGGTTAGATTATATATTCCTCGGCCACCGACATTTACATCTGATTGCAAACACCTCGATAGGTCAAATTACATGGTCCGACCATGCCCCAGTCCACTTAACTCTGCTTTTTCCTACACAGACCACACGCTCGTGGAACTGGCGTTTCAATGACACCCTCTTACAGGACGTAACATACAAAGCCCAGCTAGATAAAGCCATTGATTTCTATATCTCTGATAATGATAACACTGAAGCCTCCAGAATATCTATTTGGGAGGCACATAAATGCGTGATACGTGGAGTGTGTATTCAGTTAGGCTCTATGCGGAAAAAACAAAAATGCAAACAAAGAGACGATCTCCTAACCCAGATTAAAAGACTAGAGACACTCCATAAGAAATCACAATCCCCCCAACATTATATGGATCTTGAATTGGCCCGTGCTTCTCTAAATAAACTGCTTAATGACAACATAAAATTCTCATATCGCAAATGTCGTAGCCGATATTATCAATGGGGCAACAAACCAGGCAAATTACTAGCCAAAGCCCTTAGAGAACAACGAGCCCTCACTTTTATACATGCCATAAAAGACGATAGAGGCCACACACACCACAACACCTCTCAGATAGCCAAAACCTTCCAAACGTACTACGCAAATTTATATAACCTCTCAGGGTCTGGGGGAAGAACTGACAAAATAGCTCATAGTTCTGCGGTAGCTGAATACCTAAAAACGATAAACTTCCCCACATTACCCAAAGACGAAGCAGAGGCCTTAGATGCCCCCTTTACCCTTGAGGAGGTAGAGAAAGCCATAGATTCATCTGCTAATGGGAAAAGCCCGGGCCCTGACGGGTACACTATAGCCTACTATAAAGCCTATAAAAACAAATTGGCCTCCCTACTTACACGCGCCTTTAATGAGATCTCCGCTGAGTCACATTTTTCCCCGCACTCACTGGAGGCACATATCACGGTCCTGCCTAAAGAAGGCAAAGATCCTAGCCTATGCCCAAGTTATAGACCAATCTCTTTATTGAATATAGACATAAAAATTTTCGCCAAACTGATTGCAAACCGCCTAAAATTACTACTACCTGATTTAATCCATGGCGACCAGGTTGGCTTTGTTATAGGCCGAGAGGCCAGAGACAACACTGTCAAAGTGATTAATATGATTCACTACGCCTCTCTGTCTACACAACCGTCAGTCGTCATCACGACAGACGCCGAAAAGGCGTTCGATAGAGTAGATTGGGGATTCATGACAGGGGTACTAAAACACCTAGGTTTAGGCAAGATCTGCTTCCATAGAATCCTATCCTTATACACCTCACCATATGCCCGCATTAAAATTAATGGGTCTCTATCTGACCCTTTCTCAATTACTAATGGTACGAGACAAGGTTGTCCCTTGTCCCCCCTCCTATTTGTTCTATGTATAGAAGCATTAGCCAGGAGTATCAGAGAAAACCCAAACATCACAGGTCTCATAGTAAAAGGCAAAGAATATAAGTTAGCTATGTTCGCTGACGACCTACTTGCCCTCATCTCCAATCCATCAACCTCCCTCCCAAGCCTGATATCAGAATTTAACAAATTTGGAGCCCTGTCTAATTTTAAAATAAATTATTCTAAATCTATCGCAATGAACTTAAATACACCCACCAATTCACTTCTAAATCTGAAAAATAGTTTCCCATTCACTTGGCAGGATTGCAAAATAAAATATTTAGGGGTAATGATCCCAAATGACTTATCTAAATTATTCACATTAAATTTTATCCCTTTGCTGAACTCACTGCGCTTAGACTTTCAGAAATGGCGGAAACTGCATCTATCATGGTTCGGCAGAATAAACGTAATTAAAATGAATGCTCTGCCAAGAATCCTATTCTTCTTGCAAACACTGCCAATACACATTCCAGCTACATGGTTCCGCTCAATCCAAAATCTAATTAAAGCCTTTGTGTGGGATCGCTCTACCCCACGCTTTAAACATGATGTCTTATTCATGAGAAAACACCAAGGAGGCCAACAACTCCCACATATCCCAAATTACTACGATGCAATAATTCTACACAGAATAATAGACTGGACAAGGGCCAAGAGTGATAAACAATGGGTCCTTCTAGAAGAAGCTAGCTTCCAACAGTTTATAGAAGTCGCGCCCTGGCTACCCTCATTGCCGAAAATCTCTCACCCAACGGTCACCCCTACACTCAAAAGATGGGATAGGCTACGAGATAACACACTCATAACCTCTAGAATCTCTCCCCTCACCCCCTTCATTTGTAACCCAGAATTTACCCCTGGGCAGGACAGATTAGCTTTTGACCGATGGACAGAATGTGGGCTCTTCAGACTGGGCCAGCTGGTGAGCGAAGGTGAGGTGCGGTCATTCTCTGATATCCAGTCACTATGGAACATTCCGAACTCAGATTTTTGGAAGTATCTCCAGGTACGTCACTTTCTTGTCTCTTCTAGAAAGTCCTCTAGTACCAAAAGAAAACTCACTCCCTTCGAGAAGTTATGTATTTCACCCCAGACTCCTACGCATACTGTCTCCCAAGTATATGCGATCATTATGGACAACTTTGCTGCTAAACCGCCCTCTTTTACAATCTCCTGGGAGAAAGATATGCAAGCGCTAGATATACAAATAAATTGGGATACAATTTTTCGTAATACACAGTGCAGTTCTCTATGCCTACACACACTAGAAAACCTCTATAAACTCATATATAGATGGTACAGAACCCCATATATCCTCAATAAAATGTTCCCTGCGGTGCCCAACCTCTGTTGGAGATGTAAGTCTGCTCCCGGCACTTTTGTTCACATCTGGTGGGAGTGCCCCCACATTTCTACCTTTTGGACTGAGGTATTTAAGTGCTCGGAACTAATACTGGGGGATACAGTACCCAAAGACCCGGGATTTTGGCTACTAAACCTTATCCAAATAGACGCACACACTTACAAGCACTCATTACTTAGACATTTTATTAATGCAGCCAAAGCCATTATCCCCACCTTATGGAAGTCTTCCATACCTCCCTCGATGAAACAATGGTTAAAGAAAATTGACTACTTCTTAGATATGGAAGATCTGATCTCCTTCTCCTCAGGCCAACCCACTGCCCCACTAGAGACAAATCTACTATGGCATAATTTCAAACTTACACCCATTTACAGGTCATATATGTCCTCATAACCTTTTCTTCTTACTCTTCTTTACTTCTTTCCTCCCTTTTCTTTCTTTCCTCCACTCTTGTAATTTACCTACTGACTTAATTGTAATGTAGACATATTACCAATTTCAACTTATGGACTGAATGTTATGACCAATGTTGTTGTCTACTGCTTCAATAAAAACAGTTTACGCAAAAAAATAAAACATGTTTTTGTAAAAAAGGATACATTTGTAATGGACCATCAGCGGCACCTGGTGGGGGCTTTTAGCATCCAATTTCCATTGAAGGATGTACTATTGCATGCCAAGTAACATGGAACCCTCCCGGGGCGCTGCTAGGGGGTTCTGGTTACATCAGGTCTGACTTGTGCATCAGACAAGTCGGACCTCTGTATGGGCACAGGGCCTGATTAAGGGTTCCAGCCACCAGAGGCAGACACAGAAGTGACCCCCCACCTTCCCCACCACCATTTATTTGCTCATATGCAGATAAAGAATACGGTCGCCAGGTGGACAGGACTTAGGTTGACACATGAAATCTGTCGACAGGGTCGGAAAGTCAACACAAGTATAGTTTCCTTTTTCCGGAGTAAAGTCGGCCATAGTAGTGTCTGCCATCATGAAATACTAACTAAGATGATCATTAGCACTGTATCAGTGTACCGCATCCCAGTCAAAAGGTCAACATGGTCAAAAGGTCGACACCAGCAAAAAGGTTTTCATTGTTTTGGTCTTTATGTTGACATAGGTCGACATGGGCACTGCATCAGTCTACCGCATCCCCTTGTGTGAGCCATGCTGCGCTAATTACACTATTATGCCCTCCCTCTATGCCCACTGGTGTGGTAATGTATGAACAAGTCATAAAGAAAAATCATGAAAAACTCAGGGTCGACCTTTTTCATGTCGACCTTCAGCTTGTGTTGTCCTTTTGACTGTCGACCTAATGACGACATGCTGTAAGATATATACCTGGGACTAGACAAAGCTGAGCGCTGCATAGCCGCCTGTCCTGCCCACACGCCCGCACTGTACGGTACCTATGTGAGAGCATCCTGTGACCATACTACATACACCTCTGCATCACTCATACTTGGGTACTGTACGTGTTGGTGCATTCCCGATGTGAGAACACACAGGATCTGCTGCATCAGCTCAGAGGCACATACATCACACATGTGCAACACGCCCATGACTTCCATTTATAAGCATTATTACATTTACCAACAAGGCAAATAGCACTAAATGACACTATGGTGCGAGTAACTGAGCGGGTTGTACATAAATTCATGGAAATGTATTTATAAATGGTAGTAGTAGAAATAGAGGCCTCAGCACTTGCCTCCTATAGTACTATTGAATGGTTCATATATCGATGCACCATCGGCTGATGTGTACGAGCGATATATATCTGTGAACTGCGTCGTTCACAGATATGTCGCATCATTATGCACCACAGCCGATGCTTGATATATCAAGGAGCGCCACCGTGATTGACAGCTTAGTGGGTGCGCGCATGTAAATCCCCGCCCATTTGTGATGTTAGTCCCGACGGATCAGGTAGCGGGCATGGAGAACACAATGCCCAATCCGTCTGTAGATATATCTATAAGTGTGTACCCAGCTTTAGATGCTTCTGTGCTCAGCTGTCAGTGCATCTGTGTGTTCTGTATGTATCATTTTAGTGACTTTTTGGTATTATTATACACTGCGTGTGCATGTGATAGATAGTAGATTGTGGGCCAGATGCAACAGCCAGTCAGTCAGCTCCTAAATTCAATGTCACAGAGAAAAAATGTCAGGCAACAGCTGATTGGTTGGTTGTTTATCACTCTCCATTTTATTACTTTTGAAGCTTAGTGCATCTGGCCCACAAGCTACTACCTATTCCAGGTCACCCAGCAGGTGCTCTGTGTACCAGCAACGGTCACATTTCAAAAATCCACAGGTAACCTGGAATATGAAAGCTGATAGGGGGACTGGGGGCTGAGGTTGGGAATCACTGCTCTAAAATGAGCTATATATAGAAGTAACTGGTAATAAATAAAATAGGAATATAAATTAATGTTTCTAAGAATTTTTTTTATAATAGAAGTGACAAACATAACCAAATATGTACCTCAATATATATAAATTGTAATCTAATCAGTCTGCTTATAAAAATGTCCCCCCACCATAATTTAGGAAATCACTATTAAATCCAATTCTAATATCACACATTCCCCCCAACTGATATAACATATACAACTTGTACTGTATGTAGTGCACAGATATAACTGGGTAATGCCACAGCACAGCACTTGCTGCTTTGAATGTTGTCATGGCAACCAAGCTGTTTACTTTCCACCCTCTGCTGCAAAAGTGGCAGTTGGTAGTCAGATGACAGTTGGTAGCTATAGATGTGGAGGAGAGCTACAGGCAAGATCGCTACGTGGATGAGGACGGCTTTGCAGAGAGAAAACATGAAGAAGACGGCAATGAAGACTTCGATGTGGAGCATGGCCATGCGGAGGATGACCAGGTGGAGTTTGGCCATGCGGTGGAAGGCCAAGTGGAGTTTTGGCATGCAGAAAAGGACGGTGACGAGGAGGAAGGCGGCCACAAGGAGAAAGAAGATCTGCAGGAGGACATCACCCTGCTCGGAGACCAGCGCGGTAAGAAAGAAGAGAGAAGACCCACGAGCACATGCAGACCGAAGAAGTAAGTGATACATACACACACGCGGTGGTTATACAGGCACTGAATGTAGTTTGGTAGCTGTAGTATAGGAGCTAGGTGCTGAGGCCTCTGTGTCTACTACTTATATTACAAAATACATCTCCATGAATTTATGTACAACATGCTCAGTTACTTGTATCCAAATCTAATTCAGTGATATCTACCTTGTTGTTAAATACAATAATGCTTATATATAGCAGTACAGGTATACCACAATAATCCGGCACTGCACTGGAGATCACCTGCTTTGGCAGATTATCAGTGGCAGAGAATTTCTTGTTGTATCTGCGCACTGAGATTGATGTTATGACTAGCTGCGAACACTTATGGATCTGACTGGGATCCAATCTTTGTGAACTTATATCATTTTTGTGGGTTAGTGTCGCGCTCTGTCTTAATTATCAATCAATATGCAGTGAATATACATATATATGGGTGCATATGGCTGTATACAGTAGAAATTGGTAATAGACTCAGTATGTTAGCAATTGTAATTTACTTCAAACAAGGATTCAATTAAAATGAACACAATTGGCCACAAAAAAAGGTCAATTGGTCATAAGCATAAGTTGGATAGTCTGTATGCTCAGTCCTAACTGTGCGCATCAAAGGTTGGTGATTCCTCCCTAGGATTGCGTAAACTTTAGGAACAGTCTGATAAGTCTCTGGTGAGAGCACTTGGATAATAGTCTCTTAGGGTTATCTGAGTGCGGCGTCCCGCTGTCAGATAAGCTAGTGGATTCTTCGGGTACCCCTTTAACAGCCTGATGTCACTCCTAGGTTTTCGGAGGAGTGTGCGGTAGGTGAAGTTTAGGGTGACCGGTGTCACTTCTGCTTGGTGCTGTGTTGTTGCAGCGCGCACTCATCGGAGTGCCCCAGGCGAGGGGGGGGGGGTGTGCCCCGGTGCTCAGGGGGGGTGTACCTGCTGTGGGGTACCTGCTGCGCCATCCGGCAGGAGCAGGCAGGGGTGTCCGTGCCGCGGGGGTACCTGCTGTGCTGTGTATTAAGCTGGCGGCGGCGGGGTCCCTGCAGTGATTAGCAAATAACTAGCGCTATTCGGCGGCCGGGCGGTGGCGCCGGAAGTGCTTCTGATTTTAAAAACACTAGCCGCACGCTGATTGGCTGAATCTCAGCCAATCAGCGTGCGGCAAGTGTTTTCAAACCCAGCAGCGCTTCCCGCGCCGCCACCCGGCCGTCGGATAGCACTAGTTATTGGCTAATCACTGCAGGGACCCTGCCGCCGCCAGCTTAATACACAGGGCCGCAGGTAGTGGTACCCCTGCGGCACGGACAACCCTGCCCGCTCCAGTCTCTGCACCTCCGCTCACCTCCATGCGGGGGCAAACTGCCGCCCTCCAGTAGCCGGCACCTTAAGCAAATGCCTAGAGCTGCCAAGTGGTGGAGCCGGCCATGCACAGCGTGACTCCCTCCTGCAGTCTGCCCCTCCCCCCCCCCCACAGTGTGATTCCCTCCTGCAGTCTGTCCCCACCCACAGCATGACTCCCTCCTGCACTCTGTCCCCCCCAGAGTGACTCCCTCCTGCAGTCTGTCCCCCCCTGCAGTGTGACTCCCCCCACAGTATGTCTCCCACCCCTCAGCGTGACTCCCCCATGCACCAGTTTCACCCCTGTGACTCCCTCCTGCAGTCTGTTTCCCCCCGCAGTGTGACTCCCTCCTGCAGTCTGTTCCCCCTTGCAGCGTGACTTCCTCACGCAGTCTGCCCCTCCCCGCAGCATGACTCCCTCCTGCAGTCTGCCCCCCCCCCCCGCAGCATGACTCCCCCCTGCAGTGTGACTCCCTCTCTCTGCCAGCAGCAGCGCTTTTCTTGCTGACAGTAAAGGAGATATTTCTTCTGCTGTTTTTGACCCATGTTTGTTTGTATTGATTTAACAGACTAGTTATCCCATCAGTTTTATAAATGATTTCTGTAAATCACGTTTAATATTAACTTTAGTGCCAGTTGTATAATAGTCATTATAGGCAGGGCCGGCGCCACCACTAGGCAGGTTTAGGCATTTGCCTAGGGCGCCGGCCACTGGAGGGCGGTAGTGACCTGCAGCAGAAGCAGAGGAGAGCCCCCCGGCAGAAGGAAGATGCTTCTCGGTGAGTGTGCAGCACGGCATCCACCCCCCCACCCCGAGCAACACAGCAAACCCCCCCCAGGCATCATCGCGTTCCCCATACCCCTACCTTGGAGCAGCATGGCGCACGGGCACCCCCCCCCCCCCGGGGCGCTCTGGCCCTGATTATAGGTAGTGTCAGTGGGTAAGGCCCAGCGCTGATCACTGTCTGTGAGAGAAGCAGATAGAGGTGTAGATAAAGGTAGTCAGCACTTAATGAGAGCGGTACATACGCTCCTCCCCTCCAGCCCCTTCCTCAGATTAAACATAAAAAGTGTGATGGGTCAGTTGCATAAACAGCTGCTGGCATCCGTCTCCTATACCCAACCAATAAGTAGGGACGAAGTGTCCACCAGATGTGGTCTCCATCCAACCATACAATAATTCCTCTGACCATGTAACTTAATCAGCCAGTAATTATTTGTTGCACACTGCCCCCTATCTGAAGATAGCATTACCCAATGGGGACAAGATACAGTTGGTGGAGTTGGATATGTACTTCTCCCGTCAGAGCTGCACACGTGTACATATGACAATGTGCATCGCTCTGTCCTGTTTTCATAAAAGAAAATCTCTAAGCAAAATAGCTTATTAGCTTCCTGATGCTACTGGACTAACATTTTCCCCAGTAGGATAACTGAATGGAAATCTTCATGTCACTTGGCTGATTTTCTGGTCACTTTACCCTGTTTTTCTGCTGTAATACATTCTTCCAAACTGTCCTGATTTTCGCTGAACCATCCCGTTTTTTGTGATAGTCTGCCATCCCACCCGGGGCCGGCAGCGTTCCGCAGTGGTGATGGTGCGGCAACAGGGAATCCCCCCTGCCTGCCGCTGCTTAGCGGGGAATAAATGCTGTGTGCATGTGCACAGCATCTATTCAGGCAGGCAGAGGGGCTGGGAGCATGGCCAGTAGCTCACAAAGTGCTGGACATGCCCCCAGAGCTGCATAGATGGGGCGTGCCTCGCAGCAGTTCCATGAGCATAGGTCACACCCATGGAGCAGGAGGCCATGCCCACAGAAATTTGGGCACACACAAGCGTCCTTCTTCCTCATCTGCCAAAGTTGGGGGGGGGCATGGTAATATAAACGTCACCTTAATTCATGTTCTATCATATATGGGCACTGTTGAAATGTTCTCCTCTGGCTTCTCTCTCCATTAGAAACCAGCAGTGCTCCATCATCCTGCCTCAGAGATGCAGTCTCTCGTACCATCCAGGGACTGACGTTTCACCATCAGTTAGGCCAAGGTGGTTTTGGGAAGGTAAGCAATGAGGTTTCAGTTGTCACAGGGGAATTACTATATGTCTCCATATTATTAGAGGTGAACAAGGCTGCAGTGCAATATCATTCAATGTCAGTTGTGATTCACCATTCCATGTAATGATATTGCACACAGTATAACTGCATGATGTGTAACATTCCCCTGCTATAATATAACACTACAGTGTCCGATGGTTCTGGTAGGGCGACCTCTTCTAGTAGTCACTGTAATAAGGTTACAGTATGTGGGGTGATAGAAGCATGGAAGGATAGACGCACTGTGTAATGTGTGACCTCCTACCGCTATAGAGTGGCCCCTTTTCTTACATTATCAGTGCAGCATCAGCTAGAACATCAGGGAATGTTGCCTGTATTACATGTGGCACTTATATACGTGTGAAACGTCTTTACATTGTGTAGAAGATGCTGCTTCACTGAAACGCAACCTGCAAGGTGCAAAATCTCTGGCAGTAAAAGTATTATATAATACTCCAGAGTGGGTATGGCCTGGCTGCTTGGGGCATCACATGGTAGCATTCAATGTAGCACTTTATTATTGTTTACCAGTGTAACACTGTCTAATTTATGTCCATCACCAGAGCCAAATTTCCCATTAGGCACATATTTGGGGGCGGCACTCCGATGCTTGTGATAGTACTGTCAGCATGAAATGTACCAGTAACTGCAAATTATCTACTGCACTGTACCATATTCCATTTTGAATAGAGTATAAATGGATAAACTGTCCCACTTAGTAAATATACATACAGAATAACAATCCGCCGCCCCCCCCCCCCCCGGGCGGCATTATTGTTGTGCCTAGGGGCGCCCTCACCCATAAATCCACCCCTGTCCGTCACTTATGTATCACTCCTTAGCACATAGCTCATGTTTTTCTTATTAACAGTAACACAAAAGCATATTTCTAGGGTGGTGCCCGGTGGTGGCTGGGCTTTACCGGCATGGGGGGGATTCCGTACCCCCGATGTAAAGCTGGCCATACACTATCACTATTGCGATGTATCGCAGAAGTGTATGGCCATCCCCCCCCCCCCCCCCCCCCCCCCCCTGGAGCTGACCTGGATCTTCTCGGATGGCAACATCGCATGCCATCCGTTAGCCTCCGTTATGATAGGGGACCATGCACTGGATCCGATGGCATGTCATACACATGGCTCAGCCCGATCCATCAGATTCGGATGAAATTGGCTCAAATCGAATTCAGCTTAGTGTTAGGGACCCACAAGGGATGACGTCACCATGACACTGTGGTTATGAGGTTAACACTGTGATATTTCCTCTAGGTTCTCCTGGCCTCACACTCAGCTCACAGCCAGTTGTTGGCTGTGAAGGTCATGAGCAAGAGATGGCTCCTAGAGATCGGCGTAGAACATGCATTCATGGAAAGAAAAGTGCTAGACCTTGCATCTGGGTGCCCATTCCTCATCCATGGCTACTTCTCCCATCAGAGCACGGTAAGGCTGTGACTGCCTCTGACCTTTTACATGTCGACCTAATGCTTGTGTCAACCTTTTTATCATGTCCAACATATTTCATGTGTTGACCTATTGACTATTGACCTATAGTGGTTAGCCTAATGACTGTCCACCTATGTACTGTTGGCCTAGGCACCGCCCCCTGGTCCCGTCCCCTCCCCATGACTGTCCTAGGGATGGCCATCGACCATCGATGATTCAAAATCATCAATGGTTTATGACCGATGTCGAATACTTTTGCCATCAATGGGGGAGAACCAGATGGCTCTGCCCCCGACACCCGCAAAGCCCCGCCCATTTATTGTGATTGGCCCACAGGCCAATCACTCATACATTATAGATGACCATCGATATGTAAAACTACGATGGTTACCCTTGCATAGTTTTACACTATTGATGGACTGTTGCACTTTTGCCATCGATGGCAACCATCGATGGCAAAGGCACCGATGGCCATCCCTAGACTGTCCATTATATTCCCATGAGAAGTGAATGAATAATGTATAGAATTTCCCCTTACTTAGTTATTTCGGACAAAGGTGACATTCCCCTCGCCCTAGCTCTGTCCCTCCTGCCTGTCCTGCCATGTATAATAACACTATTGCTTCTACCATACACAGAATCACGTGTTCTTTGGGATGGAGTATGCCAGTGGCGGAGACTTCCGTAGTCTCCTGATGAGGAATGGGCCCATGGACATCTCCAGTGCAAGGTGAGGATATAGAGTAATGTGTTGTTACAGCCGCTGATAGAGGGAGGACTTACTGATAGATTATATATTATACATATACATTTTGTATTCATTCAGTATTCAATATATAATACAGTATATAAAAGCATGCCTTATATGTGTCACCTTATATTGGGCAAAGTAATACTATTAGTAGTAACAAACTCCAGATGTGACAGGATTATACAGCTGCTGTCATCACTGTGTGCAGCAACATGAAGGTGGCCATGTACTAAGGGGCAGCTATGTATGTGGTTTGGGAAATGACACACGTCAGATGTGGCAGGATTATACATCACTCAGCCAGGGCCGGCTCTACCACTAGGCAGCTTTAGGCAGCTGCCTAGGGCGCCAGGATCTAAGGGGCGCTACCAAGTCTGCCTATCAAAAAATAAAGGATGTCTGTGAGGATCCTTGTTGTTCTTAATGCACCTCTACGACCTCACCTCGATACTTCCACTTGAGGCAAACTTCCCTATGTTGCTTCCCTCTCTTCCTGTACTCTGTTGTGGGTGGCAAAGGGGAGGGTGCTGGGGGCCTCCAGAGTAAGCAAGAGTCTTGCCCACCCACCTGGGGGGCTGGGAGGACCACTCAATTTTGGGAGGCTCTCTGCTATTCCAGAATGTTAATCAAGTATGCATTAAGGGGTTGAAAATGGTTATTGGTGGCAGTATGGGGGGGGGGGGGGGGGGCAGCAGTAGGCTGGAGTTTTGCCTAGGGTGCTGAGAAGCCTTACACCGGCCCTGCACTCAGCCATTATTTATGGGTGCCGGACCGGGTCCCGACAGTCATTTACCCGACGTCGGGATCCCAACTGTCAAAACACAGAAAGCCAGGTTCCTGACGGCCACCGGCTATTCTCCCTTGAGGGCAAGGCCGGATTATAATGGAGACATTAGCTAAAGGTTTTATGCATGGGAGTGGGGTAGTGCTGCAGCTTCACCTATCTGCCAATATGACAATGATTAATGGTGCTGAGCATCGGGAGCCAAGGCACACTGATTGCACAAGTGTGCAGTGCAGTACTGGGAGTTGACTAAGTCCCATGACACTTTAAACCAGAGGGCAGAGGCTGAGAGGTTTGTGCTGAGCTCTAATTGGTGGAGCTCATTACATGCCCATGGAGAACAGCAGCAGCAGATTAGTCATGGGAGGGTTTTTAATCAAAGGCAGCACTAGGACTGTGAGGTCTCCTACAGAGTAAGGTGCAGAGGGACAAACACAGGCTTTTCATATGGTATGTATTTATGTGTATATGTGTGTGTATGTAATATATATATATATATATATATATATATATATATATATATATATATATATATACATGCAGTTACCCATTACCAAGTTTATACTGCCTTTACTCTGTGTTTTGACAGTGTAATATTCTCCCATGCAGTGTGCGGCCAGTAATGACAAGTGCAAGGGGGCCCCCCTGGCTAAAGTACCCCGGGCCCCCCGAAGGCTTAATCTGGCACTGCTTGTGGGGGTCCCATAGAGGAAGAATACAATAGCGTGGCGAGTGCAGCGAGCCCACAAGGGGCTTTGTTGCGCTCACCATGCTGTCTGAGTCCGGCCAGTCGGGATCCCGATGTCGGGCTAATGACTGTCGGGATCCCGACTGTCGGACCCCTATATTACACCCATTATTTATACATCCTACAATGTAACATTAACCTGTTTTCTATCCAACAGGTTCTATGCAGCAGAGATAGTATGCGGGATTCAATTCCTCCATTCCAAGGGAATAGTCCATGGGTAATTATATAGTTACAGTATGATAATAGTATAATAAAGCAATATTACTATGGAGTGTATAATGCAGAATGTAATATACTGATCATGTCTGCTTCCTACATTCTACACGCTATACATGTTACCAATTGGCACATATTTCCCACTTACATGTTACATGGCCTCCTTTACATAGTAATGTACACTCTTTATCTACAAATCTCAGTAGACACAGAGGCTCTCTCTGCACAATTGTTTTATGCTTTTATTGTCAATTATGGCTGAGGAGAGTATTGAGTAGGGAGTGAGAGGTGCAGGGGAAGGAGGTGCTGAGAAGTGCAGGGGAAGGAGGTGGGATTGAGTGAGAGGTGCAGAGGAGGGAGGTGGAGGTGTAGAGGACGAAAGAGGGAATGAGAGGTGCAGGGGAAGTGCAGGGGAAGGAGGTAGAGGAAGGGAGTGGGAGGTGTAGGGGAGGAAAGATGGAGTGAGAGATGCAGGGCAAGGAGGAGGAAGTGAGCGGTGCAGGGGGATGAGGTGGAAGGATGGAGTAAGAAGTGCAGGGGACGGAGGGGGAGGTGCAGAGGAAGGAGGAGGAAGTAGGTAGTGAGAGGTGCAGGGGAAGCAGGTGGAGGGAGGGAGTGGGAGGCGCAGAGGAGCAAGGAGGGAGTAGACGTGCAGGGGAAGGAGGTGGAGGAATGGGAGGTACATAAAAAAGGGGACGGAGGTTATGAGAGGTGTAGTAAGGGAAGTAAGAGGAGCAGGAGTGACAGATGACAAATTAAGGAAAGCTCAAATAAATAATTGCGGAAGAGGTGGATGGACACAGGTTGGATAACTTCACCTAATATGGTTCCTTTAATTCCATCTCCAATTGCTATTTATATGAATCTAAAGGTGTCTGGCACTCACTACACAGGTAAATAACTCACCCATTGGGCCTTATTCAGATCTGAGCTCAGTACAAATTTGTTTGGAAAATGGGCAAAACCATGTGCACTGCAGGTGGGGCAAATGTAACATTTATATAGAGTTATTTTGATTCTGTGCAGGGTAAATATTGGCTGCATTATTTTTACACTGCAATTTAGATTTCAGTTTCAGCACACCCCACCCAAATGTTACTCTCTCTGCACAGGTTTCAACTGCTCCACCTGCAGTGCACATGGTTTTGCCCATTTTCCAAACAAATTAGTAATGAGTTCAGATCTGAATAAGGCCCATCACCCCTAAAAGCTTACAATCCCCAATGATAAATTGCAGCGGGTGCACTCAGGGAATAACAGCACAATAAGCACAATGTGCTGCCTGGCCCACGTGTCAGTGTATTGTTATTATTTATTTTCTGGTTACAAATAAGAATAAACTGACCCCATTTATAAGCTGCTCCCCTTCCCCAGCTGGGAACGACCAGCATCAGCCTCCATTTGCCGCTTCCTATGACATCAATATCACTAGTTATTTACAGTATGCTGTAACCACACATATTAGTATCACAGGGGTTATTGGGCTGAGGAAGGTTCCACTATTAAATAACCTAGAATTCTGCAGAACACAAACAGATGTACATGACATGGTGGAATCACATGGACACTAACCTAAATATGATTACATTAGTCCTTGCTCCCAAACATATAAAACTACTATTAGTTAGAATGTACACATGTAACGTGCAATATAATCTATGTACCAAATAATTCCTGTTTGTATGAAAACAAAGATTTTATTTTCTTCACAGCGACCTAAAACCAGAGAACATCTTGGTGACTCCAACAGGACATCTCAAGATCGCCGACTTCGGTCTGGCCCTTGAGATCACGCCTAGAGACGAGGGTGTTACTGGCTGTGCTAGAAGGTGTGGAGTCATTATTCCTGAGGTAAATGCAAAGGGTTTCCTACTGTTTCCTCATGTAACTATGTACATGGGGCCTGATTCCAACCCCGTATGTGACGGCATATAGCCAAGTTGGGTAAAAAGGATTCACTGTACCACGCACATGCATCGTTGCACATTTCTGGGTAATTCTGATTCTGCCAAGTGTTGGCAATTTCTCTCCATGTGGAAGATGCACTAACATCCCCCCCCCACCACCACATCACCAGCATTCCCCGGGTACCGCATTATTACTAATCCCACATGCACTAACATATGCGATTATTAATGCAGAGGACAGCTCTTTCCATAAGAGCTGTCATCTGCGATGCAGCTCTGGCATTGGACTTCTGGGTCTGGTGCAGAATTAACAGTAAACAATACGACTCTTATGTTGGGTGCACACCGGAATGATCATGATTGAAAAATACAAATCAGACCAAAGTGCGCAGCTGAACCCAAAGTGCTGCAAACATATCATGCACAAAGTAATAATCCCAAGAGTGATAAAGATGGAAATAGTGCATACATACAATAGGCGCTCAAAGGGTAACCATCAGATCGGAATCGGATCTAAAACATGCCAAAACGTGCCCAATTTACATAAAATCGGACTAAATTGCATCGACATTGATGGGACTGAGCAAAATCGTTCTGGTGTGTAACCAGCATTACCTTAAGTGACTACCCTCCACCATAGCGTCCTCCATGGGAACGGGTCCTCCAATGCGACTTCCGGTCCGGCTCTTACCAGGGGTAGATGACGTGAGACTGCTGCCGTGTGTTGGCAGGACAGCTGCTGTAAACAATATATAGTACGTGAACTGGCATATACAAGTGAAAGAGCAATAACTCGGGTCAAAATATACCTAAAAACAGCGAAGTACTTATTATTTATAAGCAATATAAAATATTGCTGCTGTTACTATAACATGTAGGGGTTATCTTTACCGCTATTTTGTTCATTTAAAAAAAAATTAAAAAATTTAAAAATAAAGTGATTGCTAAAATGTTGGTAACCAATTGCTCTCTTCTGGTAGCTGTATTTCGGCAAGGAGTACATGATTGGCGAAGACTGGTTCTCATTTGGAGTCATCCTGAACGAAATGATAACCGGAGGTCATGCTGCTCACTCAAGATTCTGCGCAACAGAATCTGCCGCCATGGACCTCATTAACATGGTAAATATGATATTACATTTATAAATTATTAATATAAATGATGTCATTGGTTGTATATAACTTTATAAGATGTTGGATGTAAGTAACCATTAGTCACTGTGTTATAGGATCAATCTGTTCAGTCCTCTGATCTCTATTGAAAACCAGAGTATGTGATCTACTCTACTGTCCAATTACTGCTACAAGTAAACTCTGCACTCTGACAGCCGGCCACTATTACTGACTACAGATGTGTCCTGCTACAGCTTTGCTGCGTATAGCAGCTTGCTGTAGTGGGATTGCAGTGTGAGCGCATCGCAGCAGGCTCCCATAAAGCAGCAGGGTGCATGTACCCGCACCAGCCAGCTCCTATATAAGTGTATGCATAGCGGGAGTGTACGCATACCATATGCCCCGCTATGCCGCGCATTGTGCAGCAGTGAATAAAGATTGTGGCTTTATGGAAAATAGCTGAATCTTTCCTCTGGCGACGGCTGACGCAGCTGTTAGCTATGCTATAACTATTGGCAGATAAGTAAAAGATCTACATGGGTGTTTTTTTATTGAGAGGTGACTTTTCTGCATTTTATAAATAGGATTAATAAATATAAAGAGCATCACAATGGAGTACATACTCCACGGCGTCTCTAGTCAGAATGATTTCTGGCCAATCAGGAGCCGAGAAAGTCGGCTCCTGATTGGCCAGAAATCATTCTAACTAGAGACGCCGAGGAAGTAACATCTCTGCTCTAGATGCGCAGAGATGTTTCTTCCTCGGCGTCTGTATTCAGAATGATTTCTGGCCAATCAGGAGCCGACTTTCTCGGCTCCTGATTGGCCAGAAATCATTCTGACTAGAGACGCCAAGGAGGAAACATCTCTGCGCCTGTCAAAGTCCTGCGAGCCGGGTACCAGATGGGAGCAGCGCTGTCACCGGAGAGGATGCCGAGGTCGTCGCCGGGGACCAGGTGAGTAGGATTTCCATCCTTAGGTACCCCTGGGGACTACCTCGGATCCCGGACCCCAGATTCTTCAGCCCAGGAGCCCCGGAACCCCAGGACCATCCCCGGAACCAGGACCAAGGCCCCGGAACCGGACTCTTCTGCCCTGGAGCCCCGGAGCCCGGATCCATGGACCGACCTACGGGCTCAAGGTAGGTAAGTATCAGTGTGTGTGTGTTTTGTGTGTATTAAACTTTTATTTTACAGTGTGTCAGTGTGTTTTTGTTAACTATTTTTTGTACTGCAGAACTACAAGTGCCAGCGGGCTCTTTAATGCCCCGCATGCTGGGACTTGTGGTTCTCCAAGTCCCAGCATGCGGGGTAGGCTTGCTGAGACTCATAGTTCTGATGAAAGGTGGGGGTATATTGCGCTCTACCTGCTAAGTGTACGTGGTGCTGCTTGATCCTAGGGGTTGTCCAGAACCCCGTACTTATAGGTTGAATAAATAGATGGATAGCGCACTCTATGTGTGGTATGTATGGTGAAATGGGTAGGGGTGGGGAGGTAAGGTATGGAAGGGGGGCGGGGGGGGGGGTGTGATGATACCTAAAATGACAGTCAGGAGGATAAGTGGTAAATGAGAAATATTTATTGATATAAACAATAAAGATGTTAATAGGCGGGTGTTCCGCTATAGCTGATGTCGACACAGTCAAAGGAGCAATGTCGGTATATGTCGATGCACACTTTACTGTCCCTATAGGAGCCCTTGTGGGGATTGGGATGCCAACAGGTTCCCTTTTACCATATGACTCATAGTTCGCCAGTAGAAAACAATAGTTTTACTTCTTTTTTTTACACAAGCCATCAGCCCGATGCCCACCGCCCAGGGGCATCGGGGACAGCCCCGGACTATCAGCATGGGCTGGTAAGTCCTGGAGGGGGGGGGACCCCTTCATTGGGGGGGTCCCCACTTCCCCAGGACCCCTGCCCATGCTGACCAGCCAGGGGGTTAATGCTTTGGCCGCGGGAGCTTATATAATAAGTTTCCCCCGGCTGTGGCATTACCCTGCTGGCTGGTTGTGTCCGGTGCTGGTTCTTAAAATACGGGGGACCCCTAGTCATTTTATCCCCCGTATTTTGGGAACCAGCGCCGGACCTTGAGCCTGGTGCTGGTTTCATGAAATCAAGGGGACCCCTATTTGTCGGGGACCCTGATTTTATGTCACCAGCACCGGCTCAGTGAGCCCGGGGCTGGTTATGCTCGGGCGGGGGACCCCGCGCTCGTTTTTTTTTTTATTTTAACCATTTTTTTTATTTTTTACAGCAGAACCCTGCACAGAACATTGCGATCTGTGCAGGGTTCTGGCTATTTCGCCAAACAGAACCTGGTCTGAAATAACTGCGCTAATTAGACACCTAAAAAGCGCGATGTGCAAATGCGCATTGCATTAAATAAGCGACTTGTATACTTTTCTGTACGAAAACATCTGGATGCGATAAAAATGCGAATTACTCTCGCACTTTTGGTCCGCATGCCTTAACGCACATAATATGCGATTTCAGTCCCTTAGCGCATCCCATTAAATTGGCGATTTAATGGAAAAATGCGATATCGCCATTTTGTGGTCTAATTAACGCCAAAAAACGCAGATCTCATCCCATAGAATGTCACCCGTTGTGTATATCTATAAGATGTATGTAAGTAATGCATGTAGTCTTATTTACAAATGTCTATACAATTGCCAAGCAAGACCTGAGCAGCCATTGTTACACAGATACATCAGCATTAAGGCCCATAGACACTGGGTGACTTTAAGCTGAAAGTCCCTCAAAACAGCAGGTTTACGCGGCTTTCAGCTCAAAGCCGCCCAGTGTGTATGCCCCGGCGATGAGCGGTGAGTGCTGCTGCACGCTCCCGCTTCATCGCCAGGAAAGCCCTTCATCTGCTGCTATTACAAGCAGATGAGCGGCTTTGAGGACGGCTTTGCATAGCTCTGCACTATGCAAAGCCGTCCTCCCCGCCGGACAGGGGGAAAGCCGCTCAGTGTGTATGCACTGAGCGGCTTTACGCCCCAGCGATGATAGCGATCATCACTGTCCACACACACACACGGCATAATAGCCCAGTGTGTATGGACCTTTAGGACACATATGACAGGAAATGGCAGAATGGTTACATGTTCTTGGAATGGGGAATGTAATGTGAGACACACGACAGATCCCAGATAGAATGTCAGTAGTAACATACTGTGGCCATGGAGAAATCCCTTTATATTCTTCTGTGCCGGCAGCAGAAATGTTTGTACAATGATTGTATTGAGCAACTGTGCTGTATAATTACATCCAAATACCTTTTTCAGCTTGTCAATAACCATCTGGGCCAAGAACCAGGAGTTACTGACAACATCCGCCACCACCCCTTCTTCCAGCACATTGATTGGGTCGCCATGGAATCCCTTGGGATGGAGCCCCCATACTTCCCTGTAAGTATAAAACAGAACTTCCATGAGCTACTCATTGCTGGTCAGCAGATAATGTATAAGTGCCAAACACATACATGGGGTGTGGATTAAGGGATCGGCTCTGTCTATATAGACAGCCATTATGTCAGCATGCAATAGGCTGACAGGGCCACTAATTAGACAGTGTCTAGGATAGACAGGGTGAAACGTTTAACTGACAAATTGTCAAGTTTTAGTCATTTTAGCCCTACTCCACCCCCTAATGCCTAACCCTAACTATCCACCCCAGTGTCTAAGCCTAACTCTCCCCTTCTGCAGCCTGACCCTGACCTTAATCCTAACTGCCTCCTAGTGCCTAACCCTAACTGTCATCTTCTGCAGACTAACCCTGACCTTAATCCTAACCCTACCTGAGAGAGCTCAATAAGATTTGGCACATGATGTGCCTTTTCTTACACATGAATTACATGGGATTTATCACACATAATCTCAGAGAGCTGCAGGCAGGGGTTGTATGAATTGAAAAATACTATTCAAAATATCAGGTGGCCGCTGATTGGCTGAAAGAGATCTCTCATCCAAACAGTGGCCACCCAGTCTTTTGAATAGGATTTTTCAATTCTCCTTGCCACCTGCCGGACCCTGCTCATCGCACCCAGGATGTCCTGCTGACTGCTGCACATAAGATGTATTTTATGCGCAGCCCGTCCGAGCTCTGATCCGATGCGTACGGGACTGCGCATCGGATCCGATCGGATGTCACAGACAATCTGCTGGATCCTCTGGCCCAAATCGCGTAGCGTACGGGGGCCTTAACAGTGTAAAGTTCCCTAACACAGTTATTCTTGTGCTCAGGGTTACATAAAAATCACTGACAAAGACACATTTTTAGTTTTCTTTCTAGCAGGGGACACACAAGTAGAAAGGACATAATTACTATGTTACCAATATTTTCTTATTGCCCCAGATTTGAGCTCCGTTACATCTTCTGACATTTTTCTAATATAATTGATAATCCTGCGCCTCATAATAAGCTGACAAGGAGACAAAGTGGACTATAGAGCACAGGTTACACTTACCATAGTGAGCTTCTGGAATGTCATTTTCCTCTCTGCACTTCTAGAGTATATAGATGTCTCTTGATAGCACAGAGTAGATGGACACCTGTAATTGCACCATAGCGACCTCACATCTACTGCAATGCTGTGGTTTTATATATATATATATATATATATATATATATATATATATATATAGTCTGAGCGACACCTTTTTACATTTATGCAACACTATTGCCACTGCCTTTAGCTTTATATATAGGCATTTTCTTAGGGTCTATAATAGAAACTACTATAAATAACCTTTATATAAAGAAGTTTGCTAAATGCCTCTGTCTGTCTTACACAGTCCTATGGTAGATGTAATAATCACTGATATACACTGTTACTTCTTATTTCTGTAGGCATTCTTTCCACCCTCTGCCTCCAGTAATAACCATCTAGAACTAATGGAGGCAGAAGAGGCCAATTACCCACCAATTACAGCGGCGGAACAGGCAAATTTTACGGGTTTCTCGTCAATTACCTCCAGCTGGAGAAGCTTCCCAAATCCACCTGGTCTAAGTTCATCTAGTGAGGCAGAGGCACTGCTGGATGCGACCATGCCAGGTTCTGCATGTAAGTACATTATATCTTCATTTTTCTTATTATTTTTAACCATGTTTGATTGAAGACTTCAACTTTAAATGGGGGCATGATAAAGAAAGTAAAAGGGAGCTAGATCTGGGTATAGCAGTATTATAATAACCAATAATACATGTTCAGAATGGAAAGTTTTACACTAAAGGGGCGTACACCCAGGGAGATTTCAGGTCATTCTCTAAGTGATCTCACTAGAAAATGCCCCTACATTTGCTGGTGAATTTATTCCAGCACTACATTATGTAGGCGGCATGTAATATACATAGATGGTACGTACAGCAAAAGGATTAATCAGTGCATTGGAATACATGTATGATAGTAGTTATGCAGAGAACTCAGTGTACATATATCCCTATGGAGCGAAGGAGAAATAGACAGAGTTATCTGCATTATTACTATCCTGTAGGGTGGGGTAATTCTGTGATTCTCTTGCCTTGTTTAGCTCCTCCGTTGCCTGAACTAGCCACTCCCTTGCCTGAACTAGCCCCTCCGTTGCCTGAACTAGCCACTCCCTTGCCTGAACTAGCCCCTACCTTGCCTGAACTAGCCCCTCCCTTGCAAGCACTTGCAATGGACCAATAAGTTCATTTGAGCAACTTGCCACTTTTGTGTACCACATATTTATTTCCTACCTGCTATTCATTAAGATCACCCTGGGCCTGATTCAGACCTGATCTCTATGCAGTGTACACTCGCTCCCTAGTGAATGGGTAAGCACCACCCCAACTAACACGCTGGGCATTCCAATGGTACCTCCATACAGGTGTCTCTGATCTACGAGCGCTGGAGAAATCATTCGATGGTTGCCGACCATCGAGTGATTTCTCCCCGGCTGCGAACGGATTATTATGCATATCATCCATTCGTAGCCGTACCGGGGATCGCGGCGTGCAGTGTGTGTGTGTGTGGGGGGGAGCACGGCAGGCACTGCGGACGAAGTTTGGTCCACACACAACGCTGTGAAATTCATGTCATGGGACCAGAATAAGGTCTTTACTGAGAACCTGTAAAAGAAAGATCCGTAAGCAGGGAAGAGATTTTGCGACCTCTCTGTAACTAAAGATACTCAGTCTGTTCCCCTTCAGTCTCATTTACATATTATATCCTGTACATGCAGCCAGCCAACAATTACTTACAAACACTCTGTCCCATCCACCATTTCCCATTAAGATGTGGCCCCTCCCCATAGAACCCCTGATGTGCAGGTCCAGGTGCTTACTCTACAGATGAGCGCATTAGTGCAAACAGAAGCGTCACAAAGCAGCTTATGCTTTGCAGTCCCGTAATGTTACATTCTAGTAAATTATCCAAGTGTCTATAGATTTCATCATGGAAACAAAGATTTATATTATGCTATATTGTATCTTGTTAGAAATGTGACCAGATTGCACATGGTGTAATAGGTACAATGTACTTTTGTTATCATATAGAACATCAGCTGAAATACAGAAGGTAAGAGGATGGATGTCAACAGGTAAGATATGAAGGAGTGTGAACTACAGTGGCAAAGGCTACACACCGGTCAGGTAGTATAAGACCTTTGTATTTGGTGGTGACGCTGGTAAGAGCAGTTTGGGAATAGGATGCAGGAGGCAGAAAGGTGGTGGTGGTGGCAAAGAAAGGAGAGGAATGTGATGAAGAAAGAAGGCGGTGGCAGCAAAGAGAGGAGGTGACAGGCAATGAGACCCAGAATATAGGCGGTGGCAGCATAGAAAGGAGAGGAGAGGATGGGGAATGAGACGCATTAAGCAGGCGGTGGCAGTAAAAAGAGGAGAAGAGGTGACAGAATGGGATGAAAAATGCAGGCGGTGGCAGTAGAGAGAAGAGAGGAGGTGACGGAAGAGATGAAGCAGGCGGTGGCAGAAAAAAGTTGAAATTTACATTTGAAAATTTTTTTAAGCATATAAATTATAAGAAATTATAGTGAAAAGATACAGTAGAGTGAGATATATAGTGAGATATAGAGTGAATAAATAAATAGATAGTGGATGAATAGATAGATAGGGGAATGCGACAAAGAAAGCAGGCGCTGGAGGTTGAGAGAAGAGAGCAAGTGACGGAAGAGATGAAGCAGGCGGTCGCAGCAAAAAAAATTTTAAGCATATAAGTTATAAGAAATTATAGTGAAAAGATATAGTAGTGTGAGATATATAGTGAATAAATAAATAGATAGTGGATGAATAGATAGATAGGGGAATGCGATAAAGAAAGCAGGCGGTGGAGGTTGAGAGAAGAGAGGAGGTGATGGAAGAGATGAAGCAGGCGGTGGCAGCAAATAAACATTTTAAGCATATAAGTTATAAGAAATGATAGTGAAAATATATAGTAGAGTGAGATATAGAGTGAATAAATAAATATACAGTGGATAAAAAGATTGATAGGGGAATGCAATAAAGAAAGCAGGCGGTGGTGGTTGAGAGAAGAGAGGAGGTGACGGAAGAGATGAAGCAGGCGGTGGCAGCAAAACATTTTTTTAAGTATATAAGTTATAAGAAATTATAGTGAAAAGATAAAGTAGTGTGAGATATATAGTGATATATAGAGTGAATAAATAAATATATAGTGGATAAATAGATAGGGCAATGCGATAAAGAAAGCAGGCGGTGGAGGTTGAGAGAAGAGAGGAGGTGACGGAAGAGATGAAGCAGGCGGTGGCAGTAAAAAAAAAAACATTTTAAGCATATAAGTTATAAGAAGTTATAAGAAATTATAGTGAAAAGATATAGTAGAGTGAGATATATAGTGAGATATAAAGTGAAAAAATAAATATACAGTGAATAAATAGATTGATAGGGGAATGTAATAAAGAAAGCAGGCGGTGGAGGTTGAGAGAAGAGAGGAGGTGACGGAAGAGATGAAGCAGGCGGTGGCAGCAAAAAACATTTTAAGCATATAAGTTATAAGAACTTATAGTGAAAATATATAGTAGAGTGAGATATAGAGTGAATAAATAAATAGATAGTGGATGAATAGATAGATAAAGGAATGCGATAAAGAAAGCAGGCGGTGGATGTTGAGAGAAGAGAGGAGGTGACGGAAGAGATGAAGCAGGCGGTGGCAGCAAAAAAACATTTTAAGAATATAAATTATAAGAAATTATAGTGAAAATATATAGTAGAGTGAGATATAGAGTGAATAAATAAATATACAGTGAATGAATAGATAGATAGGGGAATGCAATAAAGGAAACTGGCGGTGGAGGTTGAGAGAAGAGAGGAGGTGATGGAAGAGATGAAGCAGGCGGTGGCAGAAAAAAATGTAAATTTATTTGAAATTTTTTTAAGCATATAAGTTATAAGAAATTATAGTGAAAAGATATAGTAGAGTGAGATATATAGTGAGATATAAAGTGAAAAAATAAATATACAGTGGATAAATAGATTGATAGGGGAATGCAATAAAGAAAGCAGGTGGTGGAGGTTGAGAGAAGAGAGGAGGTGACGGAAAAGATGAAGCAGGCGGTTGCAGCAAAAATTTTTTTTTACGTATATAAGTTATAAGAAATTATAGTGCAAAGATATAGTAGAGTGAGATATATAGTGATATATAGAGTGAATAAATAAATAGATAGTGGATGAATAGATAGATAGGGGAATGCGATAAAGAAAGCAGGTGGTGGAGGTTGAGAGAAGAGAGGAGGTGACGGAAGAGATGAAGCAGGCGGTGGCAGCAAAAAACATTTTAAGCATATAAGTTATAAGAAATTATAGTGAAAAGATAAGTAGAGTGAGATATATAGTGAGATATAGAGTGAATAAATAAATATACAGTATAGTGGATGAATAGATAGATAGGGGAATGCAATAAAGAAAGCAGGTGGTGGATGTTGAGAGAAGAGAGGAGGTGACGGAAGAGATGAAGCAGGTGGTGGCAGCAAAAAATTTTAAGCATATAAATTATAAGAAATTATAGTGAAAAGATATAGTAGAGTGAGATATATACTGAGATATAGAGTGAATAAATAAATATATAGTGGATGAATAGATAGATAGGGGAATGCAATAAAGAAAGCAGGCAGTGGAGGTTAAGAGAAGAGAGGAGGTGACGGAAGAGATGAAGCAGGCGGTGGCAGCAAAAAAAATGTTAAGCATATAAATTATAAGAAATTATAGTGAAGACATATAAGTGTAAGATATATAGTGAGATAGAGAGTGGATAAATAGATAGTGGATGGATGAATAGATAGATAGACAGTGAGTAGATAGATAGATAGTGTGTAGGTAGATTACACAGATAGATAGGGGAATGCGATAAAGAAAGCAGGAGGTGGAGGTTGACAGAAGAAGGAGGTGGCAGAAGGAACAGTAGGTGGCAGGGGATGGGACAGAGGAAGCAGATGGTGGCAGCAAAGAGGGGAGGTGACAGTGAATGGGACACAGAAAACAAACGGTGGCAGCAGAGACAGTAGGTGAAGGGGAATAGAATGTAGGAAACAGGTGGTGGCAGTAGAGAGCTGACAGAATGGGATGAAGAAAGCAGGCGGTGGCAACAGACAGTAGGTGAAGGGGAGTGGGACGCAGGAAGCAGGCAGTGGCAGTAAAAAGGAGAGTAGGTGACTAAATGGGATGTAGAGAGCAGGCCGTAGCAGCAGAGAGAAGAGAGGAGGTGATGGGGACAGGGATGAAGCAGGCGGTGGCAGCAGGTTTCATATTTTTGTGTCAGTTTATGTTTTCATAATACAACAACACAATAAAGGCGTGTGATGGTCTGGCTAGAGGGGGAAACGGATGGAGGCCAGAATTTTTTTTTTCTTAATTTCAATATTTTTGTGATGTTGTATTATGAAAAAAAACAACAACACAAAACATGGCTAGAAAGGGGCAGAAGTGGCAGAGAGAGAAGGTGATGGGAAACTGGATGCAGAAAGTAGGGGGCAGCAGCAGAAAGCATAGAGGAAGACATATGGAATAGGATGCAGAAAGCAGGTGGTGGCAGCAGAGACAGTAGGTAACAGGGAATGGGACACAGGAAGCAGGCAGTGACAGCACAGAGAGGAGAGGAGGTGATGGAATGGAATGAAGAAAGCAGGCAGTGGCAGCAGAGACACTAGGTGAAGGGGAATGGTACGCAGACTACAGGCAGTGGCAGCATTTAAATGAGTGTCATCTACAGTGGCAAAGGCTACACACAGGTCAAGTAGTATAAGGCCTTTGTATTTGATGGTGACGCTGGTAAGAGCAGTTTGGGAATAGGATGCAGAAGGAGGCAGAAAGCAGGTGGTGGTGGTGGTGGCAAAGAAAGGAGAGGAATGGGATGAAGAAAGCAGGACGTTACAGAAAAAGAGAGGAGGCGACGGAATGAGACGCAGAATATAGGCGGTGGCAGCATAGAAAGGAGAGGCGAGGATGGGGAATTAGACGCAGGAAGCAGGCGGTGGCAGTAAATAGAGGAGGTGACAGAATGGGATGAAAAATGCAGGCATGGCAGTAGAGAGAAGAGGAGGTGATGGAAGAGATGAAGCAGGCGGTGGCAGAAAAAAATGTAAATTTATTTGAAATTTTTTTAAGCATATAAGTTATAAGAAATTATAGTGAAAAGATATAGTAGAGTGAGATAGAGAGTGGATAAATAAGTAGATAGTGGATGAATATATAGATAGATAGATATAGATAGATAGATAGATAGATAGATAGGGGAATGTGATAAAGAAAGCAGGCGGTGGAGGTTGAGAGAAGAGAGGAGGTGACGGAAGAGATGAAGCAGGCAGTGGCAGCAAAAGAAAATTTAAGCATAAAAGTTATAAGAAATTATAGTGAAGACATATATATATTAGAGTGAGATATCTAGTGAGATAGAGAGTGGATAAATAAATAGATAGATATATATCTAGTGGGTAAATAGATAGATAGTGGATGAATAGATAGATAGTGGGTAGATAGATAGACAGATAGTGAGAAGATAGATAGACAGGTAGATGATAGATAGTTAGTGGGTAGATAGATAGATGGATAGATATCTAGTGGGTAAATAGATAGATAGTGGATGGATAGTGGGTAGATAGATAGATAGACAGATAGTGAGTATATAGATAGACAGGTAGATGATAGATAGATAGATAGATAGATAGGTAAATGCAATAAAGAAAGCAGGCGGTGGAGGTTGAGAGAAGAGAGGACGTGATGTGGAAAGGGATGAAGAAAGCAGGCGGTGGTAGCAGAGACAGTAGGTTACGGGAAATGGGATGCAGGAAGCAGGTGACAGCAGTAGAGAGAGGAGAGGAGGTGAATGAATGGGACAAAGAAAGCAGGCGGTGGCAGCAGAGACAGTAGGTGGCAGGGGATGGGATACAGGAAGCAGATGGTGGCAGCAAAGAGTGGAGGTGACGGTGAATGGGACACAGAAAACAAACGGTGGCAGCAGAGACAGTAGGTGAAGGGGAATAGGATGTAGGAAACAGGTGGTGGCAGTAGAGAGAGGAGCTGACAGAATGGGATGAAGAAAGCAGGCGGTGGCAACAGACAGTAGGTGAAGGGGAGTGGGACACAGGAAGCAGGAAGTGGCAGTAAAGAGGAGAGTAGGTGACTAAATGGGATGTAGAGAGCAGGCCGTAGCAGCAGAGAGAAGAGAGGAGGTGATGGGGACAGGGATGAAGCAGGCAGTGGCAGCAGGTTTAATATTTTTGTGTGAGTTTATTTTTTCATGATACAACAACACAATAAAGGCGTGTGATGGTCTGGCTAGAGGGGGAACGGATGGAGGCCAGGTTTTTTTTTCTTAATTTCAATATTTTTGTGATGTTGTATTATGAAAAAAAAACAACACAAAACATGGCTAGAAAGGGGCAGAAGTGGCAGAGAGAGAAGGTGATGGGAAACTGGATGCAGAAAGTAGGGGGCAGCAGCAGAAAGCATAGAGGAAGACATAGGGAATAGGATGCAGAAAGCAGGTGGTGGCAGCAGAGACAGTAGGTGACAGGGAATGGGACACAGGAAGCAGGCAGTGAGAGCAGAGAGAGGAGAGGAGGTGATGGAATGGAATGAAGAAAGCAGGCGGTGGCAGCAGAGACACTAGGTGACGGAGAATGGTATGCAGACTATAGGCAGTGGCAGCAATTAAATGAGTGTAATCTACAGTGGCAAAGGCTACACACTGGTCAAGTAGTATAATACTACAAGTATTTGATGGTGACGCTGGTAAGAGCAATTTGGGAATAGGATGCAGAAAGAAGGTGGTGGTGGCAAAGAAAGGAGAAGAATGGAGTGAAGAAAGCAGGCGGTTGCAGCAAAAGAGAGAAGGCGACGGAGAATGAGACGCAGAATATAGGCGGTGGCAGTAAATAGAGGAGAGGAGGTGACAGAATGGGATTAAAAATGCAGGCGTGGCAGTAGTGAGAAGAGAGGAGGTGACGGAAGAGATGAAGCAGGCGGTGGCAGATTTTTTTTTTTTATTTACATTTGAAACATTTTTAAGCATATACTGTATGTTATAAGAAATTATAGTGAAAAGATATAGTAGAGTGAGATATATAGGACCTTATTCTGGTTGCGGCGGCCAAACGTACGTACGTTCCATATCAGCGTACGTTCCCCGTACGCAGCCGGTGAGCGAAAGTCCACCCACAAAATAGCCGCATACGGACGGACACAAACACCGACAAAGCGGAGTGGCGTACACTTGAGCGTACGCCAACGTACACGGACGGATCACCGCTTAGACTCCAACAACTGGCGTAAAACAGAGCGTACGCCACCGTTTACGGACGTCTCTCGTCCGTCTTCCCACCGACTTCTTGTGGCTATCTGAGCGTACGCCACCGTTTACGGACGTCTCTCGTCCGTCTTCCCACCGACTTCTTGCGGCTATCTGAGCGTACGCCACCGTGCACGGACGGGTCTCTATTGTTTTCAATGGAAAACTCAGCGTATGTCACCGCTCATGAGAGTGAGCGTACGTCCGTGCACGCTGGCATACCCTTCACATATATGTGATTGGTGACATTTTACATCCAGAGTGTAGTAAAATCCAAATCATAGCAGATCACAAAGTGGTACAGTAATGTATTTTGGGTACTATACAAAGATTGTGTGCAAAATAGTGGCCATGGGCTGAAAACATTGCTGAAACATCCTTTGTAGCTGTTAGATGTGGTTTATGCATTTGTATCATACAGTAAATACAAAACATATGTTTGTTTTAGAGTGAAAACGTTGACACATGTCGACTTGTGTAGATTGAGTGTGCTGCTGTGTAAAGTATATGAAAACACGTAGTGATTGTGTAAAAATGTTTTACAAATACCTACCTTAGCATATATAAGCAGGTCTTACAATGATTCTTACCTTAAATTAAACCAACCTTTACATGTAGAGAAGTGTATAAAGATATGCTTCCAATGTGTTTGAGTGCTGTGTGTGGCTTGCAGGTAGTGAAATAATGATTTTGACTTAATAGGCTGCAGCATTGCTTATTACATTCAGGTGTAGGTGTTTGAGTAGTAATCAGCATTAATTAGCAGACCCAGGCGTCCGCTCTCATGCGGTATCTGTAGGGGTGGTCTGAGGTGGCGGTTGGCGGCCGCCTGTTTTGTGTCCGAAATGAACGGTGCTTTCGCCGATCAAGCGGTAGTAGCACCGTACATTTTTTGTGCACACCCCCGTGTATGCCCATGTTTACGCCCAGTTTCCCTCATTATTTCGGCCGCTCCCCTCAACACGCCCCTATGCCGCCCACAATGACCGTACTCTTGCGGACAGGTTTTTTCGCACGGAAAGACCCGTCTGTCAGCGTTGTGGAGTCGTCGCGCCTGCGCATTGCGGAAGGTACGCATGCGCAGATCAAAAAAAAACCCGGAACGTACACTTACGGCCCAGCCGCCCGAACCACAATAAACCCCATAGTGAGATAGAGAGTGGATGAATAGATAGATAGATAAAGGAATGCGATAAAGAAAGCAGGCGGTGGAGGTTGAGAGAAGAGAGGAGGTGACGGAAGAGATGAAGCAGGCGGTGGCAGCAAAAAAAAATTTAAGCATATAAGTTACAAGATATTACAGTGAAGAAATATATATATATATTACAGTGAGATATATAGTGAGATAGAAAGTGAAGAAATAGATAGTGGATGAATAGATAGATAGATAGATAGATAGATAGATAGATGAATAAATAAATAGATAGCGGATAAATAAATAGATAGTGGATGAATAGATAGATAGATAGATATGAAGAGAGATATCCTGCACCCGTATGAGTAAATCAACGCGCCCGGTGCTGCTGTTCCTTGGCAAAGGAAAAATATATAGACATTGTTCGGTAGCACTCGGGTCTAAATCAACTTAGCAACTTTTAGAAAAAAGACACCAACACGGTAATCTTATGTCAACGTTTCGGACAGTGAAGTCCTTTATCAAGACATGAGAAGGTGTACACCTTCTCATGTCTTGATAAAGGACTTCACTGTCCGAAACGTTGACATAAGATTACTGTGTTGGTGTCTTTTTTCTAAAAGTTGCTAAGTTGATTTAGACCCGAGTGCTACCGAACAATGTCTAGATAGATAGATAGATAGATAGATAGATAGATAGATAGATAGATAGATAGATAGATAGATAGATAGATGAATAAATAGATAGCGGATAAATAAATAGATAGTGGATGATTAGATAGACAGATAGATAGATAGATAGATAGTGGGAAAATAGATAAATACTGGATGAATAGATAACTAGATAGATAGATAGTGGGTAGATAGACAGATAGTAAGTAGATAGATAGACAGGTAGATGATAGCTAGAGAACAGGCCGTGGCAGCAGAGAGAAGAGAGGAGGTGATGGGGACAGGGATGAAGCAGGCGGTGGCAGCAGGTTTAATATTTTTGTGTGAGTTTATTTTTTCATGATACAACACAATAATGGCGTGTGATGGTCTGGCTAGAGGGGGAACGGATGGAGGCCAGGTTTTTTTTTTTTTAATTAATTTCAATATTTTTGTGATGTTGTATTATGAAACAAAAACCCACAAAACATGGCTAGAAAGGGGCAGTGGTGGCAGAGAGAGAATGTAATGGGAAACTGGATGCAGAAAGTAGGGGGCAGCAGCAGAAAGCATAGAGGAAGACATAGGGAATAGGATGCAGAAAGCAGGTGGTGGCAGCAGAGGCAATAGGTGACAGGGAATGGGACACAGGAAGCAGGCAGTGGCAGCAAAGCGAGGAGAGGAGGTGATGGAATGGAATGAAGAAAGCAGGCGGTGGCAGCAGAGACACTAGGTGACGGGGAATGGCACGCAGACTACAGGCAGTGGCAGCATTTGAATGAGTGTCATCTACAGTGGCAAAGGCTACACACGGGTCAAGTAGTATAAGACCTTTGTATTTGATGGTGACGCTGGTAAGAGCATTATGGGAAAAGGATGCAGAAGGAGGCAGAATGCAGGCAGTGTCGGAAAATAAAGGAGAGGAGGTGATGGAAAGGGATGAAAAAAGCAGGTGGTGGCAGCAAAAGAGACGAGGGGATGGGGAATAAGACACAGTATACAGGCGGTGGCAGGATAGAAAAGAGAGAAGAGGAAAGGGATGAAGAAAGCAGGAGGTGGCATCAGAGACATAAGGTGATGGGGAATAGGATGCAGGAAGCAGGCGGTGGCAGTAAATAGAGGAGAGGAGGTGACAGAATGGGATGAAAAATGCAGGTGGTGGCAGTAGAGTGAAGAGAGGTGGTGATGGGGAAAGAGATGAAGCAGGCGGTGGCAGCAAAGGTGGTGAGGAATGGGATGCAGAATTACAGGCGGTGGCAGCATAGAAAGAAGAGGATAGGAATGGGATGAAGAAAGGTGGTAGCAGAGACAGGAGGTGATGGAGAATTTACAATGTAATATTTGTTTTAATCATAAAAGTTTATTCAAATTATAGTGAAGATATACAAAATTAAATATACAAGTCTAGAAATCAACATACATTTTAATTATTTTGTGTTAGTTTACTTTGGCAACAGAGACAGTAGGTGCTGGGGAATTAGATGCAGGAAGCAGGCAGTGGCAGTAGAGAGAGGAGAGGAGGTGACTGAATGGGAGGATGAAAGCAGGCGGTGGCAGCAGAGACAGTAGGTGATGGGGAATGGGAAGCAGGAAGCAGGCAGTGGCAGCGGAGAGGGAAGAGGAGGTGATGGAATGGGATGAAGAATGCAGGCAGTGGCAGCAAAGACAGTATGTGACTGTGAATGGGATACAGGGACCAGGTGGTGGCAGCAAAGAGGAGGCAACAGTGAATGGGACACAGAATACAGGCAATGGCAGCAGAGACAGGAGGTGAAGGGGAATAGGATGTATGAAGCAGGCGGTGGCAATAGAGAGAGGAGGTGACGTGAATGAGACACAGAATACAGGCAGTGGCAGCAGAGACAGTAGGTGAAGGGGAATAGGAAGTAGGTGGTTTGAAGTAAAGAGTGAAGTCGATGTGACGAGCAACGGGATGAAGAAAGCAGGCAGAGAGAGGAGAGTAGGTGACTGACTGGGATGTAGAGAGCAGGTAGTGGCAGCAGAGAGAAGAGAGGAAGTGATGGGTAAAGGGATGAAGCAGGCTGTGGCAGCAAAGACAAGAGGTCCAATATTTTTGTGTCAGTTTATTTTCTCATGATACAACAACACAATAAAGGCTAATATTTTTATGATGTTGTATTATGAAAAAATAAAGTAACCCAAAACATGGCTAGAAATTGGCATTGGTGCAGAGAATAGTGATGGGAAACTGGATGCAGAAAGTAGGCCGTGGCAGCAGAAGAGATAGGAAAAAGGAGGCAGGTGGTAGCAGTATAGAGTGGAGATAATGTGGCAAGCAATGGGATGCAGAAAGCAGGTGGTTGCAGCAGATGGAGAAGAGGTGACAATGGGGAATGGAGCGCAGAAAGCAGGTGGTGTCAGCAAAGAAGGAGGAGAGAAAGAGTTAGGGAATGAAGTGCAGAAAGCAGGTGGTGTCAGCAGAGAGAGGAGAGATAGTGTTAGGGAATGGAATGCAGAAAACAGGCAGTAGTGGCAGAGAGAAGAGAGGAGGTGACAGGGAATGGGATGCCAAAAGTAAGCAGTGGCAGGAGAGGAGGAGAATGCAATGCAGAAAACAGGCTGTATGGGCAGAGAGAGGAGGTGAAGGGAAATGGGATACAGACTACAGCCGGTGGCATCATAGAAGGGAGAGGATGAGGAATGGATTGAAGAAAGCAGGCGGTGGCATCAGAGACAGGAGGTGATTGTGAATTGGAGGCAGGAAGCAGGCGGTGGCAGTAAATAGAGGAGGTGACAGAATGGGATGAAACATGCAGGTGGTGGCAGTAGAGAGAAGTGAGGCAGTGATGGGGAGATGAAGCAGGCGGAGGTAGCAAAGACAGGAGGTGGTGAGGGATGGGATGCAGACTACAGGCGGAGGTAGCAAAGAAAGAAGAGGAGAGGAATGGGATGAATAAAGCCGGCGGTGGCAGCAGAGACAGGAGGTGACAGAGAATTTAACATTGAATATTTGTTTTAATCATAAAAGTGTATTGAAATTATATTGAAGATATACAAAATCAAATACACAAGTCAAGAAATCAACATACATTTTAATTATTTTCTGTTAGTTTACTTTTTTTATAGGATAGGTGATGGAGTAAGGGATAAAGATAGCAGGAGGTGGAGGTTGAGAGAAGAGAGGAGGTGAGGGGAAAGGGATGAAAATAGCAGGCGGTGGCAGCAGAGACAGTAGGTGCCGGGGAATGGGATGCAAGAAAGCAGGCAGTGGCAGCAGAGAGAGGAGGTGATGGAATGGGATGAAGAAAGAAGGAGGTGGCAACAGAGACAGTAGGTGCCGGGGAATGGAACCCAGGAAGCAGGCAGTGGCAGCAGAGAGATGAGAGGGGGTGACTGAATGGAATGAAGCAAGCAAGCTGTGGCAGCAGAGACAGTAGGTGACAGGGAATGGAATGCAGGAAGCAGGTGGTGGCAGCAAAAAGAGGAGAGGAGGTGTCTGAATGGGATGAAGAAACCAGGCTTTGGCAGCAGAGACAGTAGGTGATGGCGAATAGAACACAGGGACCAGGTGGTGGCAGCAAAGAGAGGAGCTGGCAGTGAATGGGACACAGAATACAGGCAGTGGCAGCAGAGACAGTAGGTGAAGGGGAATAGGATGTAGGAAGCAGGAGGTGGCAGCAGAGACAGTAAGTGATGCGGAATGGGACACAGAAAGGAGGTGGTGGCAGCAAGGAGAGGAGCTGACGTGAATGGGACACAGAATACAGGCAGTGGCAGCAGAGACAGTAGGTAAAGGGGAATAGGAATAGGAAGCAGGTGGAGAGGATGTGACAAGCAACGGGATGAAGAAAGCAGGCAGTGGCTACAGACAGTAGGTGAAGGGGAGTGGGACGCAGGAAGCAGGCGATGGCAGTAGATAGAGGAGAGTAGGTGACTCAATGGGATGTAGAGAGCAGGAAGTGGCAGCAGAGAGAAGAAAGGAAGAGCTGGGGAAAGTGATGAAGCAGTCGGTGGTAGCAAAGACAGGAGGTCTAATATTTTTGCGTCAGTTTATTTTTTCATGAAATAACAACACAATAAAGGCGAGTGATGGTTTGGCTAGAGGGGACGGTTGGAGGCCAGGTTTTTATTTTCTTTACATTTTAATATTTTTATAAAAAAATAAACCAACCCAAATCATGGCTAGAAAGGGGCATTGGTGCAGAGAAAGGTGATGGGAAACTGGATGCAGAAAGTAGGCAGTGGCAGCAGAAAGCGTAGAGGAAGAGATAGGGAATAGGATACAGAAAGCAGGTGCTGGCGGCAGAGAGAGGATGGGTGACACGGAATGTGATGCAGAAAGCAGGCAGTGGTGGCATAGAGGAGGAAAAAGGGATGCAGAAAGCAGGCAGTAGTAGCAGAGAGAGGAAAGAAACTGACAGGGAATGGGACACAGAGCAGGTGGTAGCAGTATAGAGGAAAGGAGGGGAGTGGGATGCAGGAAGCAGGCGGTAGTAGCAGATCAAGGAGAATAGGTGACTGAATGGGATGTAGAGAGCAGGCAGTGGCAGCAGACAGTAGGTGAAGGGGAGTGGGATGCAGAAAGCAGGCAGTGGCGGCATAGAGGAAAGGAGGGGAGTGGGATGCAGGAAGCAGGCGGTAGTAGCAGAGAGAGGAGAGTAGGTGACTGAATGGGATGTAGAGAGCAGGCAGTGGCAGCAGAGAGAAGAGAGGAGGTGATGGGGAAAGGGATGAAGCAGACGGTGGCAGCAAAGACAGGAGGTCTTATATTTTTGTGTCAGTTTATTTTTTCATGATACAACAACACAATAAAGGCGTGTGATGGTCTGGCTAGAGGGGACGGTTGGAGGCCAGTTTTTTTTTTTTTTGACATTTTAATATTTTTGTGATGTTGTATTATGTAACAATAAACTAACAGAGGAGAGGAAGTGTTAGGGAATGGAATGCAGAAAGCAGGCAGTGGTGGCATAGAGGATAGGAGGGGAATGGGATTATGAAAGTAGGCGGCAGTAGCAGAGAGAGGAGAGGAGCTGACTGGTAATGGGATGCAGAAAGCAGGTGGTGGCAGCAGAGAGCAGGTGACAGGGAATAGGATAAAAAAAGCAGACAAAAACAGTATAGAGTGGAGAGGAGGTGTCAGGCAATGAGATGCAGAAAGCAGACAGTGGCAGCAGAGGGAGAAGGGGTGGCGATGGAGAATTGAATGCAGAAAGTAGGTGTGTTAGCAGAGAGAGGATAGGTGGCAGGGAATAGTATGCATAAAGAAGGCAGTGGTGGCATAGAGGAGAAGAGGGGAATGGGATGCAGAAAGCAGGAAGTAGCAGAGAGAGGAGAGGAAGTGTTGGGGAATGGGATGCAGAGAGCAGGCAGTGGTGACAGCAGAGAGAGGAGAGGAAGTGTTGGGGAATGGGATGCAGAGAGCAGGCAGTAGCAGAGAGAGGAGAGGTGCTGACTGGTAACAGAAGGCAGAAAGCAGGTGGTGGCAGCAGAGAGAGGAGAGGTGCTGACTGGTAACAGAAGGCAGAAAGCAGGTGGTGGCAGCAGAGAGAGGAAGTGTTGGGGAATGGGATGCAGAGAGCAGGCAGTGGTGGCAGCAGAGAGAGGAGAAGAAGTGTTGGGGAATGGGATGCAGAGAGCAGGCAGTGGTGACAGCAGAGAGAGGAGAGGAAGTGTTGGGGAATGGGATGCAGAAAGCAGGCAGTGGTGGCAGCAGAGAGAGGAGAGGAAGTGTAGGGGAATGGGATGCAGAGAGGAGGTGGAAGTAGCAGAGAGAGGAGAGGAGCTGACTGGTAATGGGATGCAGAAAGCAGGAGGTGGCAGCAGAGAGAGGAGGTGACAGGAAATAGGACAAAGAATGCAGGCGGTAGTAGTATAGAGGGGAGAGGATGTGTTGGGCAATGGGATGGAGAAAGTAGGTGGTTTGCAGCAGAGGGAGAAGAGGAGGCTATGGGGAATTGAACGCAGAAAGAGGGTGGTGTCAGCAGAGAGAGAGGAGAGGAAGTAATAGGGGAATAGGATGTAGGAAGCAGGTGGTGGCAGCAGAGAGCGGAGAAAAGGTGACAAAATGGGATGAAGAAAGCAGGCGGTGGCAGCAGAGACAGTAGGTGAAGGGAAATGGAACTCAGAAAGCAGGCGGTGGTGGCAGAGAGAACAGAGGAGGTAATGGGGAATGGAACTCTGAAAGCAGGCGGTAGTGGCAGAGAGAGCAGAGGAGGTTATGGGTAATGGGACACAGAAAGCAGGTGGTGGTGGCAGAGAGAGCAGAGGAGGTAATGGGGAATGGTACACAGAAAGCAGGCGGGGGTGGCAGATAGAGAAAAGGAGGTTATGGGTAATGGGACGCAACAAGCAAGCAGTGCTGGCAGAAAGAGGAGTTGACATGACTTTCCATAGTCTCCCACTCATCTTGTTATACAGGGTGAAGGATGGTGGTACATCAGCGTTCACCGCTCATTGCCTGCCCATACACACTAGGAGATTTTGAGTTAAAAGTAGCTCAAAACGGAAAAAGTGGCAACTTTGAGCTCAAAAGCGCCTAGTGTGTATGGGCCTTAACTTTCCTCCAACCATCCAACTTTTATGTTCTGTGCTGCTCCACATACCTAACCAACTTTATCATTAGTGTACACCAGCCAACTTCTGTCGCTCTCCAACTTGTGATGTCACAGAGGCAAGCGGGCAGTGTCTGTATACTTCTGTATGCCTTGAGTAAATAAACATTTTATTAGAAAAATAAAAAACACTTTTGCATGTGTATTTATATCAATAAAACTAGAGAACCACAAGTGCCAGTTTACCCTGGGATCTCTAGTTTATTATCTCCTGCAGGAATTAATAAATTGACATCTTGCTAAATAGGCTTCAGTGTATACAAAATAATGAGTTATGCCGACCCTAGAAACCAGTATATTTGCGCATGCCCTGGTCCCATAGATGTTTGTGGGCAGCTGACGGTACTGACAGATCCAATGTGCTGGAGCCAAGGTCCTCTGTCCCCTGCATACTGCAGCATGGAACGCCCCCTGTCCAGGATGGTAGAAGACATCGCTACTCACAGATCTTTTATTATTGAAATAACATCTGCTGGAAGTTTACATGCTCTCTCAATATTTGTAAAACTTCTTTTTATAATAAATTCTATCTATTGTACCCACCACCCTTATTTCTCTGGTTTATTTATTGCTCCTGTATTACATATATTATGCAGCCTTAAGAGCGTGATCTCTCATCCTGTGATGTGAATACATTTCTAATTCCAGGAATACACAATGCCATAACAAATGGAATATGGGGTGTTGGGATACTTGCGGACGTACTATTACACTAGTGTGATTCTTGATGTGACCCAAACTTGAACTAATACTCTGAATGAATGAGTCGGGTGGTCAGGATTAGTATCAGGTTCCCACAGACCTCAGTGTCCGCACAATGAAGCAGATCGGCTTTCTGGACATTGGAGTCTGGCAATCTGTCCACAGGGATTACAAGTTGCCTATAAACCCCGTATTTAATGTACATGTCACCCTTGTTCTGTCCTAATATTCTATTACTATTCTTGGTCTAGATCTACAATAAAACTCAAAAGGTCGATATGGGGTTTTCAAAAGGTCGACACAGTGGACATGGACACCGTATCGGTGCATCGCGTCCCCTCGCATGGCTGGCTGTGCTCACCATACTTCGGGCACGGTGCCTCGTTACGCTTGGCACACTATTTTATTCTCCCTCCACACCCTAGTGGATGGTAGGGCATGAAAATCCGCATGTCGGCACATGTCAGCAAAAAACAAACAAACATGTTGGCCTTTTGGCTGTCGACCTTCCCCATGTTGACCTAATTTTTGTGTCGACCTAATGACCCTGTCGACCTAGACCCATGTCAACCTTTTGAGGTTGTTGACCTTCAATGGCCGACCCAATATATGTCGTCGACCTAGTGACCGTTCCTTATCTGGATAACCTTCAGAATACACAAATTGGCCCCACGGCTCTGTAAAATGGTCCTGAAAATCTGTGTCGGAAGATTATCCTGTCCCCGCCCCGCTATACAATGCTCACATTACTGGCCAACATTTGGTAAAGCTGCGTACACGGCCCTGGGCACACTATGGGAACAATTACACCAAAGCATCTGTCAGCACTAGCTTGATAACATGTCCTGCAATTTAATTCTGCAAAATGTAATCTTCAGTGATATCATTACCCCGATCTTAGACGCTCCCAGAGAGGAGAAGCAAAACTCCCTAGTGCAGTGGTTCCCAAACTGTGTGCCGTGGCACCCTGGGGGGCCTCAGGACACTTTCAGGGGTGACTTGGGTTGGGGGTCCAGGAAAAACTTCAATTATTTATGGTCAGTGTGATAGGAAAATCCAGATGTGTGGACAGACAGAAGAGAATCCTGTCCCTCATCACATAAGTGACCTAAGAATGACATATAAACACAAATTACTTAATATTCTTTGAGAAATATCTCAATAGGAAACCTTTGGTCTAGGGGTGATGCAAAAAGAATGTGATTATCTAGGGCGCTATGATGTTCGGGAGCCACTGCCCTAGTGTATAACAGCATCATTCTAGGTACAACCCCAAGCAGGTCAGGTGGAGTCTCCTACCAGAGGACATGCGCTATGTTTTATGGCTGACAATTGCGCATCCACAGAGAGGATTACACCCTATTCGGATGAGGTCAATATTGGGAATCACACGTCACCATTCAGCAGCAACTCCTATGAAACAAATGGAGAAATCTAGTTTAAACAGAATTTAATAAAGTGCAGAAGAATAAAAACATAAAGTGCAGGAGTGAATTGGACTCTGACTAGTTGTATAGTCTACTATAGAAAAAGGTAACGCAATCACAACATTAACATGTACAGTACATCAGGTGCCCCCAGGTTACCCGCCAGGCTCAGAGTTGGGATGCAGTTTAAATCCCGGCGGTCGGGATCCCGGCATTTAGAATCCCGACGCCGGAATCACGACCACCGAAATCCCGACAGTTTCTCCCTCCGTGGGTGTCCACAACACCCCCGGAAAGAGAATAAATTAGCGTGCCGAGCGTAGCGAGGCACCGGGCCCGCTGCATGGCAAGCGCAGCGCGCCCGCAAGGGGGGGGGGGGGGGGCGATCCACGTCCCCCCTTGTCAGGATTTCGGCGGTCGGGATTCCGGCGTCGGGATTTTGAACGCCGGGATCCCGACCGCCGGGATTTCATACTGAATCCTCAGAGTTACCCGGCAGGTTACCCGCCAGGCTCAGTCTAATAGGGCATGCACACGGTTCGATTACAGATGGAGCCCTTGCCATCCTTGGCCGGGGCTCGCCCCGACCCTCCCCGATGGCGAGCGCCGGCGGCAGGGGCTTCACTGAACTGGGACACGCGCGTGTGTCTCACACGCACGCGTGTCCCAGTCTCTCGGCAGGGACGCTGCGTGTCCCTTCCCATCTCCGCTTCAGACGGGCAGGGTTAGGAGGCGCTCGGGGCGGCAAGGGCGACGGCGGGGGAAGCGATGGGGACCGGAGGTAGGCTCCGTTTCCCAGGGGGCGCGCTGTATGTCTATTTTGCTATACGATTTTGCTTCAAATCGAACAGAAATTTAACGTATTAGATTTTCATTCGATCCCCAATACGCGGCACCGTGGCATCGAAATCAAATAGAAAAATAGACTGTGCGGCAAGACTATATAGTACAGATCTGTACTATACAGTCTAAATCAAATGTGTACTCGCAACATTCGATCCGATCCCAATTTATTCGGGACTGAATAGAAAGTATATTGCACGGTGTGTACACCCCATAGCAGCGCTCTGGTAATCCCTCCTCACCTACTTGTTTCCATACCAGGTGCATATTCCTCAAGGCATGCCATGGGATCAGGCTGCCATAAAGCACGGCTATTGCTGCTCTGATCTGGCAGGACGGATGCATTCACCGACAATTGAATTCCTCCACTAAATCTGCATCTGAAAACTATAAACCAAATCAATATAACAAATCATTGTCAAATCATTGGATTATTTATATGGACAAATTATATTGACCCCAGATCTTACCAGATTTATGGGGCAATTCTCAAGGATTTGCCTTAGTTTGCCTCAGGCCAAAACAAACATGGGTAATATAGGAGCCCAGGAGATACAGCAGTGCACCACACACTAATAGAGATGGTCTTACATCATTCCTAGGGGACGTCACTAGTCTGCGTGCTGCTGCTTTAAGGATGATATTGAAAGTGACAGTCACCTCCACAGGCCACATACTGTTATGGGGCCTACACATGGAGAGATTTCTTACGTTACTTCAGGGTTGCTGACTTTTACAGTCTCCTCTCCGGGAGAACCCTGGAAAGGAGATTGTCAGCAGCACTTCTGGGGGGCGGGGCTGATGGAGAGATCATTAGTCCCTGCCCCCAGTAATGCAAATCATGCAATTTGTGAGTCTCTGAGTAAGGGGCAGGGCAAAATAACAGTGATTTGCATATTTAGCCCCTCTGCCGACCATTTTAAATGTAAAACTCTGCCACCGGGGAAATGCGGGGCTCTGCCGGTATCTTGGAGGGTTGCCCACCTGTCCGGGGGGCCCGGGAGGGGGACACGATTTTCGGGACCTTCCCAGCCATTCTGGGAGGGTAGGCAACTCTGCGTTACATATACATGACTGAACAGTTAGAGAAGAAGCTGCTGGCCCACGGGCTACCAAGTATCAGTAACTGGGATAAAAAAATATGGGTGTGGTATAAAAACCCGACAGTCGGGATTCCGACAGTCATTAGTCAGACGTCGGAATCCCGACTGCACAGCGTGGGGAGCGCAATGAACCCCCTTGCGAGCTCGCTGCGCTCGCCAAGCTGCGGGCACGGTGGCCACCTATTTTATTCTCCCTCTATGGGGGTCATGGACCTCCACGTGGGAGCAGTCGGGATTCTGACGTCGGAGTAATGACTGTCGGAATCCCGACTGTCGGAGAGTCTTCCGGCTCGCAAAAAATATATATATCTTAGGTTAAATGTACTAGGCGGGACCCATAAATGGTACATCACGTATGGTGTCAATGCTGTACAAAGATCATGTAGGAACCACTTCATTAATAACACATTAGGTACGTACAGTATATACAGCGCAGTATTACTACTGTATTAAACAGTTGATTTTAAATTTAACAAAAATCATCTTAAAAAATCTATGGACAACTTGTGGGGTACGGATCATTAGGTCTACAAGAGAATGGTCAACAAGCATTGGGTCGCCACCATTAGGTTGACATGCAGAAAGGTCAACATGGGTCTAGGTTGACAGGTCAGTAGGTCGACATGGGCAAGGTTAACAGTCAAAGGTCGACGGGGTTTTCACTCTATTTTTATCCGAATTTCTACACAGAAAACACGGACACTGAACCGTAGCACCGCGTCTCCTCGCTTCGGGCTACGCTCGGCACACAATACCGCCTGTTGGCGCATGTCGGCTCAAAAAACTGTGAAAAACACCATGTCGACCTTGCCCATGTTGATCTAATGTTTGTGTTGACCTAATGACCTGTTAAACTAGACCCATGTCGACCCAGACCCATGTGGACCTAGACCCATGTCGGCCTTTCTGCATGTTGACCTAATGGTGTCGACCCAATGCTTGTCGACCTAATGACAGTATCCCACCTGTAGCTACACCTGCCTGAGGCAGTGGGGTTTGGGGAAAACACGGCATAGATCTCTGTCTCTCCTTTCATGGGTATGGGTCATTGGGTTAACCCAATTTGGGTTGACATACATTGGGTCGACACAGTTAGGTTGGCAGGCCATAGGTCAACACCTGTGAAAGGTCGACATAGCTTAGGTCAACGGGGACTTTAGGTCGGCATGAAAAAGGTCGACTTGAAAAAAGGTCAACATGATTTTTTTTGTGTGTGTGTCTATGCTGACTTACGTCAACATGAAAACTGTATAAGTGTAAAACAAAACATGTCGACCATCTTTATATTGACCTTTATCATATCGACCTAAAGTCCCTGCTGACCTAGGCCATGTCGATATTATATAGGTGACGACCTAACAGTGTCGACCCAATGTACAGTATGCCTACCTAATAAAGGCCAACCTCACAACCATATCCAACCTTCATAACCAGCCACACATTCCGGTACTGGGCAGTTAGGGGGAAATCAGCATGGAGTACCAGTAACCAGCACCGCACAATGCCATAGCAGGGGAACACATTACACCTACATCCGCCATACAGGCCCAGATGTAGGGCCTCATGGGCCTGGAGCTGTTCAAGGGCCTATTATGAGAAGTGGAGGCCAATACCATGTAATGGTGTGTACACACGGCAGGATATGCCGTGAGATGCGAATCCCGATACGATCAGATCTTATCGGGACTCGCATCGCACGGCATGCTGCAGAGGGACAATTTAGACTACATAGTGCAGATCTGCAGTATATAGTCTTGGCTGCCCTCTCTATTTCACTGCCGATTTGCGCTCACACAGGAGCACGCATCGGCAGCGCATCGGGCTCGCAAGCCCTAGAAAAGCATGCGATCTGCATGCGATATGGCTTCCGATGTTCACTATATCGGCAACATCAGATGCCATATCACCCCGTGTGTACACACTATGAGACCTATACACTATGAGACCTATACACTATGGACCTTATTCAGGTCCATTCGTAAGGCCGCGTTCGCACAGGGCAGATGTTTGTTGTGTTGTGTTACCCCGCAGGCTGCGAATGGATGTTTATGTAAGACTTCCATTCGCAGCCAGTGCGTGCGGACACACACTGTGAATGGGTGGCGGACAAGTTGCAATACTTAGGATTTATGGCCGACCATGTGACTGTGGTGTCTGCCTGGTGATCATCACGCTGCCATGGTGATGGGCCTATTTATGTGGAGGCCTGGAGCTGCAGCCTCCCATTGTTAGTCTGGCCCTGATGCTGTGTTATGTGCAGGAGTAATTAGTAAGCTGCAGCTGGTCCATGGTTACAGCTCCCAGCTCAGATTCTGCAACAATGTAACGATGAGCTGCAGAGATTAACCCTCTCTGTGACAGCTGCACAGGGATCTCACACCCTGTATTCACTGCTATCACATTATCCTGCCCCAAACTGGTGTTCTCAGGTTTGGGATTCATCAAGAAGTGTACCCCCCTCCCTCGAAGATAAATGCGGCCCCCACCAGGTATCCCCAAGGCCTGGTGTGAAGCCAAGAGATATTCCTCCCACCTCTAGTGTAAAAGTAGGACTACAGGTAACATCAAAGCAGGCTTACCTAATGCCGTGTTCTCACTGCGAGTGAGAAATACACTCGCTGGACCCCTGTTCTCACTGCAAGGCAAATTCCGGGTGAAGAAGTTCTACCGGGAATTTGCCTTTTAACACGGGTTTTTCGGCAGTGTGAACGGGTATACCCGTGTCTGCATACCCGGATCTCAGACACGGGTAAAAAGCAGGGTTTTACCCGTGTCTGAGATCCAGTTATGCGACCCATTCACACTGCCAAAAATCCCATGTTAAAAGGAAAATTCCCGGGTCTACATGCTAGACCCGGGAATTTGGCTGCAGTGAGAACGGGGTAAAATTTTATAGACTCGTCTCTGGGAGAAGTCTGGAGAGGAGACAATGAGCAGCACTTTCCCCTGGAAAGCTGTGAATCGCAGTATTTAACCTCTTAAGTGGTGAGTTTTGCTGTGGGGCCCTGGCAGGTTTGTCCTGCCCCAGCAAAACCCACCACAGATCGTAGGAAGCCGCAGCCCCCCCTCACCTCCGCTCCGGCATTAGTACCCTCGGGGATGTTTTGCGGCGGTTCAGGAGGACTCGGGAGCCTGAACTCTCCCGAGTCCCCCCAAGCCGCGCCGACCATCCCCGAGCCTGCTGCCTACGTCACTGATGCATATAGTGAGAGCCGGCTGGCGGCAGGGGAGTTCCGGAGTACGATCGCCGGAGCGGAGGGGGTTGCGACAGAAGCGGCAGGGGGGGGGGGGGTGACGGAGGGGACTCCTAAAGGTAGTGCTCCAGTGGTGCTCCGCTGGAGGCACCACTGGCTTGCACCTAAGGCAAAGTGGTATGCCTGGAAATTTTCTGGGACAGCCCAGATATGCCTGGAAATTTTCCAGGCATATCACCCAAGGGGTTAAAGGCCGATGTCAGGGAGGTTAGGGGCAGTGGCATAACAATAACCCCGCAGCCCCAGCGGTAACGGGGAGGCGCTGTGTAAGTGCAGGCGCCGGGGGGCTGTGGGGCTATTATAATGCCGCTGCCACCACAGACCCGCAGATTTGCTTGTATTCACTGCGGTCCCGGCTCCCCTCATGGCTTTGTTCTGAGGCTATGGAGACGGACCATCATAAAATGTCTGCCCCATATAGCAAACTGTTCTCTGAGACACGGGCCCGTAGGATGGAGACGGAGAGACACGGGCCGTAGGATGGGGACGGAGAGACACAGGCCGTAGGATGGGGACGGAGAGACACGGGGCCATAGGATGGGGACGGAGAGACACGGGGCGGTAGGATGGGAAAAGATAGATGCAGGGTGAAACTGAGGGGGGTAGAGAAATGCAAAACACAGGGCCTGAGATCCCTACACAAACTACAGTACTGTTTTGTGCCTGATAAAAGACCCCTCATGAATCATGATCCATGAGGAAGCCCTGGAAGAAGAGTACTTAACTGGGGGGATGGGTGGAAGCAGCCTGACACTGCACAGTGACTCACTCTTACCTTATATGTGCAGCAGAAGTCACCCTCCATCTCCTCCTGTCTGTCCCAAATCCACGAGCACTGCAGATTGTGGTGGTGAGGAATCTACACACTTGCTGGAGGGGATACGTCCGTGCTGCTGGATGTACTAGGGCGGGGGCGGGGCTTCTGTGGTCTGCTCATCTCTGCCTCTTCCTGTTGTGCAGGAGCTTCCATGCTGCCCTGCACAGTGTATGACAGGGGGGAGCGCACCGCAGTATAGAAATAATCCTGAGCATGATACAGTACTCCCTCATGGCAGCCCTGGGACTACAGGCAGCCAGCCCCTCTATAGGTGTCACTGTGGCTGCTGCAAGGAGGGATGATGAAGGACAGACAACGGAGGGATGATACCAGTATCACCACTATAGAGAGTGCAGTGGGTTGGGTTGGATTGGGTTAATAATAATGTCTCTCCACTTTAGCACAGCTTAGTGCATTTGCCCCCCCCCCCCCCTCCAACTGTATAATAATAGGACACCACAGACTGCTCCAACTGTATAATAATAGGACACTACAGGCTGCTCCCACTGTGTCTCCAGTAATCTAATGCTGCTAGCTACTGTAGTGATGAGAACACTGGGACAGCATGAGGTGACAGTGACACAGGGAACAGAGCAGGGAACCGAGATGCGGTGCCCCATGCACAGCGCACATGAGGAGGAGTGTTGGCTAATCCTGTTTTGCACCAGAACAAAGCTGCCTGACCCTGGATAGGCTGATCTCCTGCTAGCAGCACTTCCCACACAGCCAAGACTGCCCGCTGCCTGCTGTTCGCCACTGCCCACCTCACCCTGCAGAGAAGGAGCTTTCCTGACTTCTTCCATCTGTCCCTCTTCATGGGCCAGCAGATCCTGTTGTGGAGTATGCAGGAAACGCTGCAGAGCCGACCAGGAGCCGCCGCTGATGCTGGAGACGGATGTGAGACGATGAAGCTCCGTCTCCAAGACAGGCTTCCGCCATTACCGGTAGTGCAGCGGGAGGCTGTCCAGGAATTTCCAGTCACCCGAATTCCGTGAGAATCCCGGAATCTGGGTGACTGGAAAAGCCTACTGGAGGGTTGCCACCAAATCCAGGAGAATCCCGGAAATCCGGGAGAGGTGTCAACCCTAAGTACAGTACTTCACAGGAGAATGCTTTGCAGGTCTCACAATTACAAGTGAAATGATTATCTTCACCTGTGGATCTTTTCAAATGTGTTAGTGAGTAATGTGCACCTGTCAGTAGCGCACGCAGGGGGGGTTTCCGAGTACCCAGAAACCCCCCCCCCAGAAGTCTAAGGGCCATTGTCTGAAAGCTGAGGGTCCCCTCTTTCCAAAAGTACAAGAATTTTTAAAATCGGACCTTGGGAACCGGAGATATCTGACTTCAAAGCAGTGGTCCCCATCCAAGCCTGTTAATTGCTGTTCCCAGTCAGATATTTCAGGTTCTGTCTGACGTAGAGTTTTTCTGAGGATATATTCCAAAATCTGTGACTCTCCCCCTTTGAAGGAAACTAGAAGCTTGTCTCTACTGCAGGCCAGCACTACCCACTCAGCAGCTCCTGCAAAGCAGGGAGGCGCCATGCTGAAAAGGCGCTGTCTCCCTCCCTGCTCTGCTAAAGCTGCCTCAGCCCTCACTGTCACTGCCTCCTGCATGCCGCCCGCAGCGCCTGTCTGACAGTGGGTGGCAGTATGGAGAGGCTGAGCAGCTCCCTGCACCGCACACACACTGTCCTCCTCCTGCGACCTGCCCCCTCTTCCTCAAGGACACTTGCGCTGAGGCATGTAGCGCTGTCTGTGAATGCCTGGATGACATGTCATGTCCGGATCCGCTCCCTACCCATTGCTCCCTGCACCTGTCAGCTGTCAATCAAATGACAAACAGGCAGCAGCGCCGCCTCCCCTTCCTTCCCTCTTCTCAGTGTGCTGTGCCAGTTTCGCTGCCAGTCCTCAACACTCAGCCCCCTCTATCTCCTCCTTCTCTCCCCTCCTTTCCCCCTCAGTCATGAGTACTGCACATACTTTTTGCACTGCTTTCGGATCGCATCGCACACACATTGCATGCATGCCGTGCGATGCGATCTAGCCCATAACGTATGCGATTCTCGCAGCGTGTATGGGCACCTTTAGTGCCTGCAACATTTTGCGGACACAGCACTGAGATGGTGTATGCATACATGTACATGCACCCGAGATCTTTCATAGGATCGCATGTTGCATACACTCCCACAAACGGGCTGCAGCTTGTTGCAATGGCAATGTGAAAGGGCGCAAAATGTATGGTTTGCAGGAGGGCGCTGGACACCCTAGCACCGGCCCTGCTCTACTGTTCCCAGAACCAGAGATATCAGCCTTCAAGCAGCTGGTTACTGCTCCAGCTCCACACACCTGGTATGTAGTTTTATATACTCCTTGGCAGATTGCTCTGCCTCCTGAACACTGATCCCCTCGTCCCCAGTACCATTTGGTAGATGGGATTCTCTAGTTTTTAATTCCATTAAAATCTAAGAAATCTATTTCCGGGAACTGGAGATATCTGCAGTCAAGCAAGTTGTCCTCCCACCAGAAAATTATGAATAATAAGCCCACTCCACTGTACACCCCTCCTCTGCATATTAAACATCCTCTACCACCCTGGAAGTAATGTATTAGGGCCCCTTCATTCAGCCCAATGCCCCCTTCTCCCACCCCATCTCCCACCATCTGTGCAGTAAAGGGGTACTTAGTGGAAATTACTGATCCAGGCCCTACATGCTGAGCGGTTGATATAATACCCCCTACCACCCGCGGGACATCTAAACATATACTGGGTCACCTAAGTGTCCATCTCCGTACTTTGCTCCGCCCCTCTGGAAACCCCCTTCTGAAAATCCTGCGTTTGCCACTGCCTGTTAGGTGGTCTGGAAAATGGGATCTGTGTGTGATCCTGGGGGGGCAACTTTGAGAACCACTGCATTAGGTCGACAAATACAAAATAGTTGACTGATAAAAGGGCCGACAGTGGTTAAGGTTGAAAGGTACATACTGGAATTTGTTTTCAGTTTTTGGGGTCAAATCTTGTATGATTGGTATTATGTGACCACCATCATTAGAAACATATACCCTGGTGGGTTTGTTTCGCTCGTTACCCTCTGCTCCCCCAGGTTATGATTTCCAATTGTAGTAATTGTGGAAAGCAAAACCTAAATTTGGGACAACATGGGGGAAAAAAAGCAAAAACATTCAGTATATCAACCATTCGTGATTGACCGTTGTCATGTGACCTTGTCCCCTGTAATCTCTGCTTATTTATTTATTATTAACAGTTTCTTATATAGCGCACACATATTCCGCAGTGCTTTACAGAGTATATTTGAACATTCACATCAGTCCCTGTCCCAGTGGAGCTTACAATCTATATCCCCTACCACATGTACACGCACACATTGGCACCTCTGCACAATTCTAGGGTTAATTTTGTTAGGAGCCAATGAACCTACCAGTATATTTTGGAATGTGGGAGGAAACCAGAGTACCCGGAGAAACCCATGCAAGTATGGGGAGAATATACAAACTCCGCACAGTTAGAGCCATGGTGGGAATGGAACCCATGACCTCAGCGCTGTGAGGCAGTAATGCTAACCATTACACCATCCGTACTGCCCATGCCACCTGTTATCTATATTGTGTTAGCCTACTGACTATATTGACGTATACACGGTCCATCATTTGGATTACCAGTGAGAGCAGGTGATGATTACTAGCATGTTTTGTTAAACTCATAACTGGAAACTTGCATGTGATTTATATTTTATTATAAATAACTGAATCATATGCAGCAGATTGGGAAAAGTTCTCCAAAAATAAAGTACAATTTTGGACGACCATTCGTCAGGATTGGTTGCGTGTGGTTCGATTGTATGTTTTTTGTTTGTTGTCTGCAGTGATTGGAGGAGAGTTACTGGTTTCCAGAGAGACTTTTCTCTTATCCGACGCGACTTGTGATGCCTGTGAGCTGGAAGATTCTCTGGAAACTTTCTTATAGGTGCTTTGTAAAATGACAGGGATGGAGGTAATGGTCTGTACCGAGCGGCTTGTAACTTTTTTATTGTCCTCTATGGATTTTTTATACATGAGGTATGCCTTCTCTAAATCATCTCTCTCTTGCTGGGTCTCCTGCAGAAGCTGGGAGAGCTGGCTGTTCTTGTTTGACAGATCCCAAACCTTGCTTTCCATGCCCCCAAGCTGAGCCTGCAGTTCAGCTTTCTGCTTCTGAGTCTTCACAATGACCGGGACCATCTCTCGGAGCTGCACGGAGAGCATTTGGTTTTCCTCCTTTATTTGGGAACACTGGTCTTCCTTCTCATGCAGCTCCTTGATGATATCCTTGGTCATCTTGCCTCTGAATTTGGGGTTCCCCTCCAGACCCAAGTCCACCCGGAGTTTCTTCACTGTTCTATGCAGAGCTTTGTTCTCATTGGTCAGCTCTTTCAGCTTGGCTTTCAGTTCCTGGATCTGGCTGCGTGATGAGACTTCAAGACATTTCAGTTTGTCCCTGGATGACTCCTCCCTGCGGAGGGCGTCCTCCCTTTCCTTCTGGCACCTCTGCACAAAGCGACTGACTTCATAAGAGGACATGTAGGACCTTACCGGAGGATAACGGGGAGTGTCGAGGAGTCTCACCTCAGATGCGGTTCTGCAAGAGAAATCACAGTCATTGACCAGATGAAATATGAAGACCTACAATGTCAAAGCTGTTATAAGTCATTATCATTCATCATTATCATACCAATAGGTCTACCCCAAAAGGTTGACATGCAATATGTCGGCATGAAAAGAGGTAGACACATGACATGAGTTTTTTGTGTATTGTTTTCAAACCAACTTGTTCACTTACTTCACCACCCATGTCGGCATAAAAGGAAAAAATAATAGTGTGCCGAGTGTAGCGAGGCACCGGCCCCGAAGCATGGAAAGCAAAGTGAGTCATACGAGGGTACGCCTTAAAATAATTGGGGGTCCGTGTCGACAATTGCCGACATTGACAGCCCAAAAATTTGAAACCTCATGTCTACCTTTTCATGTGTCTACCTTTTTCCATGTCAAACTTTTGACCCTGTCCACCTTTCCCATGTCGACCTTTTGACACTGTTGGCATATTGAGTGTCGACCTTTTGGATAGACCATGTGGGGGGAAATTTACTAAGATGGGAGTTCTATTTCACATGGGATGTTGCTATGGGCAACCAATCAGATACCATCTATTATCTTCTAGAATATGCTAAATAGATTCTGATTGGTTGCCCATAGCAACATCCTATGGGAAATAGAACTCTCATCTTACTAAATTCCCGCTGCCTATCTAATAATACACCCCCGGGCCCACGTGTTACATGTGCTGGGATTTACCTACAATGTACAGTACCTCTGGGCCTGCTCAGTGTAATGTGGTATACAATGGACAGTACCTCTGGGCCTGCTCAGTGTAATGTGGTATACAATGTACAGTACCTCTGGGCCTGCTCAGTGTAATGTGGTATACAATGTACAGTACCCCTGGGCCTGCTCAGTGTAGTGTGGTATACAATGTACAGTACCTCTGGGCCTGCTCAGTGTAATGTGGTATATAATGTACAGTACCTCTGGGCCTGCTCAGTGTAGTGTGGTATACAATGTACAGTACCTCTGGGCCTGCTCAGTGTAATGTGGTATACAATGTACAGTACCCCTGGGCCTGCTCAGTGTAGTGTGGTATACAATGTACAGTACCTCTGGGCCTGCTCAGTGTAATGTGGTATACAATGTACAGTACCTCTGGGCCTGCTCAGTGTAATGTGGTATACAATGTACAGTTCCCCTGGGCCTGCTCAGTGTAATGTGGTATACAATGTACAGTACCTCCGGGCCTGCTCAGTGTAATGTGGTATACAATGTACAGTACCTCTGGGCCTGCTCAGTGTAATGTGGTATACAATGTACAGTACCCCTGAGCCTGCTCAGTGTAATGTGGTATACAATGTACAGTACCTCTGGGCCTGCTCAGTGTAATGTGGTATACAATGTACAGTACCCCTGGGCCTGCTCAGTGTAATGTGGTATACAATGTACAGTACCTCTGGGCCTGCTCAGTGTAATGTGGTATACAATGGACTGAAGGGCATTATAGTGTTACACAATATAAACTGAAGAACTGTAATATGGCACAATATGAAGTGTAAGCCGTATATCATAATATGAACTGGGGACACTGTATGGCATAATATGAACTGGGGACACTGTATGGCATAATATGAACTGGGGACACTGTGGCATAATATGAACTGGGGATACTGTATGGCATAATATGAACTGCGGACACTGTATGGCATAATATGAATTGGGGACACTGTATGGCATGATATGAATTGGAAAAAGTGTGGAATAATGTGGCAGCTGTACAATGTGACTTCATGTGAACTAGGCCATTACAATGGGGCATAACATTAAATAGGGCACTCCTATAGTTCAGAAAAGGAACTAGGGCACTATTATGGGGCATAGCATTAACAATGGCACTGCTATAGTGCATAAAAGGAAATAGGGCACTACTATAGTTCAGAAAAGGATCTAGTGCACTATTATGGGGCATACCATTAATTAGGACACTACTATAATTTAGAAAAGTAACTAGTGCACTTCTATGGCGCATAACATTAATTAGGACACTACTATAATTCAGAAAAGGAACTAGTGCACTTCTATGGGGCATAACATTAACTAAGGCACTATTATAGTTCAGAAAAGGAACTACAGTAGGGCACTACTATGGGGCATAACATTAACTAGGGCACTAACATGGTTCAGAAAATGAACTAGGGTACTATTATGGGGTATATACATAACAACTGATGCAAAGTGGTGTCTCTATACAAGCACTGGGACAGGGGCCCCTTCAAAATGTTTCTATGGGGCCCACTAGTTTCTGGCTACGACTGAGGTTTGAGGGATAGCTATACTCTAGCACAGTGTTCTTCAAACTAGTTCAAAACCCCTGACAGCTCAGAGACAGGTAATAATGAATACACCTGTGCATCAGCTAGGAGACTTGACCTGTGTGAACTGTTGTGCTGGGTAAACACTGACCAATATATTGACTGTTCAATTGAACCACCCGTACACCCACTGCAGAATTTGGAGGTTGACAGCTCAACTGGAAAGACCCTTGTAAATGACCAAGTTATGACATCAGCCAAGACTGATCCGGCAGCATGTACGCAGAACACACTGCCCAATCCTACTGCAGATACATGACTGGTCTTCAGATAAATATATAGGTGTGTACTCAGCCTGGGGGGATCCTGAGAACTGAGGGGTAGATGTATGAAGCAGCGATAAGGGAGGAGAAGCGATAAAGTGTCTGGTACTTTATCTCCGGCCAATCAGATCCTCACTGTTAAGTTGCAGGCTGGGTTTATATAGGAACAGCCAGGAGCTGATTGGCTGGTGATAATGTACCAGGCACTTTATCACTTCTCCTCCCTTATCACTGCTTCATACATCTACCCCACAGTCTGAGAAGCACTACTCTAACATATATTATATGTGTTGCTATATACATGTATATAAACAGAATACACAGACAAATAAGCCACTGCTTTATTAAATCTATCTATATATTCTAGGAAAGTAGTCATGCCCATAGAGGAGAAGCAGGTGGGAAGTGTTGGGGTGATGCTGGGCTTATTGTGTCATTAGGGCCCACACCTTGTGGGGAATTTACTTTATTTTAGATTTCCTAGTATACATCTGGTATAAAATATATTACATAGAACATTACTTTGTGTCTGGTATTCTAGTATACAATCTGAGCCTATTACGTATGGTAGTCTAGTATACAATACAGAGCCCATTACTTCCTGCCTAGTATTGTAGCAATAAACAATTACTATATCAGGGTTGCCGACTAGGGATGCCAATCCCGGGGCATTTTTTCAATCCCGGGATTCGGGATTGAAAAATGCTCAATCCCGGGATTCCCGGGATTGGCTTCCCTAATAATAAAAAACACCCTGGCCGCCCGAGCGCTGGGTGGGTGGGCGGGTGTCAGGGACCGCTGGGTGGGTGGGGGGGCGGGTGGTTGTCAGGGACCGCTGGGTGGGTGGGGGGGGGCGGGTGGTTGTCAGGGACCGCTGGGTGGGTGGTTGGCAGGGAGCGCTGGGTGCCCGTGAGCGCTGGGTGGGCGGCCGGCCGTCAGCGCTGGGTGGGTGGGCGGGCGGCCGGCCGTCAGCGCTGGGTGGGCGGGCGGCCGGGCGGGTGGCCGGGAGCGCTGGGCGGGCGGGCAGCCATGGATGTGCGGCTGTGCCCTGCGCAGCGTGACCTCGCAGCGTGACCTCGTCACGCTGCGCACTGCGGGGTATGGGAGAAGCCGGGCAGCGTCTGAGTGCTCAGACGCTGCCCGGCATTAAACTGCGCATGCGCAGTTTAATCCCGAAATCCCGGGATTGGAAATTCCAACCCGGGATTGAAATCCCGGCGTTTTGGGGGCCAAATCCCGGGATCCCGCCGATCCCGGGATTGGCCACCCTATTGCCGACCCTCCCAGAATTACCGGGAGTATCCCGAAAATCGGGTCCCCCTCCCGGCCCTCCGGAAGGGTGGGCAACCCTCCCGGAATCAGGAGGACCCCCACTGAGCCCCCCGATCGCAGCATTTAAATGTCGCAATCCGCGGGTCTCAGAGGAGGGGGCGGAGCTAAAACAACACATTCATGTCATTTAGCTTAATGATGTCACAGTCAAGCCCCGCCCCCGGACGGGTAATGAAAGTCTCCTCTCCGGGCTTCTCCCGGAGAGGAGCATTTGAAAGTTGGAAACCCTGTACTATAGGTTTAGGAGGGATGCAGTTAGAATGCCGGCAGTCAAAATCCCGGCGCCGGAATCCCGTCCACCAAAATTCCGACACATAAATTAGTGTGCCGAGCGTAGCGAACCCGCAAGGGGGGGGTGATCCACGTCCCCCCCATTTCAGGATTTCGGCGGTCGGGATTCTGGCAGCGGGATTTCATACCAATCCTGTCTGGTATTCTTGTATACAATACAGAACCCCTTACTTCCCGTGTGCTATTCTAGTATACAATACAGAAATCATTACTATATGCCTGGTAGTGTAGTATACAAGAGTAGTGTACATAAGAGCCCATTGTCTGAAGCCTAACATGCATTATGGTTTGAGAGGTGTACTGTCCCTGTCAAACACCCAACCTGCCACTGTCCTCAGAGCAGGTTGATTAAATGCAATACAGTTGTATTGCAGTAAAGTCCATTGCCTGGAGGCTTAGGGCGGTATTCAATGAGAATACCTGCGAGGTGCAGCGAATCCTTTTTAGGATTCGCTGCACATTCGCCACGTTCCGGAGCCGGCGGGCTCCGGTATTCAACGTGTCAGGGGCTCGCTGCCCCTGACTGGCGAATATGAGCTCCTGCGGCGATTGCCGCAGGGAGCCTGAGGACGGTGCCAGGCAGAGAGATGATAGTCTCTCTGCCTGCCCCAGAACTTTGTGGGGGGTAGGTGGGGCTCCCCGGGTGCCAGGCAGCACAGGCTGCCCCCCGGGGGTGCCAACAGGGGAGCGTATATTCACTACACACGATCGTAACGATCGGGTGCAGTGAATATATGAATATGTAATGAGCGGCTCGGCTCCGGCGCCCCCTGCTGGCTGCTGTGTAAAAAAAAAAAAAAAAAAAAAATTTAATTAAATATATATTCATGTGCTTACAGCACATGAATAAAAATAGCATGCCCCTCCTCAGAATAAAATTCCTGATTTTTTTACACCAAATTATGATTATTTTAAAAGTTCACATTCCACTTCACCATAAAAAGATAGCGATTGCTACTCGGTGAATCATGGTGAAAAAAACCTTGAAATGTATTCGCCATGTTGTCATTGAATAGGGTGATTCACCGTTTTAGTCAGAAATTCGCCAAACAGCACAAATTCGCCATAAAAACATGGCGAATCAGGCTCATTGAATACCGCCCATAATCTTATATACAACACAGTGCACGTTGCCTGGAGACTAATATTACATTGCCTGCGGGATAATATGTAATAGAGAGCCCACTGACTGGAGGAAAATATTAAATACAGTGCTCATTGCCTGTAGAATAATATGCAATACAGTGCCCACTGCCTGTAGGATAATATGCAATACAGTGCCCACTGCCTGGAGGATAATATACTGTACAATACAGTACCAGCTGCCTGGAGGATAATATACTGTACAATACAGTGCCCACTGCCTGGAGGATAATATACTGTACAATACAGTGCCCACTGCCTGGAGGATAATATACTGTACAATACAGTGCCCACTGCCTGTAGGATAATATACTGTATAATACAGTGCCCGCTGCCTGGAGGATAATATACTGTACAATACAGTACCCGCTGCCTGGAGGATAATATACTGTACAATACAGTGCCCACTGCCTGGAGGATAATATACTGTACAATACAGTGCCCACTGCCTGGAGGATAATATGCAATACAGTGCCCACTGCCTGTAGGATAATATACTGTACAATACAGTGCCCGCTGCCTGTAGGATAATATGCAATACAGTGCCCACTGCCTGGAGGATAATATACTGTACAATACAGTGCCCACTGCCTGGAGGATAATATAATGTAGAATACAGTGCCCACTGCCTGGAGGATAATACACTGTACAATACAGTGGCCACTGCCTGGAGGATAATATACTGTACAATACAGTGCCCACTGCCTGGAGGATAATATACTGTAGAATACAGTGCCCACTGCCTGGAGAATAATACACTGTACAATACAGTGGCCACTGCCTGGAGGATAATATACTGTATAATACAGTGCCCGCTGTCTGGATGATAATATGCAACACAGAGCCCACTGCCTGAAGTATAATATGGAATACAGAGCCCCACTGTCTGGAGGCCAATATACAATACAGTGCTTATTGCCTGGACACTAATATTGGTACGTGCTCATTGCCTGGAGGTTGATATGCCATACAGAGCACCCTGCATGCAGTCTAGCTTACAGTACGTAAACGTGGAATAGAGGTTTATGTTGGTTACTGCAAGATGCATATGATTTATGTTATCTGCAGCAAGTCCAATCACCAACTCTGACCCAATGCACGCGGGGCCACACATCGGGTCAGAGAGTGGATGTCAAACACATGCGATTTGGTACAATTTCACATGATTTCCCATCCCAATCCGTTGGAATCATGTAAAATTGAGCCAAAATTGCATCTTTGTATGGGCCACAGAGCAGGATCATATACACGCCACATTTGCAGAGGTGTAAGCATCTCGAAATGTGCATGGCTCTGCAGACATGCACAAATATGCTATTTCCCCTGCTATTTTTCTTTTTTTGAGAGGGTGGGGGGGGGGGGGGGGGGGATTATTTACATTATTTTATTAAATTTTAAAGAAAACACCTGGAAAAAAAAAAGAACAATGTGGTATATTGTCAGTTAATGGCAGAGAAGAATCACTAGGTTTGAGGTGTCCCACAATTAGCATTTGCAGTCTGTTCTCCTCAGTTATGTGAGACATAATACACACACAGAGCAATGTGCACTAATACCTGAGGGTCCATGCAGAGTGAACAGCAAAATGGAAGAAAATTATACCTAAAGTCAACACAGCAAAAATGTTGATACAAGCAATGGGTCAACACAGAAACATTGACACATAAAAAGTTTGACATGAGTTTTCAAGGTGTATTGGTGTTAATGTCGACACCTGAGCCAGGTAGTGTACTGGCATGCTTCAGGCCAGGTGCCTCGTCTCACTGTGCTCGGTACTTTAACGTTCCCAATCCGAGTCCACGTGGATGAAAAAAAATATTTTAAAGATCATGTGAAACGTGTCATGTGTTCATGTCAATGTCGACCTCTTGCTTGTGTGACATTTTGACCATGTCCACCATTTGTATATTGCCCATAATTGACAACTTATTGACTGTCGATCTAAACGTTGTCTGTCAGCCGGGGGCGGATTTAGGGGTCAAGCAGCCCCTAGGCACAACTTTTTTGCCCCCCCCCCCTTATTAGGCGTGAGGGGGGCTGGGGAAAAGATGGGGGTAGATAGAGGGAAAGAGAGACAAGAGAAGAGAGAAAGAGTAAGAGAGAGGTCGGGAAGGTGGAGGAAAGCACAGAAGAGATGAAAGAAAAATAGAGAAGAGGGCTGGGGAGACAGAAAGAGAGCGCGCAGGTGTTTGGAACACACATTACATATGTCCACCACTCCCCCCCTCCCCTTCAGTACAGGCTTCACTGTGCCGCCCCCCTCTTCCCCTTCTGTATAGGTGGTACTACAGTGTACCTGAAAGCCATGGCAGCACAGGGTCGGCCGGGGTCGCACATGGTCGCCGGCTCCTTCACTGGCGCTGGCAGCTCAGCTTTTCCCTCCTCTCACCAGTGCTGGCGGGGGAGGATGGAACGGCGCGTAAGGTGCTGGAGGGAGGATCGCAGGACTGAAGTGACGACGCTGGAGTACAATGGGACCGTGGCTCAATGGATTTGGTAGGTCCCTCTCACCAGCGCCGGCGGGGGGAGCATGGGACGGTGGCGGCAGGAGCATGACTTCAGCTGTGGTGCTGGAGGGGGGAGAGTGAGACTGAGGAGGTGCCGCTGGGCAATGCCCTGCAGCAGGGTCAGCGTGGGACTGAGGCAGTGCTGGAGGGGGGGTTGCAGGGGACTCAATATACTGCCCCCGTCTGCTGGAGGTCTTTCACTCACCAGCCCATGTGAGTGGAACATGGGCTGGTGAGAGGGACTGCATCTGCGATGCTGAAGGAGGGAGCGCGGGACTGCACTGCCCGCAGCACGCATTGTATTGGAAAAAAAAACTTTAAAAAGGGTGCAAGGGAGGGATGGCTAGCTGCCGCCCATAACAGGTGCCGCTTCTTGGCCCGTGCCTCATCGGACCGTGCATCGGACTGAGGAGAGACGCAGAGATGTTTCATCGGCTCCTTTCTTGGCTCCTGATTGGCCGCTAGGCGGCCAATAGAACCATTCTGAGGAGAGGTGCAGAAGATGAAACATCTCTGCGTCTCTCCTCAGTCCCAATGCGGGGAGCTGCTGGAATCGCCGGCATTTGGCAGAAGACCTGGACTACTTCGGAACGAAGAGGACAGATCTTCGCAGGAGGAGCTTGGTGAGAAGGATTTCCTTCCAAAGGTCCCCCATGGATTTCTTCAGATCCAGGACCCCGGACTCTTCAGCCCTGGAGCCCCGGAACCAAGGCCCCGGACCCCGGACTCTGCAGCCCCGGACCCAGGAACCAAGGCACTGGACCATGGAGCCCTGGACCACCGGACCCAGGGACCTACCGACGGGCTCAAGATAGGTAAGTATCAGTATGTGTGGGCTTTGGATGAATTAAAGTTTTATTTTTATTGTGTCTGTGTGTGTGTTTATTTGACTATTTTTATTACTGTGGAACTACAAGTGCCAGCGGGCCCTTTAATGCCCCGCATGCTGGGACTTGTGGTTCTCCAAGTCCCAGCTTGCGGGGGAGGCTTGCTAGTACTCATAGTTCCGCAGTATTAAACAATAGTTTATTTTATTTTTTTACACAGAATCAGCCCCGTGACCACCGCTCCAGGGTCATCGGGGACAGCACCAGGCTTCAGCACGCAGATTTTTTTATTTATTTTTCTATTTTTTTTTACACATTGCAGCCTGCACGGATTTGACTGATCTGTGCAGAATGCCTGCACGAATTCGTATTAGCGGCCATATATACGGCCGTTAAAACGAATCAATACGACATCGGGGATTACAAAGCAGTCGTATTTGACTGCTTTGTAAATTACCCTCCGGAACATGACTTTGAATACGGCTGAAACAGCCACATGCAGTCATAGTGATTCGTATTAAGAATACGAATACGATTTTTTGTATTCGTATTCTTAGTAAATTTCCCCCTGTCACGACCACCATTGCAGCTACCCGTGCTCCCTGTGCTGTTCCAGCCCTGCAGACCTCTGACGCTATGCCCTCTGCCCCGGCACTCACCTCCGCTGCTGACGCCGACCTGCTGCATTCTGTCACTCTGTCACCCAGGCGCCATGTCCATTCACCGGGTGTCAGTTCTGTTGTGCAGTGTCTTGGCGTGCTGGCTCCGGGTGGCGTGAGGCACGATCCGCCATGATGGTGTCCGCGTCCTTCTAGGCCTCAGGCTGGAAGCGCCGTCCGCATTGCCTCCGCGTAGTATTCTCCGCCAGCTGGTTTCTGTCGCCACAATGGGCGGCGGCCATCTTGTTGATGTCCACAACCTATGCTGCGCTGCTCCAGCTGTGATGTCACTCTTGCGGCCCATCCCCATTCAGCTCAGCACTTAAATATTGACTAGCCGGGCCAGAGCGGCAGTCAGTACAATGTTGTCCACCAGATAGCATCTCTGTGCATCCCTGACAATTCCTGCAGTATCCGCTGCAGGCTGACTCCTCTAACTTCTGGGTGAAGTCTATCGTGACTATTCCCGCTGGTCGTCCACTGCTCAAGCCATATCCTCCCACGGAACTCATCTGCCACCTCTTAGGATAAGGACAAGGTTAAACACCCCAAAGGTGTCATCTTCCTCCTGCAATCCTGACAGTCAATATCCGTGGCCAGAGGGAGGGTGGGGCACAGAGTGTCCCTTGAGGGCGCCGTTAAATGGGTGGCTCTGCTAGAGCAGCGGTTTCGTAAGTAAGGGTGTCAAGCCCAAACACAAAATATAGAAAGAAAAGGGGGTGTGAAACCGCGCTTTTACCAGTTAATGTGCAGCAGGTGAGAAATAAAAATACATTTATTATAAAAATACACTTATAAAATTCACTTATAAAAACATATATAATTATATGCGGTAGGCTGGTACTAATTGCTAATAATATGGAGCCGTGATAGTCACCCAGATTTTCTAGTGTTTGAGAGTCCAAGTGTCCGTTCCTATGGATGTCTCCTGAATGTCCCAATAAATGTGCCGATAGGACTGTTGATAATAGGTTCTCCTCCGGCCTAGGGAGCCCCTGTTGGTATCAGGCTCGACCTAGTGGGTAATTTTCCGGCCCAGGGAGCCCCTGCTGGAATAGGGCTCGACCTGGTTGAGAGGTGCAATGTCCTGATAGATGCGGCTGCTGGGGTGTTAATTCAGGAGAGCTGGTCCGGTCACAAGTAAATGTCTGGGTTCCACTGTGGGTGTCAGGGCTCCACCACACCGACGCGTTTCGCTCCTTAGGGCTTTTTCAAGGTGGCCAGTATCCCTGGTATCCTGGCAGCCACGACCTCATACAGCAAGAACTACTACTGGACTTCATCTTATTTCCATTTCTTCTTTGTTATCATTCAATCATCCAATCTTCCAACCACCCAATCACCCAACCATCCAATCTTTCAATCTTCCAACCATCCAATCTTCCAATCATCTTCAAGCTTCTTCAATAAGTATTATCATTATTGTCTTCTGTCATTCAACCAATATCTACAGTTATTTCATTGTGCCTTCATCCATATCTTTGTACCGCAGTATCTTCATTAAAAAAAGGTTTAATTTTATTAAATTGCTTCACTACATTCTGTCGTTCATGCAACAGCCCTACATTAAAGCACCCAGCCTCCGTTACACTCCGGCTGGTGCTTCAGCAAGCTCACGAAACGTGACATCCCCATAGTGTCACAGTGCCCGCTTTATTACACAGAGAATGTCGCAGTGCCCACCTTATTACACAGAGTGTTGAAGTGCCCACCTTATTACACAGAGTGTTGAAGTACCCACCTTATTACATAGTGTCGCAGTGCCCGCATTATTACAGAGTGTCGCAGTGCCCGCAATTATTACAGTAAGTGTTGCAGTGCCCGCATACTTAAACAGTGTCACAGTGCCCTCCTTATTACAGTCTCTGAGTGCCCGCATTATTACAGAAAGTGTCGCAGTGTGTTGACAGTGTCAGAGTGCCCTCCTTATTACATAGAGAGTGGTGCATTGCCTACCTTATTACAGAGTCTCCCAGTGCCCACCTTATTACAGAGAGTGTCTCAGTGCCCACCTTATTACAGACAATTTCACAGTGCCCGCCTTATTACACAGTCTTACAGAGAGTGTCGCAGTGCCCGCCTTATTACAGAGTATCACAGTGCCAAAGCAATGCTCAATATGTATGCGCTATATAAGAAACTTTTTATGAATAAATAATTACAGAGTTTCACAATGCCTGCCTTTTTATGTAGTGTTGCAATGCCTGCCTTCTTACAGAGAGTGTTGCAGTGCCCGCCTTCTTACAGAGAGTGACGCAGTGCCCGCCTTATTACAGAGAGTGTTGCAGTGCCTGCCTTATTACAGAAAGTGTCACAGTGCCTGCCTTCTTTCAGAAAGTATCGCAGTGCCCGCCTTCGTACAGAGAGTGTCGCAGTGCCCGCATTATTACAGAAAGTGTCACAGTGACCGCCTTCTTACAGAGAGTAAAAAAAAAAGGTGTATACAGTAGCAGCGCTTTAAATGGAATATTTAAAATACCATAAAAATTATAATTAGTAAAGGATTGGACCAGATTGTACAATTAAAAGCAATGATACATTTTATTCATAAAGTGACCAAATTGTGCTGGTACGATAAAAAGTTTGTGGGGGGGGGGGGAGAAAATGGGATCACAATGCGGGGCTGTCCATTCCTATTATGCCTGGGACCATATAAAGTGCAGATGCAAAGACAATTGGGTAGGGATTACCGTTCACCTGTAGACACGCTGGGGTGTAAGTTGCTCTCCCTGGGACTCAAGGCCCAAGTTGGTATTAGGGCCGAGTCACCGTCCAGAGTAGGGGAGACACCCGGAGTTGGCACTCCCAAAGATGGTGCTGGGGTCCTTAGAGGTGTTATATGTCCATGGTTAGGTCAATCCAATTTGGTCCAAGGCTGGTCTGGAACAGTCCAAAGATGGGGGTAAAAAGACACCTGACGCATTTCGCCGACTCAGTGGCTTTATCAAAGGTCTTGATAAAGCCGCTGAGTCGGCCAACTCCGGGTGTCTCCCCTACTCTGGACGGTGACTCTGCCCTAATACCAACTTGGGCCTTGAGTCCCAGGGAGAGCAACTTACACCCCAGCGTGTCTACAGGTGGACGGTAATCCCTACCCAATTGTCTTTGCATCTGCACTTTATATGGTCCCAGGCATAATAGGAATGGACATTGTGCATTGTGATCCCATTCCCCCCCCCCCCCCCCCCCCCTAAACTTTTTATCGTACCAGCACAATTTGGTCACTTTATGAATAAAATGTATCATTGCTTTTAATTGTACAATCAGTCCAATCCTTTACTAATTATAATTTTTATGGTATTTTAAATATTCCATTTAAAGCGCTGCTATACACCTTTTTTTTCTCTTTGCCTAGTTCGGGCCTAACTAACCCGATTTAAACCAGCAGCTGCTAGTGACTCAACCCAGGTCACAGCGCCACCTTTACCACCTTCCTCCCCTGTGGAGGAATACCTTCTCCTTATTACAGAGAGTGCCTGCCCTGTTATACAGTGTCACAGTGCCTGCCAGAACCGACTCCCCACACTCTACATCGTCATGTAGTCACAGACACATATATTCAGTTACAGATACACGTTACCATTACACAGACACCTATACTCTAACACATATACAGATGCCTATACGGTGTAATTACACAGACACAATATCATTGAATGTCCTTCGTAAGTTACAGTGACAGTATTGGCAGCTTCTCATTCCTGTGTCTCTCCGTGGGCAAAAATACACTGCAAGAATCCACCCCCAGAGACCCCCTACTGCAACCACCATTCTCTCAGTGAGACTGCCCCTCCTCGTCTGGGAGGCAGAGCCTCTGACTGTCTCAGAGTCTTACCGGGAAGTACAAGAGGCAGGAGGAGGCGGCGCTATTCTGCCTGGTGATCATCATGCTGCCACAATGGTGGGCCTATTTTATGTGGAGGCCTGGAGCTGCAGCTCCATCCGCCCCATTGTTAGTCTGGCCCTGATGCTGTGTACAGGCGTCGTACCCTTATACGTAGTATGCAACAGTAATACACCGTATACACATATTGCCACAGTAAAGCACCTTACACATATGGCACATCTTATTAATCCACTGATTCAAATAATTCCTCCATACACAAACTGCTTCCTATACATTACTTATGCCCTTATACACATAATGCACCTTACACATATGCCCCACATGATTAATGCCCATATACACATAAGGCCTTTTACACATACTGTACTGTATGTCCCACATTATTTATGCCCTTATTCACATAATGCACCTTACACATACTGTATGTCCCCCATTTTTTATGTTTTTATACATATAATGACACATAATGCCCCATACACATAATGTCCTTTACATACATGTATGCCCCACATTATTCAATGCTCCTTTATACTGTACATAATGCCCCACATAATCTCTCACTTTTGCCCCATATTATTAATTGCCCTTATGCATATAATGCACCTTACACATCCCCACTGTCTGCTCCCCTGCTCTTACTTAGCAGCAGCCGGGATCCAACTTCCAGACAGGTGGCACACGGCACCTACATTCCCCCTGGCTACTACCCTCCCGCCTCTGGCTTTCTCCCATCTGCCCAGTCCATGCCCAGGGAGCTACTACTTACCCGGCTCCGGCCATGGCTCTTGGGTGTCCCCTTGAAACACATAGCAGAGGCGGCCACGGGGTTGGGAGCAGCCTATGCCAGACATGCAGGGAGGAGGGCTGAGATCCGGAGATCCGTGCACCCGGTCCGACAGGGAAGAAAGCCTTGCGAAGTTCCGGCACGCACCCGCCAGGGTGTGGGGGTCCGTGCTGCCGCCACCGGGTTGGGAAGGAGGGTTTGCAATGTTCCGTTATGCACACACCAGGAGAGGGAGAAGGTGTGCGGGACCGTGCATCCGCCGGGTGGGGAAGCGGGGGTGGGTGCGGAGGTCCGTGCACCTGCCGAGTGGGGAAACTCTGACCGGCATAGGCAGCAGAGAGTCAGTGAAACCAATCATAGCTGTCTGAGTGACAGGGGCGTGCTATAATAAAGGCAGAAAGCACCCCCCTGTCACTGAGGCAGAGCTATATAGGTTTTTTAAATGTGATTTTGCAGCCTGCTGCTCGGCCCCGCCCCCTGCCCGCCCCTGTTTCTGGAACCTGAACATTATCAGCCGGAGGCACTGCTCCCAGTGCCGCCGAAACCAATAAAAATATAATAATTATGGCATAAAAATGAATAGAATAATATAAAGCATTTACTTATGACACACAATGGGCCTTATTTTGGTTCACTCTTTCTGACAAAATCCTTCTTAGATGGACAAAACCATGTGCACTGCAGGGGAGCATATGCAAAATGTGCAGAGAGAGTTAGATTTGGGTGGGGTTTTACTTCAAAGTGAGATCTATATTGAAGTGTAAAAATAAAGCAGCCAGTATTTTCCCTGCACAGAAACAAAATTACTCACCCAAATCTAATTCTCTCTGCACATGTTACATCTGCCCCCCTGCAGTGCACATGGTTTTGTCCATCTAAGAAGTATTTTGTCAGAAAGAGTGAACCAAAATAAGGCCCCATGTGTCATAAGTATTTTCTTTTATTATGTTTATCATTATTGATTATCATTAATGACAGGGGAGCCACTGCCTCCCCTGCCTCCCCTGACTGCACGTCCCCGACGTTGCCTTAGTTTAAGGGGGGCAGGTGGCAGCGGAATGGAGGCAGGCTGCGAGTGTGATGCCGGAGGGAGGTCAGTGTGTCACTAGACTGTGCAGCCTGGAGAAGTCGGGCGGCGAGCGGGTTCGGTGCTGCGGCCTGTGCTGCAGCTCCGATGTCACAACTCGCTTGCCGTCCCACCTCTCCCGGCCGCACACAGTCATGCCTAACCTGGTCACATCGGCAGGGGAGTTCAGCGAAGAAAGAAAGGTAGAGAGTAAGTTCTGTGCGCCTGGGCAGCCTATGGTGGGTACATCCAACAAGGGTGACCCTGGACCCCCAAGAAACAGTGGAAAAAGTGACAAAAGATGGGATTTTCCCTCCACCGGCGCCCTTGTGAATTTAAAATACGTCCCTAGATATATAGGAATGGTCCTCTTCTCCAAATACTGGCTAGAATATACAGATATATATAACCATATGTTCCTCCTGTCCCAATAGCTTCTCCTCTTCTCCCAAATCGACTGCTTATTTGGATAGTGGAACACCAATCCTCACAACCATAGATCATTTATCTCGGTCCGGATGAGACCCCAAAATAAATGCAGAAAAGATACATACAGTATGGTGCAATACCACTTTTATTGATATACGACAAACATGTGATGTTATAGTACAAGAAAAGAAAATGGCTAAGTACCGGATGGAATGGAGAATCTGAATTGAATCATTTCTTAAAAGCGCTTGAAATACAAAAGGATGATGGTCCGGAATCCATCATCCAAAGTTCTCTGCGGTCGGTAAAAGAAGTCCAGATCCTATTCAGGGTTACACAAATAAACACCAAAGACCTCCGTTCAGCAAAGAGCCTCCAGTTGTAGAGAGCGGCGGCGGTGCGGGGGGCGTGTTCGATTGGCTGCACAGTGTGACGCCCAGCATGACCTCTGACCACATCACGCTGCGCGTCTGAGCTGCACAGCCGGCACAGGACTCAGAGCAGCCAGGCAGCGTCTGAGCAAGTGCTCAGACGCTGCCCAGCATTAGACTAATCCCGAAATATTGGGCAATATTGGGGCCAAATCCCGGGATCCCACCGATCCCGATCCCGGGATTGGCCACACTAGTCACGGGCCTGGCTAATAATGTACAAGGGCCTATTATGAGAAGTGGAGGAGGTGAGGCCAATGCCATGTAGAACCCGTACACTGTAAGCAACAATGTCTTCCTAAACACATCAAAATACCAACATGATTTATGGCCCACATGATGATGGGCCTACTTTATGTGTAGGCCTGGAGCTGCAGCTCCATCTGGCCCTGTATAACCAAAATTCTCTGCACTACATCAATACACTATATACCCCCTGTACGCCGCACTACAACACTACACTATATACCCCGCACTACATTACTACACTATATACCCCTACACTTCACACTACATCACTGCACTATATACCCCCTGTACTGCGCATTATATCACTACACTATTTACCCCCTATACCCTGCACTATATTACTACACTATATACCCCCACACTCCACACTACATCACTGCACTATATACCCCTATACTCCGCACTACATCACTGCACTAAATACCTCCTACATGCCGCAATACACTACTACACTATGTGGATTAAACGGCGCCGCCCCCCCCCCCCCCTTTGTTCGCCGAATTCACTGGTACAGCTGCGAATGGATGTTTTGCATAACATCACTACAATATATACCCCCTATACTCCACACTACATCACTACACTTTATACCCTCTATACTCCATACTACATCACAACTCTATATAACCCCTATATTCTGCACTACATCACTACACTATATATCCTCTATACTCCATACTACATCACTACAATACATACCCCCTATACTCCGCACTACATCACTACACTATATACCCTCTATACTCCATACTACCATACATACCCCCTATACTCCGCAGTACATCAGTACACTATATACTCTTTATACTCCATACTACATCACTACAATACATATCCCCTATACTCCACATTACATCACTACACTTTATACCCTCTATACTCCACACTACATCACTACTCTATATAACCCCTATACTCTGCACTACATCACTACAATACATACCCCCTATACTCTGCACTACATCCCTACACTATATACCCTCTATACTCCATACTACATCACTACAATACATACCCCCTATACGCCGCAGTACATCACTACACTATGGGCCTGATTCTGGTTAATTCAGTAAATTGCAAAGCTCGCAGCTTATCGAGTCCCAGTTTGCCAACCCCACAAATTGCTGACCTCCCGCCGCCGTATCCCCTTCGCAACCATGGTATGAAAACACATCCCCTTACATGTCCCGCTGCTGGAGAAATCATTCGATGGTTGGTGACCATCTAATGATTTCTGCAGGGCTCACATATATAGTCAGTGGAGACTGAGTTATATTTAAGGGCTTCCGGCCAAAGACAGGGCAAGCGGCTGACATCATGTGACGTCCGCCACCTGCTCCCGGCAATGTCCATGAAACGCTGGGCGTTCCCATGGCGCATAGCCGCCACTAGCTCCCCCCGCCCCCCATGCTGACAGTGCTGATTATGCGTATGTGCAGGGTACCACCATCGGTCCCCCATGCGAACATGCGAGGGACCGAATTCACTAGAATCAGGCCCTATATACCCACTATACTCTGTTATTTAAAGTTATTGGAATCTATGGGACACATTCGGGTAACTGTGATAATGGCATTATGAATTGGGATGATCTACACAAGTAACAACAACTGAGTTCTGTAGACATTATGGCAGGAGAATTGTGTGGGCCTCACCTGTCAGGACCTATGGGGCTCTGCAGGATGAGGCTGCTCTTTTGTGTTTTATTGGACTAAGGCCCTTATTCTGATCGGTGCGTACTTTCCCGAATTCTTTCGGATCGCGTTTTTTAGCCGTCTGCGCATGCGTGGGGAACGCCATGCGCATGTGCCACGCATGGTCTCCGTACTTGTTCTCACTAATACCGTACAGAAATGTGCACCGCAATCACTCGGGCAATATGGGCGTGTTATGGGCGTCATGCGGAATGACACAGGGGCGTAGTTTCAAAGTGGGCTAAACTGGGCGGAAACATGGGCGGACACGGGGGAGTACACTTATTTTGGTAGGTGTGCATTCGGATAGCACACCGAATGCACGCGAACAAAAAGGGAAGAAATGTGCGGTGTCCAAAAGGCTAGTATTGCTTAGCGGGCACCACTCGGTCATGCGCTAGGCAATCGGAATGCCTAATCAGGACGGACGCACCTCAACCAATGTCAGCTGAACAGAATACAATCACCTAATTTACTCATTACTTGTAAATTACACGCTTCTCACTGCTTCAATTGAAACCAATGCACCTTAAATGGACCATTACTAAACACACACATATATGCTGCAGTTTTCACACACTTTTACACTGCAAATAATGAACACAACTTAATATTAATAATACGGTACTTGTGAGTTATCTGGGCTGCCGATTTTTTGATTGTATGCCTTAAGTTAAGGCATACAATCAGATGCGATGCGATGCGATATCGCATCGCATCGCATGCGACCATCGGATGCGATGACCCGATTTTTCCATAGGAATCAATGTTAAAATGGACTGAGTCCATTTTAACATGGAATTCAATGGGAAAAAGGGGTCCTTTTCATACCCCTACTATCCAAGTGGGCATGGAGTTGGATACAAACCTGTGGCGAGCGTAGCGAGCCACCGAGCCCGAAGCGTGGCGAGCGAAGCGAGCCCCGCGAGGGGACGGTATTCCGTGTCCCCTCGCGGGGCTCGCTACGCTCGCCACGCTTCGGGCTCGGTGGCTCGCTACGCTCGCCACAGGTTTATATCCAACTCCATGCCCACTTGGATAGTAGGGGTATGAAAAGAACCCCTTTTTCCCATTGAATTCCATGTTAAAATGGACTCAGTCCATTTTAACATTGATTCCTATGGAAAAATCGGGTCATCGCATCGCATCGCATCCGATGGTCGCATGCGATGCGATGCGATGTGCCCGATCCGACCCGATTTAGAAATCGGACGCCCAGATAACTCACAAGTACCAATAATACTAATACACATGTCACTTCTGCATGTATCAATTAATACAGACATTTGGGGGGCAAAAATAACATTTATTAAATCAACTTAGAAAATAATTTTGAAACCATCACAAAATAAATGGTACCATAACAGGACTAAAAGTAAATAATATATAATAAATAGCCACAGCGGAATCATTAGGAACACATCAGGTGGCTTCACAACAAAAGTAGAGCACCAACACTTCAAGTACAGCACACAGTAATGCTAGCCGAAACAGGGCAACAGGGGAACCAAACATGACATTTGAACCGCGGGCAAATGTGGTGACCCTCGGCACGGAATTTGTCACACGATGCTGACACACACAGCTCAATGGAAGATTTGGGAAGACATAACGCTGGAGATTAATGGGGACACAAGTTCATTTGGGGGCACGTTTGCCCCTGGCAGGCTCCTTGCCACGTGCAGCAGCTCTTCGGCCTCGCCCACGGCCACGCTCAGATGGTGGGTCACGTGGAGCACATGCTGGGGAGGGGGGGGGGGATGTTCTTCCCCCTCTGGCAGCAGGGAGTGATGATGGTGTTAATGCACCAGAAACGGATGCTATCAGGACCCTATTGCTGGTAACTAGCTCCACCATAAGCTCATTATGGCGGAGGAGGAGGTCATTTTGCCGCAGGGCTTGATCAGCCAGCACCTGCAGGCTATCAGCAATGGATTGCTGGGTGACAGCCATAGCCTGCAGGCTCCCAGCGATACTCTGCTGGCTGGTGGTCAAACCCTGCAGGCTCGCAGCAATACTCTGCTGGCTGGTGGTCAAACCCTGCAGCACCTCCTCGGCCCTACGCACCCGCTCTGATGCCGACTCTCCCTGCTGCACAATACTTTCAAGCACATGCCCCCACGTGGCCAATTCAGCCGCGGACATTGGCGGCTGCTGCTGCACGGGCCTGCTACTGGGGCCAGGTGGCATAGACTCCACAACCTCCTCAAGAGATTGTTGACCAAGCGGTGGGGATGCTGTTGAACGAGAAAATACCAATTACCACACATTCCATGCAAAATTCAAAACATCTACTTATGGCCTGGCAAATAATTACCTTCAAGCGTAGAAGCCATCACTTCCGCTGGGGACTCGCTGTCTATGGTGCTCACCCCCCGGACCTCCTCCACTGCAATGCAGCACTCTGCCATCTCTTCCAGGGGGGTGAGCTGCAGCTTTGATGGCATGGGGCCAGCCCCAGAGGTGTGGCTGTGTTCCCACCGCTGGGTCAATTTCTTTTTGAGGTTCCCTTTGAAGTCGTGCCACCTGCAATCAAAGTGTACATATTAATACATGTCACTCCTCATGTTTGCTGTAGCACCCATTGCAATCTGAAACATAATACAACATGTGCCTCCTCACACCAAACTTAGATTATATTCATTTTGAAAAACAACCCTTAGAAGATACAATCACACTCACCCTACAATAACTATCAATTCAATGACATGGCAAACATGTCTGTGCCTCCAAGCAACGTGACCACCCATTGACCAACTCCATCTAATATCTAATGTAAACATTACTGGACTTGTACTGCTCAAATGTAACACACATGAACTTGCCTCTTCTTAACGTGCTCCGCCTCACGAACTTGTGGAGCCACCGTATTAATCTCCGCCGGTATTTCCTCCCAGATCTTCCATCTCCTTGTGTGTGTCAACTTTTCCGGTGGGCACTCGATCAAATCCCGTGCCCGGGTCACCAGGATGGCAAGCTCCTTCGGTTCATATGCCATGTTTCTGGTGGTTGGTTCCTCTGTTGCCCGATTGCGGCCACGGCCACGACCACTGGCACTGACACTGGCACCGCCACTGGCACCGCCACGACCACCGGTTGCTGTACTTGAAGTGCTGGCCAGGCTACTCTGTTGGGAAGCCACCTGCTGTGTTCCCAATGATTCTGCTGATGCTGAGGATGGGCCAGCTGCCGATTGGCCTGATGTCGATGGCCCATCTGGCTGCTCTTCCCCCAATGGCTGTTCAGGGTTGATGGGGACATAGGTGGTGCTGGAGTCCATCTGAGCAAATAGGGCCTGCAACTCCTGCTCTTCCTCAGATGCAGATGCAGACATGTGTGCAACCACATTGCATTTGGCACACACACCTTTATATACTATTTCTGTAATAAGCGTACATCAGTGCCACCCTGCGTTCCGTACAGCCGCGTTCTGTACGGCCACGTTCCGTACGGCAGCGTCAACCGTGCGGCGCATAGGCCACGCCCCCTGCTGCGGGCAAAAATTCAAATAAAACCAGGCAGACTGAGTAAGTCTGATTTACTAGGTAAATGCAGATTAGTACACCAATGACCAAATAAAACTGAGTTCAGACATGAAATGTATATGTGAATGTACATCTGTACTGTGCACTTGTTTGGTATGTAGTAGAAATGACAATACCCATTCCATATGTAAATCCAGTCCACCACTTAGGCACAAGTAATCAGTGCTAGCATCCAAAACACATGTGAAAGCTCTCCAAATTCAGCCTTGATGCTAGCTTCATTTCATTCTACCTCTCTAGTATAGGCCTGTAGAAGGTAAGTGTACACATGGCGGCATGGCCTAATATTGGTAAAAGGTCTGGCACTATTTGCCATGTTTCTGCTGCATAGCTTTCATTATAAAATAGCTGTTTAGTACCGTGTTGAGTTAGGTGTAAGTGGCTAGTGATGCAGACTATTTCACCTGTTGCTTATAGCCATGTTTGGTGAATGTTATAGATTATATATAATGGTCTGCTAAACTATGCAAAGGTACAGCAAGTGTGGGTTTGCGATGCAAAGGGTTAGCCGTCTGTTCTGGCGCATACACGCTGTTACTGTAAAAATTAACAATAAAGTTAATACCAAATAACAATCTTCCCAACCAATGACAGTCCATGATTGCTTGTGGTGCCCCATTGGGAAAATGGCGACCTCCCATCGTGCAGCACCATTCTGTACTGCTGAACTAAGGGTCCTGGTGTCTGTCATGGAGACCAGGCTAGGGCGTGCGGGGCCCTTTATTACAAATGCCCAAAAGCGCCAGGCCTATCGTACAGCCCGCAGACGGATCTTCGCACGCACACAGGTGCGGAGGTCCGTGGCCCAATTGGAGCGAAGGTGGTCAGATCTGCGGCGGCGGCAACCTGAGCTACTGCAACGCCTCAGGCTACAGATCGCAAGATGTGAGTTTTAATGCAAATATTACATATTAACCAGTGAATGTTTTTAATAGATTATTTCAGTTAATGTGGGTAAATGGCTGGTAATGATTAGAAAAATCATTCACTATATATGTGTGACTTCCTGTTTGACATGCTGTAATGTAGGTATATGTATTTTTTTTAATGGAAAGATGCATGTAAAAATCATGTGCATTCATTAACACTCTTTATTTTTTTTTTACAGCACGTGAACGCGCAAGACAGGCCCGGGAGGAGGCCGAGGAGGAGCAGGGCCGGGAGGAGGTGCCAGAGGAATATATTGTGGAGGAGGAGGCTGCAGAGGTGGTTGTGGAGGAGGAGGCTGCAGAGGTGCTTGTGGAGGAGGAGGCTGCAGAGGTGCTTGTGGAGGAGGAGGCTGCAGAGGTGCTTGTGGAGGAGGAAGTGGGAGAGGAGGTGCTGACGGAGGAGGAGGCCTGTGAGGTGCAGGTGGCTGAAAGTGGTAGGTATACATAATGCATCACTAATAATTAGTAGAACAATTATTTGTAATGTAGCACTGCAGAATCAATTGTGTATTACTATAGTATTCAGTAAAAAAACAAAGTGGGTAACAACAGACACACTTAGGGGTTAGATAGGGTGACCAAGTCATCCATTTCATCCGGGACACATCTTAATGACACAGGTTTGGGGGATGGCTTTCAGCACCATTGAAACTGCCACAGATCCTGTGTATGTCATCGGTATCCTGGATTAAAGGGATGAGTTGGTGACTTTAGGGTTAGAGGGCCCTGCTGCAAGCGTGCAATCTGTAGCCTCATATAGGTCAATAGAGTTTATAGTGGAATGTTATTTCTAAACAAGATTAAGTATGGCATAAATGGACAGGCGTGGCTTATAATGGAGTCACACAGGGCTGGTCTAAGGCTTCTCATAACACTAGCCAAAAGTTCAAACTACTGCCCTTCACACCCCCCCATAATGCCACCAATAACCATATTCCAACATCAATGCATACTTGCCTAACATTCAGTAATGGCAGGGAGCCACCCACAATTGAGTGGTCTGCCCAGCCCCTCTGGTAGTTGAGAAAGACCCCTGTTTTCTCTGGAGGCCCCCAGCACCCTCCCCTTTGCCACCCACAACAGAGTACAGGAAGAGAAGGTAGCAAAATAAGAAAGTATGCCTCAAGAGGAAGTATGGAGGTGAGGTCGTAGATGTTCCACAGCAACCTCCTGCATTAAGTACAACAAGGATCCTCACAGACATCCTTGATTTTTCCCTAGCCAGACTTGGTGGTGCCCCCCTAGATCCTGGCACCTTAGGCAGCTGCCTAAAGCTGGCTAGTGGTAGAGCCGGCCCTGCAGTCACAAGTGGTCAGTGCCCCTGGGCCCTCCCCTAGCTAGCCACCCCCTGTGGTTGGAATGTATTTTTGCTAACATAATTGTTGGTTGATTTTGTCTTAATAAGAATAACGTAATGACTGCCATAGGAAAGGAGTGAATTAAACATCCAAGGCTGTGTGGACACTATGGAGCATGTGACTCGGAGCCAATAGGAAAACAGGGGAGGGCAGAGTTAGCTGGGATAATAGGGACAGGGAAGGAGGAGTCTTCCTCTTTTCCCTGTGGAATTTCCTCTGGATGGTTGGAGTGAGTACTGCTCCTGCTATAGCCTATTTCCTGTGGGATGGGGTGAGGGAATCCTTTGTTCTCACCACTGACCCTGCTGTAGATTTGAGGCATAGGTTGTGAATTGCTTTCAGTGCTTAACAACTTTAGCATTATATAGTTTATTAGGCCTTACCTGGTTTAACGGGATATACATAGGAAAGGGGTTACTTTTATATCACTTTATCTAGTACTGTTAGGATTGGTATAGCAGGGAATCTCTTAGCATTTTTATCTGTGCCCTCCTGCTCTATCACCTAAGCACCAGTGGCGTCTACCCGGCCACAGCGCTTGTCCCGGCCGCCCGCACGCTTCGCTGTGGACTCCGGCCTAAGTAATGCATCCCCGGGCCCAGTGCTGCACTCCCTGCGTCGCCCTGCGGCCAACCAACAACGCCTCCCACCCCCACTCTTAACCGAGTGGTGCCGCACCAACTGTAGCATCGGCTGTGTCCCCGCGGCACCTCTCAAGGTTCCCCCTTTCCTCCCGGCACCGGACAAGTCATGCTGTGGCTGCGTCCTGCCGCAGGGGAGCGGGGAGAGCATCATCTACCCCCACCGCAGACGCTAGGCGAATGAAAGGGGAAGGGGGGTCGCCTTCGGTCATCGGCGGGGGGGTGCAGCAGCGGCGGACAATGGGAACAGTGCCGGACGGAGGGGGGCACACAAGCCAGACTACATCCCCGGTCTGCCCCGGCTGAGAGTGGAGTTCCGGCCACAATCCTCTGTCCACCCGCCCACATGCTTTCGGCGAGCGGGCACTGGGCTGCAGAGCAGCAACAACGGCGCTGCATCTCCCAACGGCTCCCATTACTGTTGTCCGCCACGCTGCTTACAAAGCAGAAACCACTGCCAGCAGCTCATCGCACTGCAGCCGGGTCAGGGACCCAGCGTACGGGCAGGAAGGTGGATGAGGCGTCAGGCTGTGGGAAAGAGATAGAGCAGCAGCTCCCGTTCCCCACACTTGGTCACAGACGAACGGAAGTGGCCTGCTTCTGGCCCACGGCTGCAGCCGGGATAAAGGCAGGTTTGGGGGAGAAAAACAGGGCAACATCCAGAGGCCCACATGGGAAAAGAGCAGCAAACTCCAGTTTACCTGCACTTAGCAGGGAAGCTAGGAGCAAGGTGGAGGGGAAACGAAAAGCACTGTAAAAATTATTATTATTAATTTCATGGTAATCCGGGGGACCGATATTACCTCCGGCCCTCTGCAGTATTCCCCGTTCCTCCAAAAAATGGCGTTTAAGTAGACATGAAAATGCATCATATTTAAAACATCTGCTAGATTATACACTAGCAACCTGGGCAAACATATTCTCCACAGCTACAATAAGGTAGCTATACCCACACATAACTCTGTTACATTTGCCTCAAAATAACTGCTTTGGGGATTATCAACAATTGAATAAGGCATTTTAAAAGATTCCTCTCAGGTGTACAACCACACTTTTGGGGCTGCGTTCACCTTTAGCCTTTGGAGGGAGCAGGACACGCCGCATCAGGGGAGCACTTTGCAAAATTCTATTACCAACTATAATCTTCCTGAAACAAGTTTTCAAAAAGTAGCCTAGTATGTCCCAGAGTAACAATCGCAAGGGGGTCACTGCTGGTTAAGACCCGGAGGCCACTTAGATGTGATATGGCAATCGGGGGTGCCTCTATGCAGACACGGTGCCCCAAAGCTAATAGCCACCTTCAAGACGGGCGGCCTTAACCCCTTCACGACATTTGACGTATATATACGTCATGGCCGGGAAGTACTTCCCGACCGTTGACGTATATATACGTCATGGCTTAAAACTGTCACTGCGTCTAGAGACGCAGTGACAGAGGGACGATGTCTGCTGTCCCTGACAGCAGACATGTCCGTGCATGCCCAGGGGGGGCGGCGATGCCGCCCCCCCGTCGGCGATCGCTGTGATTGGCTGTTCATTGTGAACAGCCATTCACAGCGTTTTCTGTGTCACCGGCGAATAACGTTCGCCGGTGACACGGGATCGGAGGTGATTGGTGCTGTAAAGTACAGCACCAATCACCGCGGGGTGTAAGGGTGACACTGGTGTCACCCCACCTCACCCCTCCCGCCCCCAAAGGCCGTGATTGGTTCGTCGGACCGACGGACCAATCACAGCCATGGAGGGGGGTTTAAACTAACGGTGACTGCACTGCAGACGCCATTCCGGTCTGGAATAGCGTGCAGTGCGGTCACCGTGCCCAGCTGCCGCCTATACTGACCAGAACCCATCCAAAATACTTACCTGATCATTGATATTGCTTATGCTTGTGACATCTTGTGACATCCTGTGACATCTTGTGCTGCTGCGATTTATTAGATAGAGAGAGAGTTAGAGAGAGAGAGATAGAGAGAGATAGAGAGAGATAGAGAGGCCTAGTGCTATATTTTGTGCTGCTGCAGTGTGATAGAGCTATAGATAGAGAGATAGAGAGAGATAGAGAGAGATAGAGAGAGAGAGATAGAGAGAGAGATAGTGACAGATTGTGCTATTTATTTTTTATATAACTGAAAGAGATAGAGAGAGATAGAGAGAGATAGAGAGGCCTAGTGCTATATTTTGTGCTGCTGCAGTGTGATAGAGCTATAGATAGATAGAGAGAGATAGAGAGAGATAGAGAGAGAGAGATAGAGAGATAGTGACAGATTGTGCTATATATTTTTTATATAACTGACTGCTGCCCCCCCTTTTGTGCTGATCAGTATAAATTAACTGATCAGCAACTTTTTGGGGGCGCAGGTTTTTTTTTATATATAGATATACCTGTCAGTGCTGCTGCTGCAGTGTCATAGAGTGATAGATAGTGAGAGATAGAGAGATAGAGAGAGATAGTGACAGAGAGTGATAGAGAGTGCTAAATTTTGTGTCTGCTGCCCCCGCCTTTTGTGCTGATCACTATATCTGAGGTGATCAGCAACTTTTTGGGGGTACAGAGGTTTTTTTTTTTATATATACCTGTCAGTACCACCAAAGGTTGTGCACCTGCTGCCCCTCACTGGTAATCAGTGTCGCATCACTGATCACCTTTTTTTATTTTTTGTGAGTGCTGTGGGGTCTTTTTTACATTTTTTTTTTTACACACACTGTGATTTTGTGTGTGTCCTGTGGCCACTGTGCGCTGATCAGTGACGTACATCACTGATCAGCTTTTTCGGCACAGGGTTGATCTATTTTTTTTTTTTTTTGGATCAAATTCCTGTTGCCTTTGAGCGCTGTTCAGTGACGGACGTTACTGACCAACATCTGTGCTCAATTTTTGGCGCAGGACCTTTTTTTTTTTTTAACCCCTTCCATTTTTTTTTTTTAACCCCTTCCATTTTTTTTTTTTTTAACCCCTTCCATTTTTTTTTTTTAACCCCTTCCATTTTTTTTTTTTTGAACCCTTCAATTTTTTTTTTTTTGTATTTTTTTTTTTCTGCACTACATACACACTACACACAACATACCCCCCGGGTTGAAATAAAGTTTGTACCCCCCCCTACACTATACACGTGTTGAAACATTTCACTACCAGTAACACAAAAATATAAATGGCATCCCAAATGTCATCCCAAATGTCGTCCCAGTCATCCAGGAGAATGTATTCGGTGGAGGAGGCATATGCCATGCTTGCCTCTGACTCTGACACAGCCAGTGAGGCAAGCGGGGAATTTGAAGGATTTGTCTTAAGCTCCTCTTCCTCCTCTGATGATGAGGGACCCCCTCAAAGACGCCCCCGTAGAGCAGCTGAGACCCCCCCCCAATAATTGATCTCGTATGGACCCCACCACCAGACAATTTTGAGCCCCAGGTTCCTGAGTTTTTGGCCATCCCAGGAATCCAATTTGATTCAACAGGTCTCAGAGAAATTGACTTTTTCAAATTATTTTTCTCTGATGATTTTATAAATTTAATGGTGGACCAAACTAATTTATATGCCCAGCAGTTTATTGCTCAAAACCCCACGTCATCATTTGCTAGGTGGACCCCTGTAGATGCAGTAGAGATGATGACGTTTTGGGGTCTGGTGTTACATATGGGCATAGTAAAAAAGCCACAAATTAGGCAATATTGGAGTACAGATGTTCTGTACAGCACCCCATTTCACCGTATGGCCATGCCCCGGGCTCGTTTTGAGGCAATCCATAAATTTATACATTACACCGATAATGCACAGTGCCCACCCAGAGATGATCCCACCTTTGACAGGCTATTCAAAGTCAGGCCGGTCATTGATCATTTCAGTGCCAAATTTGCAGAGCTATACATCCCTGATAAATGTATTAGTATCGACGAGTCCCTTATACATTTTAAAGGAAGGGTTAAATTCCGCCAGTACCTTCCCAGTAAGAGGGCAAGGTATGGCATAAAAATGTATAAGCTGTGTGAAAGCACCACAGGGTACACCCACAAGTTTAGGGTATATGAAGGGAAGGATTCAAGAATTGAACCGCCAGAATGCCCCCCCTCCCTCGTAGGTGTTAGTGGAAAAATTGTCTGGGATTTAGTGCACCCCTTCCTGGATAAAGGTTATCACCTCTATGTGGATAACTTTTACACCAGCATCCCCCTGTTTAAGGCCCTTGGTTCAAGAGGTACAGCAGCTTGCGGTACTGTGCGCAAGAACCAAAGAGGCCTCCCCAAAACGCACATTGCCCAAGTACTAAGAAGGGGTGAAAGCAGGGGAATATGCACCGAAAATATGTTGTTGGTCAAATATAAGGACAAGAGGGATGTCCTTATACTGACAACAATTCATGGAGACAGTACCACCTCCATCCCTGTACGAGGTACCAGTACCCACACCTCAAAACCAAATTGTATCCTAGATTACAATAAGTACATGGGCGGAGTGGATCTTTCAGATCAGGTACTGAAGCCGTACAGTGCCCTGCGGAAAACAAATATCTGGTACAAGAAGCTGGCCGTGTATATCATCCAGATGGCACTGTATAACGCTTACGTGCTATTCCGTTCTACCGGCCAGAGGGGGACATTTATGCACTTTCAAGAGGAAGTCATAAAGGGCCTAGTATTTGGGAACCAGCAGGCAGAGGGCCCCAGTACTTCTAGTACTGGCCCCCGTATTGTACCAGGGCAGCATTTTCCCAACGAAATCCCCTCCACTGCAAGAAAGGGCAGGACACAAAAAAGGTGCAAAGTTTGCTATAAAAAGGGAATAAGAAAGGAAACTATTTTCCACTGTGAAACTTGCCCCGACAAACCCGGCCTATGTATGAAGGAGTGTTTCAAAATATACCACACATCTATGGATTATTAGGTTCATCATTTCACCGTGCTTCGGGGGTCTTGCTAATGCCATATAGCACCCACCATTCATTCCACCAGAATCTGAGCTGCAAAATCCAAAAATCACTCCTTCCCTTCTGAGTCCTGCCATGCACCCAACTGGTATTTTTTGGTCACATGTGAGGCATTGCCGTACTCGGGAGAAATTGGGGCACAGACTTTGGGGTGCTTTGTCTCCTTCATTCCTTGTGAAAATGAAAAATTTTGAGCCAGAACTGCATTTTTGTGTAAAAAAAATGTAATTTTTCATTTTCACAGCCCAGTTGTACCACAATTGGTGAAACCCCTGGGGGTTTGAAATGTACACTATACCCCTAGATGAATTCCCTGAGGGGTGTACTTTGCAAAATGGGGTGACTTGTGGGGGGGTTCCACTGTATTGGTAATGCAACATAGCACCCACCATTCATTCCACCAAAATCTGTGCTCCAAAATCCAAAAATCACTCCTTCCCTTCTGAGTCCTGCCATGCGCCCAACTGGTATTTTTTGGTCACATGTGAGGCATTGCCGTACTCGGGAGAAATTGGGGCACAGACTTTGGGGTGCTTTGTCTCCTTCATTCCTTGTGAAAATGAAAAATTTTGAGCCAGAACTGCATTTTTGTGTAAAAAAAATGTAATTTTTCATTTTCACAGCCCAGTTGTACCACAATTGGTGAAACCCCTGGGGGTTTGAAATGTACACTATAAACCTAGATGAATTCCCTGAGGGTTGTACTTTGCAAAATGGGGTGACTTGTGGGGGGGTTCCACTGTATTGGTAATGCAACATAGCACCCACCATTCATTCCACCAAAATCTGTGCTGCAAAATCCAAAAAACACTCCTTCCCTTCTGAGTCCTGCCATGCGCCCAACTGGTATTTTTTGGTCACATGTGAGGCATTGCCGTACTCGGGAGAAATTGGGGCACAGACTTTGGGGTGCTTTGTCTCCTTCATTCCTTGTGAAAATGAAAAATTTTGAGCCAGAACTGCATTTTTGTGTAAAAAAAATGTAATTTTTCATTTTCACTGCCCACTTGTATCAAAATTGGTGAAACCCCTGGGGGTTTGAAATGTACACTATACCCCTAGATGAATTCCCTGAGGGGTGTACTTTGCAAAATGGGGTGACTTGTGGGGGGGTTCCACTGTATTGGTGCTTGGGGGGTCTTGCTAATGCGACATAGCACCCACCAAAATTCCACCAGAATCTGAGCTGCAAAATCCAAAAATCACTCCTTCCCTTCTGAGTCCTGCCATGCACCCAACTGGTATTTTTTGGTCACATGTGAGGCATTGCCGTACTCGGGAGAAATTGGGGCACAGATTTTGGGGTGCTTTTTCTCCTTCATACCTTCTGAAAATGAAAAATTTTGAGCCAGAACTGCATTTTTGTGTAAAAAAATGTAATTTTTCATTTTCACTGCCCACTTGTATCAAAATTGGTGAAACCCCTGGGGGTTTGAAATGTACACTATACCCCTAGATTAATTCCCTGAGGGGTGTACTTTGCAAAATGGGGTGACTTGTGGGGGGGTTCCACTGTATTGGTGCTTGGGGGGTCTTGCTAATGCGACATAGCACCCACCAAAATTCCACCAGAATCTGAGCTGCAAAATCCAAAAATCACTCCTTCCCTTCTGAGTCCTGCCATGCACCCAACTGGTATTTTTTGGTCACATGTGAGGCATTGCCGTACTCGGGAGAAATTGGGGCACAGATTTTGGGGTGCTTTTTCTCCTTCATACCTTCTGAAAATGAAAAATTTTGAGCCAGAACTGCATTTTTGTGTAAAAAAATGTAATTTTTCATTTTCACTGCCCACTTGTATCAAAATTGGTGAAACCCCTGGGGGTTTGAAATGTACACTATACCCCTAGATGAATTCCCTGAGGGGTGTAGTTTTCAAAATGGGGTGACTTGTGGGGGGGTTCCACTGTATTGGTGCTTGGGGGGTCTTGCTAATGCGACATAGCACCCACCAAAATTCCACCAGAATCTGAGCTGCAAAATCCAAAAATCACTCCTTCCCTTCTGAGTCCTGCCATGCACCCAACTGGTATTTTTTGGTCACATGTGAGGCATTACCGTACTCGGGAGAAATTGGGGCACAGATTTTGGGGTGCTTTTTCTCCTTCATACCTTCTGAAAATGAAAAATTTTGAGCCAGAACTGCATTTTTGTGTAAAAAAATGTAATTTTTCATTTTCACTGCCCACTTGTATCAAAATTGGTGAAACCCCTGGGGGTTTGAAATGTACACTATACCCCTAGATGAATTCCCTGAGGGGTGTACTTTGCAAAATGGGGTGACTTGTGGGGGGGTTCCACTGTATTGGTGCTTGGGGGGTCTTGCTAATGCGACATAGCACCCACCAAAATTCCACCAGAATCTGAGCTGCAAAATCCAAAAATCACTCCTTCCCTTCTGAGTCCTGCCATGCACCCAACTGGTATTTTTTGGTCACATGTGAGGCATTGCCGTACTCGGGAGAAATTGGGGCACAGATTTTGGGGTGCTTTTTCTCCTTCATACCTTCTGAAAATGAAAAATTTTGAGCCAGAACTGCATTTTTGTGTAAAAAAATGTAATTTTTCATTTTCACTGCCCACTTGTATCAAAATTGGTGAAACCCCTGGGGGTTTGAAATGTACACTATACCCCTAGATGAATTCCCTGAGGGGTGTACTTTGCAAAATGGGGTGACTTGTGGGGGGGTTCCACTGTATTGGTGCTTGGGGGGTCTTGCTAATGCGACATAGCACCCACCAAAATTCCACCAGAATCTGAGCTGCAAAATCCAAAAATCACTCCTTCCCTTCTGAGTCCTGCCATGCGCCCAACTGGTATTTTTTGGTCACATGTGAGGCATTGCCATACTCGGGAGAAATTGGGGCACAGACTTTGGGGTGCTTTGTCTCCTTCATTCCTTGTGAAAATGAAAAATCTTGAGCCAGAAGTGCATGTTTGTGTAAAAAAATGTAATTTTTCATTTTCACAGCCCAGTTGTACCAAAATTGGTGAAACCCCTGGGGGTTTGAAATGTACACTATACCCCTAGATGAATTCCCTGAGGGGTGTACTTTGCAAAATGGGGTGACTTGTGGGGGGTTCCACTGTATTGGTGCTTGGGGGGTCTTGCTAATGCGACATAGCACCCACCAAAATTCCACCAGAATCTGAGCTGCAAAATCCAAAAATCACTCCTTCCCTTCTGAGTCCTGCCATGCACCCAACTGGTATTTTTTGGTCACATGTGAGGCATTGCCGTACTCGGGAGAAATTGGGGCACAGATTTTGGGGTGCTTTTTCTCCTTCATACCTTCTGAAAATGAAAAATTTTGAGCCAGAACTGCATTTTTGTGTAAAAAAATGTAATTTTTCATTTTCACTGCCCACTTGTATCAAAATTGGTGAAACCCCTGGGGGTTTGAAATGTACACTATACCCCTAGATGAATTCCCTGAGGGGTGTACTTTGCAAAATGGGGTGACTTGTGGGGGGGTTCCACTGTATTGGTGCTTGGGGGGTCTTGCTAATGCGACATAGCACCCACCAAAATTCCACCAGAATCTGAGCTGCAAAATCCAAAAATCACTCCTTCCCTTCTGAGTCCTGCCATGCACCCAACTGGTATTTTTTGGTCACATGTGAGGCATTGCCGTACTCGGGAGAAATTGGGGCACAGATTTTGGGGTGCTTTTTCTCCTTCATACCTTCTGAAAATGAAAAATTTTGAGCCAGAACTGCATTTTTGTGTAAAAAAATGTAATTTTTCATTTTCACTGCCCACTTGTATCAAAATTGGTGAAACCCCTGGGGGTTTGAAATGTACACTATACCCCTAGATGAATTCCCTGAGGGGTGTACTTTGCAAAATGGGGTGACTTGTGGGGGGGTTCCACTGTATTGGTGCTTGGGGGGTCTTGCTAATGCGACATAGCACCCACCAAAATTCCACCAGAATCTGAGCTGCAAAATCCAAAAATCACTCCTTCCCTTCTGAGTCCTGCCATGCACCCAACTGGTATTTTTTGGTCACATGTGAGGCATTACCGTACTCGGGAGAAATTGGGGCACAGATTTTGGGGTGCTTTTTCTCCTTCATACCTTCTGAAAATGAAAAATTTTGAGCCAGAACTGCATTTTTGTGTAAAAAAATGTAATTTTTCATTTTCACTGCCCACTTGTATCAAAATTGGTGAAACCCCTGGGGGTTTGAAATGTACACTATACCCCTAGATGAATTCCCTGAGGGGTGTACTTTGCAAAATGGGGTGACTTGTGGGGGGGTTCCACTGTATTGGTGCTTGGGGGGTCTTGCTAATGCGACATAGCACCCACCAAAATTCCACCAGAATCTGAGCTGCAAAATCCAAAAATCACTCCTTCCCTTCTGAGTCCTGCCATGCACCCAACTGGTATTTTTTGGTCACATGTGAGGCATTGCCGTACTCGGGAGAAATTGGGGCACAGATTTTGGGGTGCTTTTTCTCCTTCATACCTTCTGAAAATGAAAAATTTTGAGCCAGAACTGCATTTTTGTGTAAAAAAATGTAATTTTTCATTTTCACTGCCCACTTGTATCAAAATTGGTGAAACCCCTGGGGGTTTGAAATGTACACTATACCCCTAGATGAATTCCCTGAGGGGTGTACTTTGCAAAATGGGGTGACTTGTGGGGGGGTTCCACTGTATTGGTGCTTGGGGGGTCTTGCTAATGCGACATAGCACCCACCAAAATTCCACCAGAATCTGAGCTGCAAAATCCAAAAATCACTCCTTCCCTTCTGAGTCCTGCCATGCGCCCAACTGGTATTTTTTGGTCACATGTGAGGCATTGCCATACTCGGGAGAAATTGGGGCACAGACTTTGGGGTGCTTTGTCTCCTTCATTCCTTGTGAAAATGAAAAATCTTGAGCCAGAAGTGCATGTTTGTGTAAAAAAATGTAATTTTTCATTTTCACAGCCCAGTTGTACCAAAATTGGTGAAACCCCTGGGGGTTTGAAATGTACACTATACCCCTAGATGAATTCCCTGAGGGGTGTACTTTGCTAAATGGGGTGACTTGTGGGGGGGTTCCACTGTATTGGTGCAACATAGCACCCACCATTCATTCCACCAAAATCTGTGCTGCAAAATCCAAAAAACACTCCTTCCCTTCTGAGTCCTGCCATGCACCCAACTGGTATTTTTTGGTCACATGTGAGGCATTGCCGTACTCGGGAGAAATTGGGGCACAGATTTTGGGGTGCTTTTTCTCCTTCATACCTTGTGAAAATGAAAAATTTTGAGCCAGAACTGCATGTTTGTGTAAAAAAAATGTAATTTTCCATTTTCACATCCCAGTTGTACCAAAATTGGTGAAACCCCTGGGGGTTTGAAATGTACACTATACCCCTAGATGAATTCCCTGAGGGGTGTAGATTGCAAAATGGGGTGACTTGTGGGGGAGGTTCCTAACTTTTAGCACTTATGGTGCCTAGAAACCTACATGGTGCCTAAAAAAAAATCTCATAAAAAGGAGGCTCCAAAATCAAGTAGGTGCTCCTTCTATTATGAAGCCTGTGGTTTGGTCAACGTGCACACTAGGGCCACATATAGGATATTTTTGAAAACAAAAGAATTGGGGGAATCAATTTTTAGTCACATTTCTCTAGTAAAATCTACTGTATTCGTTAGAAAAATGTATTAAAATTGAAACTCTGCAAAAAAAAAGAAATTTTGAAATTTCACCTACACTTTGTTTTAATTCCTGTGAAACACCTAAAGGGTTAACAAACTTCCAAAATGCTGTTTTGAATACTGTGAGGGGTGCAGTTTTTGAAATGTCATCATTTATGGGAGTGTCTCACATACAAGTCCCTCAAAGTCACATCAGAACTGAACTGATCCCTAAAAAAATCAGTGTTTGAAATTTTCTTGAAAATTTGAGAATTTGCTATTCATATTGTAAGCCTCCTAGTGTCCAAAAAAATTAAAAGGAAGTTGAAATAATGATGGAAACATAAAGTAGACATATGGTCTATGTTAGTTATTAACTATTTTGAGTGGTATGATTATTTGTCTCACAAGCAGAAAATTTAACATTTTGCAAATTGCTAAATTTTCCATTTTTTCACGATATTTTGGTATTTTTCACAAAAAAACACAGACTGTATCGACCCAAATTTACCACTAACTTGAAGTACAATGTGTCACGAGAAAACAATCTCAAAATCACTGGGATAAGTAAAAGCAAAAAAAAGTTATCCCCACTTAAGTGAGACATGTCAGATTTGAAAAAAAGGGCTCTGTCATGAAGGCACAAACTGGCTCTGTCATGAAGGGGTTAAGGCACCCATAGACGGTCCGTTCCCGGACCGTCCGTTTTGTACTATGCGATGCGCGCTCCCGCGCATCACATAGTACGCTACAAAAAGTATGTGCTGCACATACTTTTTGTACTTGCTATACATCGCATCGGATGGCATTGCATGCACACCGCATGCACTAGGCATGCGATCCGATGCGATGCATGCTAATTAAGACCCGAACGGATCCGTTTAACGGACCGTGTATGGGCCCCTTTAGACTTATATACTGTTCCAATTTACAGACAAACTTGCTGATGAATGGGTGGACAAGGATTGCAGTTATACAATGGCCCTGCTAGTAGCAGTGATGCTAACCACGGCACCACCATACTGCACTAACAGCAACTTCCTTCTAAAATTACCACATTTGCACATTGATTTATTGATTTGCAGTTCCTATTTAGCAGCAGATTTTGTAGGGCTTTACAATCGTAGACAGGGGAAAAACAAACTAGTTAACAACAAACAGACTGGGAAGTAGGAGGGCCCTGCTGCAAGCTTACAATCTATAGCTTTTCTGTCATATTGCCCACTAACCGCAATCTCTTGCTATAATTGCACTTGGCCCTTTGTGTTTTATGTCTCAAAACATCAGCCGCAATCTCTAGGTATACAGTTCTTAATAAAGGTGTTCGTCTCAGGGATCACCGTTCTCCAGGCATTTGTCGAGAATTGGGGCCGTATAACAGCATAATAAATAGATTACATAATATGACAGTGGAAGCACAGGGCACGGCATAATTAGTTATTTAAGAGCAATAACCTTTAATTGTTTAAGTAGCTACATTCAAGGAGAGAGGAGCCGCCATCTGCTACTCCAATCTACAATTATTAAGAGCAACGGCAAAGTTATGGCATGTTTTGGCTGCAGAACACAGAGGTTATGTGTAGGGACAGAGCTAGGTTCCCGCTCAGATATTCACTATGGCTTGGCTATTGGGTCACAAGCAGCAACATAAGTAAAGCTAAAACCGCTAGCATTAATAACCAATAGTCCCAATGTATGTATTCCTGCACTTGCTACTATCTACGTGTTAGCGGTGATTCATATTGTTCCCATATTACGTAGTGCATTACCGGTAACCTTGTACCCATAGCTCACTACCCTGGGATCTTACATTCTATATTTCCTTCCATGTGGACGCATATGGCCATTAAAAAGCTCATTTGGTTGTCCGCACCCAATGAATTTACAAGTATGAGTGTGGAATATTATAATTATATTCCACACTATAGCTTCCTTTAGTTGGATATGGCCATATGTGGCAATGTCATAGCATCATGTTGATACCCACTTAAGGAGGTGGAAAGCACCTAGTGGATATATATTTATTCCAAAAAACTGGGGGGTGTAGGTCGACACAGACAAAGGCCGACATGCCAAGCTACTGGAATGCTTGGGAGTCGCCACCATAGCGCCTAGATTCTAGTATAGGGGAGATTGAAGCCGGTAAGGGGGGATTAGTAAGTAGTAGTGATAGGCGTAGGCTTATTGACCTGGTCGCACTATATGCATTAACATAACTCCAGCATTAGGGAAGCGTGCCGCAGGAGGCGCACAATAGGCAGATGGGTTAATGCTAGCAGCCGCACAGCAAGGGAAGTAGGACAGGGCCCAATCACATGTCTCCACAGATGGCAAATTGCTCGAAAAAACGTGTAAGGAGGTGGAAAGCGAACCCAAATTGAACAAGGGTGTTGAGGAGACGTGGACAGCCGAGTCAGAGCAAGCAGGTGACAGTCCTTCCAGTGGTGAGACTATGTTTTTGGTGTTCTTCCTTTTCTGCGTATGCTGGGTCTCACGCCAGCCACTCTTGAAAGGAAGGGGCCGGGAGTAAGTAGCACGGTCAGGCCTCCCAAGCGCACAGCCAGCCAGATAGGCCAGTAGGCGGGCGAGCAAGCAAGGACACAGCAATAAGGGCGGGAGGGCGGCTTGGCCAGGGGCGGTCCAATATGGCTACACCGCGGAACTGCGAGGATTGAAAAAGAACCGCAGGCACAACAGCCAATTACTGCTATATTTCATAGCCCAGGGCAACCTTCACAACGGTTACAGCAGCCTTCAGCGGTGCAGTATTGTAATCCCTCTTACCTAACTACAGTAAGGGGAGTAAGTGGGGCAAAAAAGGGACATGCCGACCTTAAGGGGTCTAATGCATACTAGCGCAGCAGGGAAGCTGCGGGCCCTGACCTGTAAGTGGTCAGTCGGCCATGGGTGCAGCATAGAAGCTGGGGGCCCACGACCTTGACGGGTCTGATGCGTATTAGCGCAGCAGGGAAGCTGCGGGCCCTGACCTGTAAGTGGTCAGATGGCCATGGGTGCAGCATAGAAGCTGGGGGCCCACGACCTTGACGGGTCAGCTGGATGTTGCGCTGATGCCTTGAGGGGTTAGGCCTCTCCTCAAGGGAATTCTGCACACACTCTCACAGAATAGGGGCGGCTACAACCGCGGCAAGGGCAGGCCGCACGGCAAAAAAAAAAAAACATTTAAGGCCTTAGGCCGATGGCGTACCGCTAGTTACAATAAGTACATCTGCCCGCATCTACTGCCATGAGGGCAGTGCGCCAGCCAGATCGCGCTAGCGCTTGGGTGGATGTTCGTATGTCATTTGTGCCCATCCTACTCGGGGATTAACTACGCTCTGTTGTTGGGCAGAGCGTCCGGAGTTTTCACGCTTTTTTACCTGAGCTGACAGACTGAATTCTATAGTCAATAGTCCCTCAGCAGGTCCAGACTTTTTTGTCCTCCGGCCGAGTAATCCCCTTTCCCCAGAACCCTTCCCCCCTTTGTGTCAGAAATGGGCGTTCTGAAATTTTTATTTTCTTTGGCAGATCCTCCTAAAATACGCTAACATATCATAGCCTTACAAACCAGTGCACAATTCTTGTACCCACCCATAAGGGGTCAGGAAGAGATAGTATCGGGGTATGGAGGGCAGGTCACACCTTAGTCCAAAGGCATACTAGCGCAGCAGGGAAGCTGCGGGCCCTGACCTGTAAGTGGTCAGTTGGCCATGGGCACAGCATGGAAGCTGGGGGCCCACGACCTTGAGCGGTCTGATGCATATTAGCACAGCAGGAAAGCTGCGGGCCCTCACCTGTAAGTGGTCAGTTGGCCATTGGGCACAGCATGGAAGCTGGGGGCCCATGACCTTGAGCGGTCTGATGCATATTAGCGCAGCAGGGAAGCTGCGGCCCCTGATCTGGAAGTGGTCAGTTGGCCACTGGGCACAGCATGGAAGCTGTGGGCCCATGACCTTGAGTGGTCTGATGCATATTAGCGCAGCAGGGAAGCTGCAGGCCCCGACCTAGAAGGGGTCAGCTGGCCAAGGGCACAGCATGTAAGCTGCAGGCCCTGACCTTGAGTGGTCTGATGCACACTAGCGCAGCAGGGAAGATTCGGGCCCTGACCTGGAGAGGTCCCATGGCCATTAGCACGGCATAAGAACTGCGGGCCTCGACCTTTAGTAGTCTGATGGCCATTAGCGCATCATTACTTGCCCGCATCATAATTTGGACTTGCATCATGTCTCAGTTTGTGTTAGAGAGGTTATGGGTAGGTCAAGGCAGCACAGTGGGCCTGGCTGCCCAAGGTGCAGGCGCCACACATGGGCAAATGAAGTTTCATTGCCACCATCGGTTTCTCCCTGTTAGAATCCCCTATGTAAGGAAAGGGAGGATCAGATTTGTGGAGGATCTATTTCTAGGAGCGTCCTTTTGGTGCTCTAGTCTGGTGGCGGGGCGGGGGTGTCCTGGGACCAGGACCCCCGCTTTGGCGGAAAAGAACGGCAGATTAATTGATTTAGGTCTTCAGTAAGCGATGTTGATACATCATATCGGTTGTTTTCGGTGCGCTCACCTTCATTGGCTATAGGCCTGCGCTAGATCACCCGCTCGGGGGACAGCGAGACCACCCGCTCGGGTTGGCAGTCAATGGAGTAGGTGGAGCCATACCGCTTGTGTAGGGAATACGTCATTACATACGTCAGTCGTGGGGTGGAGCTTAGATCACTAGCCGTTCTTTCTGGGCCACCATTTATTTAAGGAATTGTAATACAAGCAATTAGCTTAAAGGTTTTAAATAAATTCAGCTAACAATTTCTGCCAAACCCAAGTCTCCGAGTCGTTATTTCAGGTTTATATAAGTAAGTGTTGAAATGTAAAAATGTATACATGCACAAGGTCGCACATCAGATGCTAGGATGTTTATGATTTTGTGCATGGGAGTGGGTTAGTGATGCAGCTTCACCGAACTGGCAATATGACAATGATTTAGGGAGCAGACCATCAGCAGGCAAGCCATGCTTGATTGCACAAATGTACTGTGCATTCCTGAGATTATTGTATTGATGTATGACTATGTTAAATGTATGTATGATTATCATTACTAATTGTACCCTTTTTAACATGCCCACAGATGAGCCACCCCAAGCAGATGAGGGTATCCGTGGGGCCCTTATACGAGTGAGGACACACATGCAGCTGGCCTTTGCAGCTATACAGGACCTCACGGACCTGCTAACTTAATTTTTGTATAATATTTGAATAAAAAAATAAAAAAAATTAATAATAAATAGTTGCCAATAGTTCGAAGTTGTCTGTGTGTTTTTTTTACATGAAACAGTATATGTGTAAATTGTTTAGATTTTTTTAAATGTGTAAAATGTACATACTGTATATAGATGTATGTTAGGTTCACATGATGTAAGGGTTACTATGTGTAATGAATGTGTTTCAGTATATATTAGGATTTAATTGATTCAAATAGATAACAATCCCTTTTTAATCAGGTTGCCTAATTGCATAAGTGGGTCATGTGATCGCTGTGTGTGCTCAGAGAAATAGTGTTGGATTTAGCGTAAATACTCCGCATCAGTGCGTACAGCCAGATTCCCGTCCGTTCTGACGCGGTAAGACCGTGCTTACGCTGTAAGACCGTGCAGAATCTGTACGTGTCCACCGCACACGCAAAGTTTGTATGTCGTCCGTACACACGCCCTGTTCTTAAAGAGTGAGTCCGTCCGAATGCGGAGGACACGTGGGCGTTTCTACGGACGATGCCCGCACGCCACCGCACGTTGCGTGCGGCCTGCACCGTAAGAATTCGGGAAAGTACGCACCGATCAGAATAAGGGCCCAAGTGACTTTTAGGGGAAAATGTACTAAGATGTGAGTTCTACTGAAGATGCATACCTCCTAACTGTCCCGATTTACACCAAACTGTCACTTTTCTCAGGACGGTCCCACGTCACACCCGGGGCCTGCAGTGTACCACTGTGGGGCCACAGTTGGCAGTCTCCCCTGCCACACTAATTTACACTGTGCGCCTACACAGGTATCAGAGGGACAGGGGTGTCCACCAGCTCACATAGGGCAGTATTCAATGAGGATAATTCGCCCTGTTTCACGGCGTATTTGTGCTATTTTCGCATTGGAAGGTGATTTTTTGGGTCAGAAAGTGATGACATCATCACACACCTCAATAGGTGATCTACCTGGCAGACTTTCAGACCTCCAGCTTGTTTCACAGAAGTAGCGCAGCCCACTACACGCTGCCGGCAATTCAGCCGCTTCACGCTGATTAAGCGTATCGCAGTACAGCCTCACCCGCCGGCTCACCGCCGTCTTCACGTTCTGTCCCACAGCTGAAGTGCAGCTTCCCCCCTCGCTGCCGGCAATCAGCTGCTTTCATCCAGCCGCTCTCCGCGCTACATCAGTAGAGCCGGGGCTCCACACAGAGTAGAGCGTCTCACCAACTGTCCGACTCACTCCTTCACCGCCGTGGTCAGTGCGGTGAATCCGTATCTGACAACAGGCAGGCTTCACCGGCGAGCAGCCGAGAGGAGTGCAAGTCACATCAGGAAAGGAGCTACCATCCTCCAACAACTGGGACCGCTCGCTGGATACCCCCACATACTAGCACGAAGCAAGTGCTATCTTCAAGGGTGAGCAATCAAATTAAAACCTGCGACCTATATTTGTAAATTAAATTACCACTTGACTGTGTATGAACTGGACATTCTGCCCCATTTATCACCACAATTACCACCCTCTATTCATGGTTATATAACCTTATTAAAACAAGCTACCTTGCTGCAAGTCTGCCACAATTGGCTAAAGATATATATTTTTTCCTACCTTAAGGGATCCCCTTTCATGAGATATTTTAGTGTAATTTTATTGATTGCTTGTATGTATTAAATGTATGTATATGTATTGATATATTTTTCCATAAAAAAAAATTATAAATATAACAGTGTGTCCAGCATTCATTCATCTTCTCTCAGCCAATCAGCGTGTTTCCAAATTTTTCTAACCAGCAGCGCAATCCACTTCAAACCCCCCCCCCCCCCCCCCCTTCTATTCATATTAAATTTCGCCCTTGGTTTCTGCTTATCAGCATTGCTGGCAGCAAAACAGAACATGTCTTATGGCCACTACTGACAAGTCTCACCAACTTCAAATGTGCACTTATCCCTCACCTTTTCTTCAAAGATTTCCATCCCTCCTCCTAAAACTCCGCTTTCCTCTACTCCGTTCACCCTCCATAACCCCTATAAACTTTCCGACGGATGAAGTGTGTCATGCAGTTGCGGAACTAGAAATGTTGCGCCCCCCCTTCCCACCTCAAAAGTCTCTGCCCCCGCCCCATACATTTATTATAATTTGATATACCTAAAATATCATTGCAAGGGGTTTAAATGCTTGTTAACAGGGTTTGCACGCCATTGCTAGGGTTTTCATACTCATTTCCGGAGGGATATATATGTATATATTAATTCTGGGTAGCGATATACGCTACCCAGTAGGACCTCTAGCATCTATCCATCTGTCCAGTAGGACCTCTATAGCATCTGTCTCCTAAAAGGCAGCGGACATTTTGGGAGGGACATTTTCAGTAGATTCCACATGGATGGCCAGACCAATTGGAATCCGCAGAGACCATGCACCGCTTGGGCTGCAGTGCCATTGTTTCACCATTGGCGCCATGTATGCAAATCGCTTGCCAATAATGTAATAATAATAAAAAGAAGAAATATCTAATAAATAAAAACACAGATATATAGATTTGGCAGAAAAAAAAGAGCTATTACTTATTTAAGTTTATATTTAAGAGAAAGTATGGTGGCAAAGAAAGGAAGCAAAGAAAGTGTGCAGGACGCACAGCTAGTGTGTAACCAACACAGATTGCCCGGCCTGAAGCAGAGAAGGAATAACATCTTTCAGATAATAATGTGTTACAGGAACATAACCCCAAGTTATATGGGAAACAAAGACGTAATATGAGGTTCCCAAATGGGCCCCATCGAAAAAATCCAAGTAAGGCAGCAGAGAAATGGCGGGATTCTCTAAAATCCGCAGCCCTCTTCGCCGGCCACCGCATTTCTAATAAACGCATATTCTCTAAAATATGCGGTCATTAACGCAAGGGACAGCTCTTGCGGTAAGAGCTGTCCCTTGCGATGCGGCGCCGTTGCTGGACTTCCGGGTCTATGCGCAGACTGACGCGCCGGCCGCAGGGCATGCTGGGAGGGATCCGTGACGGATCCCTCACACACCGCTGCGGTAAGAAGCCCATAGGCTTCTGCAGGGAACCGCCAGCTTTGCTGGCGATTCCCTCCGCAGCGGTGACACTGCGGAGGGAGGTTAGAGAATACAGAAATGCAGTAAAAACCCCGATAACGGGGTTTTTACCGCATTTCTGTAATAGAGAATCTCGCCCATAGTCTGCATGCTATTCAGTGTCTCTGAGAGCACAGGCATGTAGCAGTAACAACTATAACAGATAAGAACCACTTGGTCATCTACTCTGCCCCTTTTTTAAACATGTTACCTCAAACCAAATTTGTCCCTTATTTCTTTGTAAGGATATCAATATGCCTATCCTAAGCATGTTTAAATTGTACTACTGTATTTGCCTCTACCACCTCTGATGGGAGGCTGTTCCATTTATCCACTACCCTTTCTGTGAAGTAATTCTTCCTCACATTACCCCTGAATCTTCCTCCCTCTAGTTTCAGTCCGTGTCCTTGTGTCCTGTTGCTCCTCTTCCTGTAGGAGCCGGACTGGAGGCAAAGCCTAAGGGTAGGCTCCCCTGACAGGGTTTGTAGGGAGCTGATTAGCAAGATAGTCATAGAAGGGGTGGCTAAGGAGAGGGTCATAGGGGGAGGGGCTTAACGGGGTGTTGAAGGGGTTTATAAGCAGGGTTCAGGCGGGAAATAGGGGTCACTGGGAGAATTTTCCAACAGCTAAGCAACGCTGGCATCTCCCATGGCTTCCCCAGGCAACGCTGATGCAGAGGTATCCGCTGCGCTGGCTGCCCTTAGGGAGGCAGCGGGCACCAGAGGGGCAGAGTGGCTGCAGCAGCAGATGTAAGGTCTGCTGGGGGGACTGGGAGCAGCAGCGCAAGAGGCTGCTCCAGCGGGTGCACGGCCTCGGAGGTCTAGGCCTCCGGAGCGCTTCAGCCCATCTGTGTCCCCCAGGGTTCAGCGCCGTTCACGGAGCCCCGTTAGGGACCCTCCAGGCCTGGCTGCGGGCCGGGCGACTTCCGCCCGCAGGACCAGGTCTAGGAGGAATCCAACCAGCAGGCGGAACCCTCCGCGCGGGGGGGATCCCCCCCCCCGTGCAAGAAGATCCGGCGGTGCGAGGTACTGGACCAGGAGCGGCGGGGCATGCGGCGCATGCTGCTGCCCAGCGCGGGGTGAGTCGTGCCAGGGGGGCAGAAGTACAGGCTGAGGAACGCAGGCCTGGTACACGGAGCGAGCGGCGTCGAGCTGGCTCCGCCTCCAATGAGGTCACGCCGGCTGGCGCCGTACCTGAAGGTCGGGATGACAGGAGAAGAGAGATGGCAGCGTCAGCAGAGGATGGAGAAGTACCTGGTCCTTCCTCATTGGCTGCGGCTCGTCAGGACACTGGATCTGCGGCTGCTGGGTTCACAGCCCCCAGGCAGCCTGGTGAGTCTGTCTCTATGTCTGTTAATGCTTTAGCGCAGAGTCAGGGGGGGGGAGGGTTAGCCCTCCAAGGGGAGATGAGCAGGGGTTTTACTGAATTATTGAGTGGTTTTGCAGATTGGTTAGCGGGTTTGTGGCAGGGGGCGGGGCCGTCCCCGGCGGCGGCGTGGGTGCCGCAGAATGCGGGCACACCAGCCAGCAATAATGTGCCAATCAACAGTAGTGTGCCAGTTAGCAGTGGGGTGCCGGTGAGCGGCGGGGTGCCGATATCGGGCGGTGGGCAAATCAGCAGTAGTGCGAGGGCAGAAGTGAGCAGTGTGGAGACGCAGGAGGAGAGTGGGAGGCTCAGTGACACTGCAAAAGGGGAGGTGTATGTATGTTTTGAGGGGCCATTGGGGGCCCACCTGAAGCAGGAGGTGAGGGAGAAGATTTGGAAAGGGGAATACGTGGATATATTTTCACTGCTCCCTCTGGAACGTTTTAATTTGGATAGGCCCCGTAAGGAGGAGAAGAAGGAGGAGGAGGAACGGCGGCGGTATCGGCTGATTCCGCGGTCATTCACGAACTGGTTGCAAGCATTTGCTATATTAGCTAGCGTGATTGGGGAGAAGGCACCTGACAATTGTTCAGGTTTGTTTTGTTACATGGATGCGATAGGGGAGGCGTACCGCGTGTACGGGGGCCTGGCTTGGCTACGGTACGATGAGCAGTTTAGACAGAGGAAGGCGGTGCGCCCTAACATACGTTGGGACCATAAGGATATTGCTTTATGGTTAAAGGTGACGGCTCCTGAAAAGCGGGCAGCCCTTTCGTGGGGACGGGGGGGGGGGCCGAGGGAGGCCACAAATGGGACGGCCATGCAAAAGGGACTCTGTTTTGCCTTCAACGATGGGGCATGCCGGTTTGGGGCAAAGTGTAAATTTAAGCACGAATGTTCCTCGTGTGGAGGGACCCATGGTGCAAATAAATGCTTCAGAGGGAAGTCACGGGACGGTAATTCAAAAGGGGGAGACACCAGTTCGGCTGGAAAGGATGCTGGGCTATCTGCGTAGATATCCTGACCAGCAGACAGCCGCGTTGTTGGAGGAGGGGTTTAGGGAGGGTTTTAAGATACCTTCCGACGTGCAGGTTTCAGGGGGCTTTAGGAGGAATTTGAGGTCTGCAAGGGAGCATCCAGAGGTGGTGCAGGAGAAATTGCTTAAGGAGGTGCTGCTGGGTCATATGGCTGGACCTTTTGGGTCGGCACCATGGCCAGATTTGATAGTCTCTCCATTGGGGGTGGTGCCAAAAAAGGAGGCGAACAAGTTTCGTCTTATACACCATTTATCTTCTCCAAAGGGGGCGTCGGTCAATGATGGCATTGACCCCGACATCTGCTCGGTGGTTTATACATCGTTTGACGCGGCTGTTCAGTGGGTGAAGCGGTTTGGGAAAGGGGCTAGGTTGGCGAAGACTGATATTGAATCGGCATTTCGTTTGCTGCCGGTTCACCCGACCAGTTTGCTTTTGTTAGGATGTTGTTGAGACGGGGAGTTTTTTGTTGATCGTTGTTTACCGATGGGTTGCTCCCTGTCGTGTGCTTATTTTGAGGCCTTTAGTTCTTTTTTGGAGTGGGTGGTTAAGGATGTCTCCGGGTGCAGTTCAGTTATTCATTACCTAGATGACTTCTTATGTATTGGTCCCGGGGGGTCCGGGGTTTGCGATTAATTGTTGAGGACGGTTGAAAGGGTGTCGGCAGATTTCGGGGTCCCGCTTGCACCGGGTAAGACGGAGGGCCCTGCGACTGTAATCAGTTTTATGGGTATTGTCATTGATACCGAGAATATGGAGTGCCGCTTGCCTGAGGAGAAATTGCTGGGTTTGAAGGCTGAGGTAGGGAGGGCATTGCTGTTGAAGAAAATTAGATTGCGGGAATTGCAGTCCTTGCTGGGTAAATTGAATTTCGCGTGTCGCATTATGCCTATGGGCCGCATATTCAGCAGGAGGCTAGCAGCAGCGACAGCGGGGGTGGTTCTTCCTCATCATTTTGTCAGATTAGGTAGGGAGTTGAAAGGTGACTTGCGGGTGTGGGCAACTTTTCTAGAGGCTTTTAACGGCAGAGCTTTGTGGATGTCAGACACATGTGTGGCCACGGAGTTAGACCTCTTCACAGACGCGGCCGGTAGTGGCGGTTTTGGGGCATATTGCCAGGGACATTGGTGCGTAGGCCGGTGGCCTGAGTCTTGGGTGCAGAAGGGCATGGTTAAAAACTTGGCATTGTTGGAGTTGTTTCCTATTTTGGTTGCAGTAGTTGTTTGGGGGGATTTGTTCCGCAATAGGAAGATTTGTTTTTACTGCGATAATTTAGGGGTTGTCATGGCCATTAACCAATTGTCGGCATCTTCACCGCCAGTGGTCACTATTTTGCAGCAGTTAGTATTGGAATGCCTGGCCTTGAATTTGTGGGTGGTGGCGAGGCACGTTCCCGGTGTCTCTAACGGCATTGCGGATTCTTTATCTCGTTCACAGTGGGAGCGTTTCCGGGAGTTGGCACCAGATGCGGACAGGGAGGGGACCGGGTTCCCGAGTCGGCTTTGGGATCTGCTGGACGGGTAGTCGACCAGCTCATCAGGGAATCTCTGGCCCCGAATACATGGTCGGCGTATAATCAGGAATGGCGGAGCTGGTTGGAATGGCGTGAGGTAGCAGGTTTGAAAGAGGATGGGGACGAGTTGGCTGTCCTGCTATATATAGGCCATTGTAAGGAGATTGGTTGGTCAGTGGCAAAAATCACGCGCTGCATGGCGGGTTTGGCTTTTGGGTTTCGCGCCGGCGGTAGGCCGGATGTCACTAAGAATTTCCTGATTGCACAAGCTTTGAAAGGTTGGAGGAGAGGACATGTGGTAAATGATAAGAGAAGGCCGGTTTCCTTTCAGTTATTGCAGAAGATGGGCATAAAGTTAGGGGCGGTTTGTAGTTCCAATTTTGAGGAAAGGTTGTTCGGGTTAGCTTTTTCGCTTGCCTTCTTCGGGGCACTGCGGATAGGTGAGCTGGTGAGTCCAAGCGTGTCCAGGCCCGGGGGCTTGTTAGAGGAGGATGTGGATTTATACCCGGATAGGGTGGAGCTGGTGGTGAGGAGGTCAAAGACGGATCAGTTGGGGAGGGGGAAGAAGGTAGTTCTCTTCTCTGTACCAGGGTCAGATATGTGCCCGGTGGCACGGCTAAGGATATTTAAGGAAGTCAGAGTAGGCAGGGAAAGGGATCCTTTGTTGATGCATGCGAATGGATCCTTTTTATCACGATTCCAGTTCACAAGTGTGTTTAGAGCAGTCCTGCGGACGTTGGGCCTCAAGGGGGAGGAATATGCGGGTCACTCTTTCCGCATTGGGGCCGCAACTGAGGCTGCTAGAATGGGATTTGGGGATGAGTTAATTAAGCGTATTGGGCGGTGGGAATCGTCTAGTTTTCGCTCTTATGTTCGTTTAGGGGATTGTTGAGGTTGACTGTGTTCTTTTCTGTTTTAGGGCAGCCTCCGTGCCTGATTTGGATTTTAGGACATTCTTATGTCTTTTGGGGAGCTTTACGGGCTGATGTCAGACCGAACGGCCGCCAGCTAGGTTTGGATAGAGAGGAGGCAGTGGTTCGCTGGCTGGGGAAGCGCGGTATGGTATGGAGTGGAGTGTTCCATGAATTTCACCGTTTTGTTCGGCTCGATAGGGCTCCCGACATATTAGTGTTGCACGTGGGTGGGAATGACCTTGGGGGCAGACCGTTTAGGGAGTTGATACGGGATATCAAGTTTGATCTCCTACGTTTATGGGCAACGTTTCCGGAAGTGATCACGGTTTGGTCGGATATTGTGCCACGCCATTATTGGAGGGATGCAAGGTCGGCTGACAAGCTCAATAAGGCGCGGATTAAGGTTAACAGGGCGATTGGGCGTTTTATGGCCAGGAACGGGGCTGTGGTGGTGAGGCACAGGGAACTTGAGTCTGGTGCCGGGGCATTTTGGAGAGGGGATGGTGTGCACCTGAATGCGGTAGGGATAGATGTTTGGTTTTTGGGACTACAAGAAGGAATAGAAACAGCGTTCCGGATGTGGGGGGGGGGCGCACGGGGTTAAGGGTTTAACCCCGTGCTTGGTGGCGGAGGGGGGTCCTCGAGGTTAGTGGCATTGAGGCTTAATTATGCGGCGGGGAGGGCCCCATGAGGGGGCTGGACTCCCCTGGGTGAGGTTAATTAATGAGCACTGGGTGTTGACAATTGGTGCCCTCGAGCCAATCGCTATCGGCTGGGGGTAAGAACTCCTGGAAGTGCTTAGACGTGGGGATTGATTTATTGAGGGCCTCGGGGACCACCTTCCGTGGGGAATGTTTTTTGGTTATTGTTAAACTTGTATTGTTTCAATAAAGATGGCCGCTGTGGCCAATTTTATCCAACAAGAGAATTATGTCATTTTTGGGTGGATATATGGGCACAGCGATTAGACAATACCCTGTCATGTAGGAGCCGGACTGGAGGCAAAGCCTAAGGGTAGGCTCCCCTGACAGGGTTTGTAGGGAGCTGATTAGCAAGATAGTCATAGAAGGGGTGGCTAAGGAGAGGGTCATAGGGGGAGGGGCTTAACGGGGTGTTGAAGGGGTTTATAAGCAGGGTTCAGGCGGGAAATAGGGGTCACTGGGAGAATTTTCCAACAGCTCCCACCCACCCTCCCTGTTTTCTATAAAGTTTTTAGGTAGAATAATTGATAGGATGTCTTTTTGTCACAGTGGCCTGTGCGGAGGGGGGTCCTCGAGGTTAGTGGCATTGAGGCTTAATTATGCGGCGGGGAGGGCCCCATGAGGGGGCTGGACTCCCCTGGGTGAGGTTAATTAATGAGCACTGGGTGTTGACAATTGGTGCCCTCGAGCCAATCGCTATCGGCTGGGGGTAAGAACTCCTGGAAGTGCTTAGACGTGGGGATTGATTTATTGAGGGCCTCGGGGACCACCTTCCGTGGGGAATGTTTTTTGGTTATTGTTAAACTTGTATTGTTTCAATAAAGATGGCCGCTGTGGCCAATTTTATCCAACAAGAGAGTTATGTCATTTTTGGGTGGATATATGGGCACAGCGATTAGACAATACCCTGTCATGTAGGAGCCGGACTGGAGGCAAAGCCTAAGGGTAGGCTCCCCTGACAGGGTTTGTAGGGAGCTGATTAGCAAGATAGTCATAGAAGGGGTGGCTAAGGAGAGGGTCATAGGGGGAGGGGCTTAACGGGGTGTTGAAGGGGTTTATAAGCAGGGTTCAGGCGGGAAATAGGGGTCACTGGGAGAATTTTCCAACAGCTCCCACCCACCCTCCCTGTTTTCTATAAAGTTTTTAGGTAGAATAATTGATAGGATGTCTTTTTGTCACAGTGGCCTGTGCGGAGGGGGGTCCTCGAGGTTAGTGGCATTGAGGCTTAATTATGCGGCGGGGAGGGCCCCATGAGGGGGCTGGACTCCCCTGGGTGAGGTTAATTAATGAGCACTGGGTGTTGACAATTGGTGCCCTCGAGCCAATCGCTATCGGCTGGGGGTAAGAACTCCTGGAAGTGCTTAGACGTGGGGATTGATTTATTGAGGGCCTCGGGGACCACCTTCCGTGGGGAATGTTTTTTGGTTATTGTTAAACTTGTATTGTTTCAATAAAGATGGCCGCTGTGGCCAATTTTATCCAACAAGAGAGTTATGTCATTTTTGGGTGGATATATGGGCACAGCGATTAGACAATACCCTGTCATGTAAAGAATGTCTCCCACCTGGACCTTGTTAAAACCCTTGATATATTTGAAAGTTTCTATCATGTCCCCCCTTTCCCTTCTCTGCTGTAAAGTATACATATTAAGATCTTTTAGTTTTTCCTGGTATGTTTTGTGATGTAGCCCATGCACCATTTTAGTTGCCCTTCTTTGTACAGTCTCTAATGTATTTATATCCTTCTGGAGATATGGCCTCCAGAACTGAACACAGTACTCTAGATGAGGTCGTACCAATGACCTATACAGTGGCATTATTACTTCTTTCTTTCTACTGCTGATACCTCTCCCTATGCAACCAATCATTTGACTTGCCTTCTTCATTGCTTTGTTACATGACATAGGATATTGCAGTGCCTGACTTATTACATAGAGAGTGTCGCAGTGTCCACCTTATTGCACAGAGTGTTGCAGTGCCCACCTTATTGCACAGAGTGTTGCAATGCCTGACTTATTACACAGAGAGTGTTGCAGTGCCTGCCTTATTACACAGAGAGCATTGCAGTGCCCGCCTTATTACACAGTGTCGCAGTGCCCGCCTTATTACACAGAGTGTCACAGTGCCCGCCTTATTTCAGAGTGTCGCAGTGCCCACCTTATTACAGAGTGACACTGTGCCAGCCTGATTACACAGAGAACATCAAAGTGTCCGCGTTATTACACAGAGAGTGTCGCAGTGCCCGCCTTATTAGATATTCACACAGTGCCCACCTTATTACACAGAGAGCATTGCAGTGCCTGCCTTATTACAGAGTGTCACAGTGCCAGCTTAATTACACAGAGTGTCACAGTGCCCGCCTTATTACACAGAGTGTCACAGTGCCCGCCTTATTACACAGAGCATCGCAGTGCCCGCCTTATTACACAGTGTCACAGTGCCCGCCTTATTACACAGAGTGTCACAGTGCCAGCTTTATTACACAGTGTCACAGTGCCAGCTTTATTACACAGAGTGTCACAGTGCCCGCCTTATTACACAGAGTGTCACAGTGCCAGCTTTATTACACAGAGTGTCACAGTGCCCGCCTTATTACACAGAGTGTCACAGTGCCAGCTTTATTACACAGTGTCACAGTGCCCGCCTTATTACAGTGTCGCAGTGCCCACCTTATTACACAGAGAGCATTGCAGTGCCTGCCTTAATACACAGTGTGTCGCAGTGCCTGCCTTATTACAGAGTGTCACAGTGCCAGCCTTATTACACAGAGCATCGCAGTGCCCGCCTTATTACACAGAGTGTCACAGTGCCCGCCTTATTACACAGAGCATCGCAGTGCCCGCCTTATTACACAGAGTGTCACAGTGCCCACCTTATTACACAGAGCATCGCAGTGCCCGCCTTATTACACAGTGTCACAGTGCCCGCCTTATTACACAGAGTGTCACAGTGCCAGCTTTATTACACACAGTGTCACAGTGCCAGCTTTATTACACACAGTGTCGCAGTGCCCGCCTTATTACAGTGTCGCAGTGCCCACCTTATTACACAGAGAGCATTGCAGTGCCTGCCTTATTACACAGAGTGTCGCAGTGCCAGCTTTATTACAGAGTGTCACAGTGCCAGCCTTATTACACAGAGCATCGCAGTGCCTGCCTTATTACACAGAGTGTCACAGTGCCCGCCTTATTACACAGAGCATCGCAGTGCCCGCCTTATTACAGTGTCACAGTGCCCGCCTTATTACACAGAGCATCGCAGTGCCCGCCTTATTACACAGTGTCACAGTGCCCGCCTTATTACACAGAGTGTCACAGTGCCCGCCTTATTACACAGAGCATAGCAGTGCCCGCCTTATTACACAGTGTCACAGTGCCCGCCTTATTACACAGTGTCACAGTGCCCGCCTTATTACACAGAGCATCACAGTGCCCACCTTATTACAGAGTGACACTGTGCCAACCTTATTACACAGTGTCGCAGTGCCTACCTTATCACACAGAGAACATTGTAGTGCCCACCCCTTTACACAGAGCGACACAGTGCCTGCCATATTACACAGTGTCGCAGTGCCCGCCTTATTACACAGAGAGAGACACTGTGCCCTCTTTATTAAATATTGACACAGTGCCCACCTTATTACACAGAGAGCATTGCAGTGCCCGCCTTATTACACAGAGAGCATTGCAGTGCCGCCTTATTACACAGAGAGCATTGCAGTGCCCGCCTTATTAAATAGAGAGCATTGCAGTGCCCACCTTATTACACAGAGAGCATTGCAGTGTCCGCCTTATTACACAGAGAGCATTGCAGTGCCCGCCTTATTACACAGAGAGCATTGCAGTGCCCGCCTTATTACACAGAGAGCATTGCAGTGCCCGCCTTATTACACAGAGAGCATTGCAGTGCCCACCTTATTACACAGAGAGCATTGCAGTGTCCGCCTTATTACACAGAGAGCATTGCAGTGCCCGCCTTATTACACAGAGAGCATTGCAGTGTCCGCCTTATTACACAGAGAGCATTGCAGTGCCCGCCTTATTACACAGAGAGCATTGCAGTGCCCACCTTATTACACAGAGAGCATTGCAGTGCCCGCCTTATTACACAGAGAGCATTGCAGTGCCCGCCTTATTACACAGAGAGCATTGCAGTGCCCGCCTTATTACACAGAGAGCATTGCAGTGCCCGCCTTATTACACAGAGAGCATTGCAGTGCCCGCCTTATTACACAGAGAGCATTGCAGTGCCCACCTTATTACACAGAGAGCATTGCAGTGTCCGCCTTATTACACAGAGTGACACAGTGCCCACCTTATTACACAGAGAGCATTGCAGTGCCCGCCTTATTACACAGAGAGCATTGCAGTGCCCGCCTTATTACACAGAGAGCATTGCAGTGCCCGCCTTATTACACAGAGAGCATTGCAGTGCCCGCCTTATTACAGAGAGCATTGCAGTGCCCACCTTATTACACAGAGATCATTGCAGTGCCCGCCTTATTACACAGAGAGCATTGCAGTGCCCGCCTTATTACACAGAGAGCATTGCAGTGCCCGCCTTATTACACAGAGGCAGACACAGAAGTGACCCCCCACCTTCCCCACCACCATTTATTTGCTCATATGCAGCTAAAGAATATGGTCGCCAGGTGGACAGGACTTAGGTTGACACATGAAATCTGTCGACAGGGTCCGAAAGTCAACACAAGTATAGTTTCCTTTTTCCGGAGTAAAGTCGGCCATAGTAGTGTCTGCCATCATGAAATACTAACTAAGATGATCATTAGCCCTGTATCAGTGTACCGCATCCCAGTCAAAGGGTCAACATGGTCAAAAGGTCGACACAAGCAAAAAGGTTTTCATTGTTTTGGTCTTTATGTTGACATAGGTCGACATGGGCACTGCATCAGTCTACCGCATCCCCTTGTGTGAGCCATGCTGCGCTAATTACACTATTATACCCTCCCTCTATGCCCACTGGTGTGGTAATGTATGAACAAGTCATAAAGAAAAATCATGAAAAACTCAGGGTCGACCTTTTTCATGTCGACCTTCAGCTTGTGTTGTCCTTTTGACTGTCGACCTAATGACGACATGCTGTAAGATATATACCTGGAACTAGACAAAGCTGAGCGCTGCATAGCCGCCTGTCCTGCCCACACGCCCGCACTGTACGGTACCTATGTGACAGCATCCTGTGAGCATACTACATACACCTCTGCATCACTCATACTTGGGTACTGTACGTGTTGCTGCATTCCCGATGTGAGAACACACAGGATCTGCTGCATCAGCTCAGAGGCACATACATCACACATGTGCAACACGCCCATGACTTCCATTTATAAGCATTATTACATTTACCAACAAGGCAAACAGCACTAAGGCCCTTATTCTGATCGGTGCGGCCCGATCAGAATATGCGGCCAGGACCGTGCAGGCGAATCCCCGTCTTCCATACGGATCGCCACCTCCGTCCGTATGCGGATATGTGGCGGTCCGCATGAAAGTGGACGGGGATACGCCTCCTCCATCTTGGGAGCAGCCCCTGCATTCGATGGTCGCCGAACATCGAATGCAGGGCCGCACGCTCCACCAGCTCCCGCCACCCTAGACCACACGGACACTTGTCCGTATGAAATCATGTATGGGGGCGGGCAGCTGACATCCGGCGATGTCAGATGCCCGCCCCCTACACAAGCGTCACGGCTTCATTACCATGCATACGCCCCGCGTTTGCATGGGAACGCCCATGAAACGCGGGGCGTATGCATAGGGTAATGAGGCTAAGTAGCCCTTCACGCCCCTCTCCGCCCCCTGTGCGGCGTGTAAAGAATACGTACGGCGAAACCGCTTGCACATGCGCAGAGTGACCTCTGCACATGCGCAATCCAAAACCATCGGCGGTACGACCGCATGCGGAGAAATCTGCACCGATCAGAATAAGGGCCTAAATGACACTATGGTGCGAGTAACTGAGCGTGTTGTACATAAATTCATGGAAATGTATTTATAAATGGTAGTAATAGAAATAGAGGCCTCAGCACTTGCCTCCTATAGTACTATTGAATGGTTGATATATCGATGCACCATCGGCTGATGTGTACGAGCGATATATATCTGTGAGCTGCGTCGTTCACAGATATATCGCATCATTATGCACCACAGCCGATGCTTGATATATCAAGGAGCGCCACCGTGATTGACAGCTTAGTGGGTGGGCGCATGTAAATCCCCGCCCATTTGTGATGTTAGTCCCGACGGATCAGGTAGCGGCATGGAGAACACAATGCCCAATCCGTCTGTAGATATATCTATTAGTGTGTACCCAGCTGTAGATGCTTCTGTGCTCAGCTGTCAGTGCATCTGTGTGTTCTGTATGTATCATTTTAGTGACTATATGGTATTATTATACACTGCGTGTGCATGTGATAGATAGTAGATTGTGGGCCAGATGCAACAGCCAGTCAATCAGCTCCTAAATTCAATGTCACAGACAAAAAATGTCAGGCAACAGCTGATTGGTTGGTTGTTTATCACTCTCCATTTTATTACTTTTGAAGCTTAGTGCATCTGGCCCACAAGCTACTACCTATTCCAGGTCACCCAGCAGGTGCTCTGTGTACCAGCAACGGTCACATTTCAAAAATCCACAGGTGACCTGGAATATGAAAGCTGATGGGGGACTGGGGGCTGAGGTTGGGAATCACTGCTCTAAAATGAGCTATATATAGAAGTAACTGGTAATAAATAAAATAGGAATATAAATGAATGTTTCTAAGAATTTTTTTATAACAGAGGTGAAAAACATAACCAAATATGTACCTCAATATATATAACTTGTAATCTAATCAGTCTGCTTATAAAAATGTCCCCCCACCATAATTCAGGAAATCACTATTAAATCCAATGCTAATATCACACATTCCCCCCAATTGATATAACATATACAACTTGTACTCAGGGGCTGGCTGGCAACTTTTAGCCTAGGGGGCAAGTCCAGAGCACTGGCCCATAATCAGCCAAGTCACCGCCGGAAGGAATGCTTTTGCGCGCCTTAGGCGCGCCGAAAAATTAGGGGCGTGGCCTATCATAAGGGGCGTTGCCTGTACCATGATTGTATTGTGTACCTGCAGATTGCACATTTTAGCGAACCTTGTAATACCCATTACACATAAAGCCACATGCCGTAATGCCAATTACACATTATGCTGAACACCATGATGCCAGTTACACATTACGCCCAACACTGTGATGCTAATTACTCAATACACCGCACACTGTGATGCTAATTACACATTATGCTGCACACCTTGATGCCCATTACACCCCATACTGTGATGGCAATTACCCAATGCTCCCCACACCGTAATGTCCATTACGCCCCATACCATGATGCCCATTACACCGCACAATGTGATGTCCACAGTGCCAGTAATGCCCCCACAGTGCAAGATATTCCGCCACAGTACCAAATACACATATGCCCCCACAGTGCCAGACACAAATGCCGCCAGTGTGCCAGATATTCTGCCACAGTGCCAAATACGCATATTCCTCCACAGTGCCAGATATGCCCCCAGAGTGCCAGAGACACATATGCCCCCACAGTGCCAGAGACACATATTCCCCCACAGTGCCAAAGACACATATGCCCCCACAGTGCCAGATATGCCCCCACAGTGCCAGAGACACATATGCCCCCACAGTGCCAGAGACACATATGCCCCCTCAGTGCCAGAGACACATATTCCCCCACAGTGCCAAAGACACATATGCCCCCACAGTGCCAGATATGCCCCCACAGTGCCAGAGACACATATGCCACCACAGTGCCAAATACACATATGCCCCCACAGTGCCAGACACATATGCCCCCACAGTGCCAGATACACATATGTCCCCACAGTGCCAGATACACATATGCCCCCACAGTGCCAGATACACATATGCCCCCACAGTGCCAGATACACATATGCCCCCACAGTGCCAGATACACATATGCCCCACAGTGCCAGATACACATATGCCCCCACAGTGCCAAATACACATATGCCCCACTGTGCCAGATACACATATGCCCCCACAGTGCCAAATACATATATGCCCCCCACAGTGCCAGATATGCCCCCACACAGTGCCAGATATGCCCCCACACAGTGCCAGATATGCCCCCACACAGTGCCAGATATGCCCCCACACAGTGCCAGATATGCCCCCACACAGTGCCAGATATGCCCCCACACAGTGCCAGATATGCCCCCACAGTGACAGAAACACATATGCTGGGGTGAGGGAGGGGGGGGGGGGAGAGAGCGCTTACCCACTCGCTAGCTGCGGGCCGTGCTGCGGCTGGATCAGCTTCTCCAGCCCTCCTGCGCTGGCCGCGGCTTCCAGAACACGGCCGCGGCTACAGGAAAATGGCCGCCGGCCTCCTGCACTGAGAACATGTCCTCAGTGCAGGGGGCCGGCGGCCATTTTCCTGTAGCCGCGGCCGTGTTCTGTAAGCCGCGGCCAGTGCAGGAGGGCTGGAGAAGCTGATCCAGCCGCAGCACGGCCCGCAGCCAGTGGGTGGGTAAGCGGCCCGGGGGGCATATGGCACTCTGCCCCCCGGCCCAGCCCGCCCCTGCTTGTACTGTATGTAGTGCACAGATATAACTGGGTAATGCCACAGCACAGCACTTGCTGCTTTGGCTGTTGTCATGGCAACCAAGCTGTTTACTTTCCACCCTCTGCTGCAAAAGTGGCAGTTGGTAGTCAGATGACAGTTGGTAGCTATAGATGTGGAGGAGAGCTACAGGCAAGATCGCTACGTGCATGAGGACGGCTTTGCAGAGAGAAAAGATGAAGAAGACGGCAATGAAGACTTCGATGTGGAGCATGGCCATGCGGAGGATGACCAGGTGGAGTTTGGCCATGCGGTGGAAGGCCAAGTGGAGTTTTGGCATGCAGAAAAGGACGGCGACGAGGAGGAAGGTGGCCACAAGGAGAAAGAAGATCTGCAGGAGGACATCACCCTGCTCAGAGACCAGCGCGGTAAGAAAGAAGAGAGAAGACCCACGAGCACATGCAGACCGAAGAAGTAAGTGATACATACACACACACGGTGGTTATACAGGCACTGAATGTAGTTTGGTAGCTGTAGTATAGGAGGTACCGTGTTTCCCCGATAATAAGACCTACCCCGAAAATAAGCCCTACCCTTGATTTTGGACACTGGTCCTAAATAAGCCCTACCCCGAAAATAAGCCCTAGTAAAATTTCATTATCTGGCGTTCAGACAATAGATTCTACACCTGCTAAACCCCCCCTTATCCCCCACTCACCACCCCTAACCCCCCTCACCTCCGTTGTATAGGTAAAAGCACAGGCTTCTTCTGAAGAACGCTTCTATTCCCATGGATGCATTGCGGTGCTGTACGTCACTGCGCACATAACGCGGTTGCAGAACGGAGCTGTGTCACAGCAAAGAAGAGCTGGACATTATTGAGACTTAAAGGAGTACTGGGATATGTTTACCTTTATCAGGGAGGACTGGGGACATGTTTATTACGGTAAGGAGGACTGGGGGCATGTTTACCAGTATAATGGCGGACTGGGGGCATGTTTATTAAGGAGTACTGGGGTATATTTACCTGTATCAAGAAGGACTGGGGGCATGTTTATTAAGGAGGACTGGGGGCATGTTTCTTGACATTTGCTGTCAATGTTCATTAAAATAAGCCCTACCCCTAAAATAAGCCCTATGGTGTTTTTTGTTCAAGAAAAAAAAATAAGACAGTGGGCGAAATGTAATAGGGTGCGATTTTTAGACATGTGCGATTTTTGGTCAAAAACGGGCGAAATCGCACATTTTCCGAAAATCGCACATTTAATAGGTTGAAAATCGCGGTAAAAAATCGCACTTTTTACCGCGAAATCACACTTTTGGAAGTGGCGATTTTTAGTCACATTTCAAATCGCATCCAGATGTTTTCCCATTATAAAGTATACAACTCGCAAATGTAATAGGGTGCGATTTTTGGTAAACGTTACCAAAAATCGCCAAAAAAATAGACCAGGTTCTGACAGGCGAATTTGACAGAACCATGCACAGATCATTGAGATCTGTGCATGGTCCTGTTAATAAAAATGTGTAAAAGTGTTTTTATAAAAAAAAAACGGCGTGGGGTCCCCCCTCCTAAGCATAACCAGCCCCGGGCTCATTGAGCCGGACCTGGTTCCAAAAATACGGGGGGACAAAAAGCATAGGGGTCCCCCGTATTTCTGAAACCAGCCCCGGACTCTTGGACCGGTCCTGGTTCCAAAAATACGGGGGGACAAAAAATCTGGGGTCCCCCGTATTTTGAAACCAGCACCGGGCTCCAACAGCCCGCGGTGTCATGCCACAGCCGGGGGACACTTTTTATACAAGGTCCCCCGGCCAAAACATGAGCACCGTGGCTGGTCAGCCTTGGACGGGGTACCTGGAGGAGTGGGGACCCCCCCCCCAATAAAGGGGTCCCCCCCCCCAGGCTTCACCCGTCCAGGGCTGAAGCCCGGGGCTGTCACCGGCGTCCGTGGCCAGTGGACGCCGGCCTGATAGGGTTAAATCGATCATACGTTACATTGCTTTATACCGGAGAACTACAAGTGCCAGCAGACCTCCCCCATATGCTGGGACTTGGAGAACCACAAGTCCCAGCATGCGGGGCATTAATGGGCCCGCTGGGACTTGTAGTCCACCTGTAAAAAGAATGTTTATAAAAAACACACACACAGAGAAGTAAAAGTTTATTACACACACACACACCTCACTTTTACACCAGCGTTACTTACCATTCCTGGATCCAGCGCTGGTCTGGCTGCTTCACAGCCGGCTCCCCCTGCACTGACAGGCAGCGGGGAGAACCGGCTTTCTCCGTTGCCTCTAACAGCTTCTGTAGCGCTGTTCCAGCGCTACAGAGGCTGAGAGTGCGATTGGCCGATACGTCTCCATGGAGACACATAGCTCAGTCCTGATTGGCTGAGCTATGCGTCTCCATGGACGTTATGTCTGACACTGTCTGTGTCAGGATTGGAGCGAATGGCATCCACTACTTCCCCATAAGTGACAGGGGCATCTGGGGGTCGGCATACCTGGTGCGCTGCGTCTGAGTGTTCTGCGGCAGCTTTCTTATGTGCAGGTGAGTCCACGCCATTACCCCGATCCGGCGCCATATTGTCAGCTGAGCGGCGCTTCTCTTGTGGGGGAGCCAGCGGTCCCGGCGGAGGTGACAAGCTTGTCCATCGGGGGTTGAGGGAGGTGCGGGGTCGGAGTTGGGGGAGATCGAAGCTGGGTAGAGCCTTTAAAAGGTTCCGTTTGCTGGAGGGTTGACGGAGCTCCGGGCTGCGTGTGTTAGCCCATGTAACCCGGAACCGGAAGTCCGATAACAGGGTTTTTACCGCATTTCTTTGTTATTCTCTAGGATTCAAAAGTGATAAAATGGAGTGTGATAAACAGCCAGCCAATCAGCTCCTGCCTGACATTTTTCAAACACAGTATGTGACATGGCAGGTAGGAGCTGATTGGCTGGCTGTTTATCACTCTCCGTTTTATCACTTTTGAAGCTTAGAGAATCCGGCCCTTAAGCTGCCCATACACAGGTCTGATTTGGCCTGTTTTCACACGATTCTGATGGATTGGGCCGATATATGGGATAAAAACTGCAGAAATTGGAGGTGTGTGACATCAGATCGGATCTAAAGCGCATCCCCATATGCATCAGATCAGTCGCTGGAGATCTTATGTGCTACACATAGGATACATTTGTAATGGACCATCAGCGGCACCTGGTGGGGGCTTTTAGCATCCAATTTCCATTGAACTCTAAGGATGTACTATTGCATGCCAAGTAACATGGAACCCTCCCGGGGCGCTGCTAGGGGGTTCTGGTTACATCAGGTCTGACTTGTGCATCAGACAAGTCGGACCTCTGTATGGGCACAGGGCCTGATTAAGGGTTCCAGCCACCAGAGGCAGACACAGAAGTGACCCCCACCTTCCCCCCCACCATTTATTTGCTCATATGCAGCTAAAGAATACGGTCGCCAGGTGGACAGGACTTAGGTTGACACATGAAATCTGTCGACAGGGTCGGAAAGTCAACACAAGTATAGTTTCCTTTTTCCGGAGTAAAGGTGGCCATAGTAGTGTCTGCCATCATGAAATACTAACTAAGATGATCATTAGCCCTGTATCAGTGTACCGCATCCCAGTCAAAGGGTCAACATGGTCAAAAGGTCGACACCAGCAAAAAGGTTTTCATTGTTTTGGTGTCTATGTTGACATAGGTCGACATGGGCACTGCATCAGTCTACCGCATCCCCTTGTGTGAGCCAGGCTGCGCTAATTACACTATTATACCCTCCCTCTATGCCCACTGGTGTGGTAATGTATGAACAAGTCATAAAGAAAAATCATGAAAAACTCAGGGTTGACCTTTTTCATGTCGACCTTCAGCTTGTGTTGTCCTTTTGACTGTCGACCTAATGACGACATGCTGTAAGATATATACCTGGAACTAGACAAAGCTGAGCGCTGCATAGCCGCCTGTCCTGCCCGCACTGTACGGTACCTATGTGAGAGCATCCTGTGACCATACTACATACACCTCTGCATCACTCATACTTGGGTACTGTAAGTGTTGGTGCATTCCCGATGTGAGAACACACAGGATCTGCTGCATCAGCTCAGAGGCACATACATCACACATGTGCAACACGCCCATGACTTCCATTTATAAGCATTATTACATTTACCAACAAGGCCAATAGCACTAAATGACCCTATGGTGCGAGTACCTGAGCGGGTTGTACATAAATTCATGGAAAGGTATTTATAAATGGTAGTAAAAGAAATAGAGGCCTCAGCACTTGCCTCCTGTAGTACTATTGAATGGTTGATATATCGATGCACCATCGGCTGATGTGTACGAGCGATATATATCTGTGAACTGCGTCGTTCACAGATATGTCGCATCATTATGCACCACAGCCGATGCTTGATATATCAAGGAGCGCCACCGTGATTGACAGCTTAGTGGGTGCGCGCATGTAAATCCCCGCCCATTTGTGATGTTAGTCCCGACGGATCAGGTAGCGGGCATGGAGAACACAATGCCCAATCCGTCTGTAGATATATCTATTAGTGTGTACCCAGCTTTAGATGCTTCTGTGCTCAGCTGTCAGTGCATCTGTGTGTTCTGTATGTATCATTTTAGTGACTTTTTGGTATTATTATACACTGCGTGTGCATGTGATAGATAGTAGATTGTGGGCCAGATGCAACAGCCAGTCAGTCAGCTCCTAAATTCAATGTTACAGAGAAAAAATGTCAGGCAACATCTGATTGGTTGGTTGTTTATTACTCTCCATTTTATTACTTTTGAAGCTTAGTGCATCTGGCCCACAATCTACTACCTATTCCAGGTCACCCAGCAGGTGCTCTGTGTATCAGCAACGGTCACATTTAAAAAATCCACAGGTAACCTGGAATATGAAAGCTGATGGGGGACTGGGGGCTGAGGTTGGAAATCACTGCTCTAAAATGAGCTATATATAGAAGTAACTGGTAATAAATAAAATAGGAATATAAATTAATGTTTCTAAGAATTTTTTTTATAATAGAAGTGACAAACATAACCAAATATGTACCTCAATATATATAAATTGTAATCTAATCAGTCTGCTTATAAAAATGTCCCCCCACCATAATTTAGGAAATCACTATTAAATCCAATTCTAATATCACACATTCCCCCCAACTGATATAACATATACAACTTGTACTGTATGTAGTGCACAGATATAACTGGGTAATGCCACAGCACAGCACTTGCTGCTTTGAATGTTGTCATGGCAACCAAGCTGTTTACTTTCCACCCTCTGCTGCAAAAGTGGCAGTTGGTAGTCAGATGACAGTTGGTAGCTATAGATGTGGAGGAGAGCTACAGGCAAGATCGCTACGTGGATGAGGACGGCTTTGCAGAGAGAAAACATGAAGAAGACGGCAATGAAGACTTCGATGTGGAGCATGGCCATGCGGAGGATGACCAGGTGGAGTTTGGCCATGCGGTGGAAGGCCAAGTGGAGTTTTGGCATGCAGAAAAGGACGGTGACGAGGAGGAAGGCGGCCACAAGGAGAAAGAAGATCTGCAGGAGGACATCACCCTGCTCGGAGACCAGCGCGGTAAGAAAGAAGAGAGAAGACCCACAAGCAGATGCAGACCGAAGAAGTAAGTGATACATACACACACACGGTGGTTATACAGGCACTGAATGTAGTTTGGTAGCTGTAGTATAGGAGCTAGGTGCTGAGGCCTCTGTGTCTACTACTTATATTACAAAATACATCTCCATGAATTTATGTACAACATGCTCAGTTACTTGTATCCAAATCTAATTCAGTGATATCTACCTTGTTGTTAAATACAATAATGCTTATATATAGCAGTACAGGTATACCACAATAATCCGGCACTGCACTGGAGATCACCTGCTTTGGCAGATTATCAGTGGCAGAGAATTTCTTGTTGTATCTGCGCACTGAGATTGATGTTATGACTAGCTGCGAACACTTATGGATCTGACTGGGATCCAATCTTTGTGAACTTATATCATTTTTGTGGGTTAGTGTCGCGCTCTGTCTTAATTATCAATCAATATGCAGTGAATATACATATATATGGGTGCATATGGCTGTATACAGTAGAAATTGGTAATAGACTCAGTATGTTCGCAATTGTAATTTACTTCAAACAAGGATTCAATTAAAATGTACACAATTGGCCACAAAAAAAGGTCAATTGGTCATAAGCATAAGTTGGATAGTCTGTATGCTCAGTCCTAACTGTGCGCATCAAAGGTTGGTGATTCCTCCCTAGGATTGCGTAAACTTTAGGAACAGTCTGATAAGTCTCTGGTGAGAGCACTTGGATAATAGTCTCTTAGGGTTATCTGAGTGCGGCGTCCCGCTGTCAGATAAGCTAGTGGATTCTTCGGGTACCCCTTTAACAGCCTGATGTCACTCCTAGGTTTTCGGAGGAGTGTGCGGTAGGTGAAGTTTAGGGTGACCGGTGTCACTTCTGCTTGGTGCCGTGTTGTTGCAGCGCGCACTCATCGGAGTGCCCCAGGCGAGGGGGGGGGGGGGGGTGTGCCCCGGTGCTCAGGGGGGGTGTACCTGCTGTGGGGTACCTGCTGCGCCATCCGGCAGGAGCAGGCAGGGGTGTCCGTGCCGCGGGGGTACCTGCTGTGCTGTGTATTAAGCTGGCGGCGGCGGGGTCCCTGCAGTGATTAGCAAATAACTAGCGCTATTCGGCGGCCGGGCGGTGGCGCCGGAAGTGCTTCTGATTTTGAAAACACTAGCCGCACGCTGATTGGCTGAATCTCAGCCAATCAGCGTGCGGCAAGTGTTTTCAAACCCAGCAGCGCTTCCCGCGCCGCCACCCGGCCGTCGGATAGCACTAGTTATTGGCTAATCACTGCAGGGACCCTGCCGCCGCCAGCTTAATACACAGGGCCGCAGGTAGTGGTACCCCTGCGGCACGGACAACCCTGCCCGCTCCAGTCTCTGCACCTCCGCTCACCTCCATGCGGGGGCAAACTGCCGCCCTCCAGTAGCCGGCACCTTAAGCAAATGCCTAGAGCTGCCAAGTGGTGGAGCCGGCCATGCACAGCGTGACTCCCTCCTGCAGTCTGCCCCTCCCCCCCCCACAGTGTGATTCCCTCCTGCAGTCTGTCCCCACCCACAGCATGACTCCCTCCTGCACTCTGTCCCCCCCAGAGTGACTCCCTCCTGCAGTCTGTCCCCCCTGCAGTGTGACTCCCCCCACAGTATGTCTACCACCCCTCAGAGTGACTCCCCCATGCACCAGTTTCACCCCTGTGACTCCCTCCTGCAGTCTGTTTCCCCCCGCAGTGTGACTCCCTCCTGCAGTCTGTTCCCCCTTGCAGCGTGAATTCCTCCCGCAGTCTGCCCCCCCCCCCCCGCAGCATGACTCCCTCCTGCAGTCTGCCCCCCCCCCCCCCCCCCCCGCAGCATGACTCCCCCCTGCAGTGTGACTCCCTCTCTCTGCCAGCAGCAGCGCTTTTCTTGCTGACAGTAAAGGAGATATTTCTGCTGTTTTTGACCCATGTTTGTTTGTATTGATTTAACAGACTAGTTATCCCATGAGTTTTATAAATGATTTCTGTAAATCACGTTTAATATTAACTTTAGTGCCAGTTGTATAATAGTCATTATAGGCAGGGCCGGCGCCACCACTAGGCAGGTTAAGGCATTTGCCTAGGGCGCCGGCCACTGGAGGGCGGTAGTGACCTGCAGCAGAAGCAGAGGAGAGCCCCCCGGCAGAAGGAAGATGCTTCTCGGTGAGTGTGCAGCACGGCATCCACCCCCCCACCCCGAGCAACACAGCAAACCCCCCCCAGGCATCATCGCGTTCCCCATACCCCTACCCTGGAGCAGCATGGCGCACAGGCACCCCCCCCCCCCGGGGCGCTCTGGCCCTGATTATAGGTAGTGTCAGTGGATAAGGCCCAGCGCTGATCACTGTCTGTGAGAGAAGCAGATAGAGGTGTCACTTCTGCTTGGTGCCGTGTTGTTGCAGCGCGCACTCATCGGAGTGCCCCAGGCGAGGGGGGGGGGGGGTGTGCCCCGGTGCTCAGGGGGTGTGTACCTGCTGTGGGGTACCTGCTGCGCCATCCGGCAGGAGCAGGCAGGGGTGTCCGTGCCGCGGGGGTACCTGCTGTGCTGTGTATTAAGCTGGCGGCGGCGGGGTCCCTGCAGTGATTAGCAAATAACTAGCGCTATTCGGCGGCCGGGCGGTGGCGCCGGAAGTGCTTCTGATTTTGAAAACACTAGCCGCACGCTGATTGGCTGAATCTCAGCCAATCAGCGTGCGGCAAGTGTTTTCAAACCCAGCAGCGCTTCCCGCGCCGCCACCCGGCCGTCGGATAGCACTAGTTATTGGCTAATCACTGCAGGGACCCTGCCGCCGCCAGCTTAATACACAGGGCCGCAGGTAGTGGTACCCCTGCGGCACGGACAACCTTGCCCGCTCCAGTCTCTGCACCTCCGCTCACCTCCATGCGGGGGCAAACTGCCGCCCTCCAGTAGCCGGCACCTTAAGCAAATGCCTAGAGCTGCCAAGTGGTGGAGCCGGCCATGCACAGCGTGACTCCCTCCTGCAGTCTGCCCCTCCCCCCCCACAGTGTGATTCCCTCCTGCAGTCTGTCCCCACCCACAGCATACCTCCCAACTTCTGGCCGGAGGAAATAGGGACACTCGCGCGGCGAAGCCGCGCGAGCGTCCGAAAAGGGGCGGGGCGTATGCAAATGAGGGCGCGGCTTATGCTAATTAGCCGCGACCTCATTTTCATACGAGAATAGACGCTGTGCGCATGCGCACAGCGTCTATTCTACTAGATTGGGGGGTCTCCCAACTGTCACCCCCCGCAGCGGGACAATGCCTGCCGCGGGTGGGACAGCGGGACAGTACCCGAAAATCGGGACTGTCCCTCTAAAATCGTGACAGTTGGGAGGTATGCCCACAGCATGACTCCCTCCTGCACTCTGTCCCCCCCAGAGTGACTCCCTCCTGCAGTCTGTCCCCCCTGCAGTGTGACTCCCCCCACAGTATGTCTACCACCCCTCAGCGTGACTCCCCCATGCACCAGTTTCACCCCTGTGACTCCCTCCTGCATTCTGTTTCCCCCCGCAGTGTGACTCCCTCCTGCAGTCTGTTCCCCCTTGCAGCGTGAATTCCTCCCGCAGTCTGCCCCCCCCCCCCGCAGCATGACTCCCTCCTGCAGTCTGCCCCCCCCGCAGCATGACTCCCCCCTGCAGTGTGACTCCCTCTCTCTGCCAGCAGCAGCGCTTTTCTTGCTGACAGTAAAGGAGATATTTCTGCTGTTTTTGACCCATGTTTGTTTGTATTGATTTAACAGACTAGTTATCCCATCAGTTTTATAAATGATTTCTGTAAATCACGTTTAATATTAACTTTAGTGCCAGTTGTATAATAGTCATTATAGGCAGGGCCGGCGCCACCACTAGGCAGGTTTAGGCATTTGCCTAGGGCGCCGGCCACTGGAGGGCGGTAGTGACCTGCAGCAGAAGCAGAGGAGAGCCCCCCGGCAGAAGGAAAATGCTTCTCGGTGAGTGTGCAGCACGGCATCCACCCCCCCACCCCGAGCAACACAGCAAACCCCCCCCAGGCATCATCGCGTTCCCCATACCCCTACCCTGGAGCAGCATGGCGCACAGGCACCCCCCCCCCGGGGCGCTCTGGCCCTGATTATAGGTAGTGTCAGTGGGTAAGGCCCAGCGCTGATCACTGTCTGTGAGAGAAGCAGATAGAGGTGTAGATAAAGGTAGTCAGCACTTAATGAGAGCGGTACATAAGCTCCTCCCCTCCAGTCCCTTCCTCAGATTAAACATAAAAAGAGTGATGGGTCAGTTGCATAAACAGCTGCTGGCATCCGTCTCCTATACCCAACCAATAAGGGAGGGACGAAGTGTCCACCAGATGTGGTCTCCATCCAACCATACAATAATTCCTCTGACCATGTAACTTACTCAGCCAGTAATTATTTGTTGCACACTGCCCCCTATCTGAAGATAGCATTACCCAATGGGGACAAGATACAGTTGGTGGAGTTGGATATGTACTTCTCCCGTCAGAGCTGAACACGTGTGCATATGACAATGTGCATCGCTCTGTCCTGTTTTCATAAAAGAAAATCTCTAAGCAAAATAGCTTATTAGCCTCCTGATGCTACTGGACTAACATTTTCCCCAGTAGGATAACTGAATGGAAATCTTCATGTCACTTGCCTGATTTTCTGGTCACTTTACCCTGTTTTCTGCTGTAATACATTCTTCCAAACTGTCCTGATTTTCGCTGAACCATCCCCTTTTTTATGATAGTCTGCCATCCCACCCGGGGCCGGCAGCGTTCCGCAGTGGTGATGGTGCGGCAACAGGGAATCCCCCCTGTGCACAGCATCTATTCAGGCAGGCAGAGGGGCTGGGAGCATGGCCAGTAGCTCACAAAGTGCTGGACATGCCCCCAGAGCTGCATAGATGGGGCGTGCCTCGCAGCAGTTCCATGAGCATAGGTCACACCCATGGAGCATGAGGCCACGCCCACAGAAATTTGGGCACACACAAGCATCCCTCTTCCTTCTCTGCCAAAGTTGGGGGGCATGGTAATATAAATGTCACCTTAATTTATGTTCTATCATATATGGGCACTGTTTAAATGTTCTCCTCTGGCTTCTCTCTCCATCAGAAACCAGCAGTGCTCCATCATCCTGCCTCAGAGATGCAGTCTCTCGTACCATCCAGGGACTGACGTTTCACCATCAGTTAGGCCAAGGTGGTTTTGGGAAGGTAAGCAATGAGGTTTCAGTTGTCACAGGGGAATTACTATATGTCTCCATATTATTAGAGGTGAACAAGGCTGCAGTGCAATATCATTCAATGTCAGTTGTGATTCACCATTCCATGTAATGATATTGCACACAGTATAACTGCATAATGTGTAACATTCCCCCGCTATAATATAACACTACAGTGTCCGATGGTTCTGGTAGGGCGACCTCTTCTAGTAGTCACTGTAATAAGGTTACAGTATGTGGGGTGATAGAAGCATGGAAGGATAGACGCACTGTGTAATGTGTGACCTCCTACCGCTATAGAGTGGCCCCTTTTCTTACATTATCAGTGCAGCATCAGCTAGAACATCAGGGAATGTTGCGTGTATTACAAGTGGCACTTATATACGTGTGAAACATCTTTACATTGTGTAGAAGATGCTGCTTCGCTGAAACGCAACCTGCAAGGTGCAAAATCTCTGGCAGTAAAAGTATTATATAATACTCCAGAGTGGGTACGGCCTGGCTGCTTGGGGCATCACATGGTAGCATTCAATGTAGCACTTTATTATTGTTTACCAGTGTAACACTGTCTAATTTATGTCCATCACCAGAGCCAAATTTCCCATTAGGCACGTAAGGCACGTGCCTAGGGGCGGCACATGTTTGGGGGCGGCACTCCGATGCTTGTGATAGTACTGTCAGCCTGAAATGTACCAGTAACTGCAAATTATCTACTGCACTGTACCATATTCCATTTTGAATAGAGTATAAATGGATAAACTGTCCCACTTAGTAAATATACATACAGAATAACAAATAAAAAATGTCACAGTAATACAATTAGGCGGGGGGGGGGGGGGGGGGGGGCGGCATTATTGTTGTGCCTAGGGGCGCCCTCACCCATAAATCCACCCCTGTCCATCACTTATGTATCACTCCTTAGCACATAGCTCATGTTTTTCTTATTAACAGTAACACAAAAGCATATTTCTAGGGTGGTGACCGGTGGTGGCTGGGCTTTACCGGCATGGGGGGATTCCGTACCCCCGATGTAAAGCTGGCCATACACTATCACTATTGCGATGTATCGCAGAAGTGTATGGATCTTCTCGGATGGCAACATCGCATGCCATCCGTTAGCCTCCGTTATGATAGGGGACCATGCACTGGATCCAATGGCATGTCATACACATGGCTCAGCCCGATCCATCAGATTCGGATGAAATTGAATTCAGCTTAGTGTTAGGGACCCACAAGGGATGACGTCACCAGGACACTGTGGTTATGAGGTTAACACTGTAATATTTCCTCTAGGTTCTCCTGGCCTCACACTCAGCTCACAGCCAGTTGTTGGCTGTGAAGGTCATGAGCAAGAGATGGCTCCTAGAGATCGGCGTAGAACATGCATTCATGGAAAGAAAAGTGCTAGACCTTGCATCTGGGTGCCCATTCCTCATCCATGGCTACTTCTCCCATCAGAGCACGGTACGGCTGTGACTGCCTCTGACCTTTTGCATGTCGACCTAATGCTTGTGTCAACCTTTTCATCATGTCCACCTAATGCAGGTCAACATATTTCATGTGTTGACCTATTGACTATTGACCTATAGTGGTTAGCCTAATGACTGTCCACCTATGTACTGTTGGCCTCGGCACCGCCCCCTGGTCCCGTCCCCTCCCCATGACAGTCCTAGGCATGGCCATCAACCATCGATGATTCAAAATCACCAATGGTTTATGACCGATGTCGAATACTTTTGCCATCAATGGGGGAGAACCAGATGGCTCTGCCCCCGACACCCGCAATGCCCCGCCCATTTGTTGCGATTGGCCCACAGGCCAATCACTCATACATTATAGATGACCATCGATATGTAAAACTACGATGGTTACCCTTGCATAGTTTTACACTATTGATGGACTGTTGCACTTTTGCCATCGATGGCAACCATCGATGGCAAAGGCACCGATGGCCATCCCTAGACTGTCCATTATATTCTCATGAGAGGATGAGAAGTGAATGAATAATGTATAGAATTTCCCCTTAGTTATTTCGGACAAAGGTGACATTCCCCTCGCCCTAGCTCTGTCCCTTCTGCCTGTCCTGCCATGTATAATAACACTATTGCTTCTACCATACACAGAATCACGTGTTCTTTGGGATGGAGTATGCCAGTGGCGGAGACTTCCGTAGTCTCCTGATGAGGAATGGGCCCATGGACATCTCCAGTGCAAGGTGAGGATATAGAGTAATGTGTTGTTACAGCCGCTGATAGAGGGAGGACTTACTGATAGATTATATATTATACATATACATTTTGTATTCATTCAGAAGGGTTCTGATGTATCAATATATAATACAGTATAGAAAAGCATGCCTTATATGTGTCACCTTATATTGGGCAAAGTAATACTATTAGTAATAACAAACTCCAGCTGTGACAGGATTATACAGCTGCTGTCATCACTGTGTGCAGCAACATGAAGGTGGCCGTGTACTAAGGGGCAGCTGTGTATGTGGTTTGGGAAATGACACACGTCAGATGTGGAAGGATTATACATCACTCAGCCATTATTTATGGGTGCCGGACCGGGTCCCGACGGTCATTTACCCGACGTCGGGATCCCAACTGTCAAAACACAGATAGCCGGGTTCCTGACGGCCACCGGCTATTCTCCCTTGTGGAGGTCCACGACCCCCATAGAGGAATAATACAATAGCGTAGCGAGCGCAGCGAGCCCGCAAGGGGCTCTGTTGCGCTCACCATGCTGTCTGATTCCGGCCAGTCGGGATCCCGATGTTGGGCTAATGACTGTCTGGATCCCGACTGTCAGACCCCTATACCACACCCATTATTTATACATCCTACAATGTAACATTAACCTGTTTTCTATCCAACAGGTTCTATGCAGCAGAGATAGTATGCGGGATTCAATTCCTCCATTCCAAGGGAATAGTCCATGGGTAATTATATAGTTACAGTATGATAATAGTATAATAAAGCGATATTACTATGGAGTGTATAATGCAGAATGTAATATACTGATCATGTCTGCTTCCTACATTCTACACGCTATACATGTTACCAATTAGCACATATTTCCCACTCACATGGTACATGCCTTCTTTACATAGTAATGTATAATCGTTATCTACAGCTCTCAGTAGCCACAGAGGCTGTCTCTGCACAATTGTTTTATGCTTTTATTGTCAATTATGGCTGAGGAGAGTATTGAGTAGGGAGTGAGAGGTGCAGGGGAAGGAGGTGCTGAGAAGTGCAGGGGAAGGAGGTGGGATTGAGTGAGAGGTGCAGAGGAGGGAGGTGGAGGAAGGGAGTCGGAGGTTTAGAGGACGAAAGAGGGAGTGAGAGGTGCAGGGGAAGGAGGTGGAAGGATGGAGTAAGAAGTGCAGGGGAAGGAGGTAGAGGAAGGGAGTGGGAGGTGTAGGGGAGGAAAGATGGAGTGAGAGATGCAGGGCAAGGAGGAGGAAGTGAGCGGTGCAGGGGGATGAGGTGGAAGGATGAGTAAGAAGTGCAGGGGATGGAGGGGGAGGTGCAGAGGAAGGAGGAAGAAGTAGGTAGTGAGAGGTGCAGGGGAAGCAGGTGGAGGGAGGGAGTGGGAGGCGCAGAGGAGCAAGGAGGGAGTAGACATGCAGGAGAAGGAGGTGGAGGGATGGAGTGGGAGGTGCAGAGGAGAAAGAAGTGGAAGGTGCAGGGGAAGGAGGTGGAGGAATGGGAGGTACATAAAAAAGAGGAGGACGGAGGTTATGAGAGGTGTAGTAAGGGAAGTAAGAGGAGCAGGAGTGACAGGTGACAAATTAAGGAAAGCTAAAATAAATAATATGCGGAAGAGGTGGATGGACACAGGTTGGATAACTTCACCTAATATGGTTCCTTTAATTCCATCTCCAATTGCTATTTATATGAATCTAAAGGTGTCTGGCACTCACTACACAGGTAAATAACTCACCCATTGGGCCTTATTCAGATCTGAGCTCAGTACAAATTTGTTTGGAAAATGGGCAAAACCATGTGCACTGCAGGTGGGGCAAATGTAACATGTATAGAGAGTTATTTTGTTTCTGTGCAGGGTAAATACTGGCTGCATTATTTTTACACTGCAATTTAGAATTCAGTTTCAGCACACCCCACCCAAATTTAACTCTCTCTGCACAGGTTTCATACACGGTACAGGTACACGGACGGCTGGCGATCCGCATTAAAATGGTGGAGGCTACGCCTCCACCATGGTGGGAGCTGCCCCCTGCATTCGATGGTCGTCGACCATCGAAGGCAGGCCCGCACGCCGCGGCAGCTCCCGCAAGCTAAGACCACACGGACAATCGTCCGTGTGGTAGCTTGTATGGGGGCTGAAAGCTGACATCCGGCGACGTCAGCTTTCCGCCCCCATGTCATGGTAATGAGGGCGTCATGGCCTCATTACCATGCATACGCCCCGCGTTTGCATGGGAACGCCCATGAAACGCGGGGCGTACACATAGGGAAATGAGGGCATGAAGCCTCTCACGCCCCTATACGCCCCCTTTGCGGCGGACGAAATACGTCTGCGGCGAAGGGGGCTGCACATGCGCAGATTGACCTCTGCGCATGTGCAGAGTCCAAACATCGGCGGTACGGCCGCACGCGGGCCGTACCGACCGAATCAGAATAAGGGCCAATGTGCTGCCTGGCCCACGTGTCAGTGTATTGTTATTATTTATTTTCTGGTTACAAATAAGAATAAACTGACCCCATTTATAAGCTGCTCCCCTTCCCCAGCTGGGAACGACCAGCATCAGCCTCCATTTGCCGCTTCCTATGACATCAATATCACTAGTTATTTACAGACTGCTGTAACCACACATATTAGTATCACAGGGGTTATTGGGCTGAGGAAGGTTCCACTATTAAATAACCTAGAATTCTGCAGAACACATACAGATGTACATGACATGGTGGAATCACATGGACACTAACCTAAATATGATTACATTAGTCCGTGCTCCCAAACATATAAAACTACTATTAGTTAGAATGTACACATGTAACGTGCAAAATAATTTATGTACCAAATAATTCCTGTTTGTATGAAAACAAAGATTTTATTTTCTTCACAGCGACCTAAAACCAGAGAACATCTTGGTGACTCCAACAGGACATCTCAAGATCGACGACTTCGGTCTGGCCCTTGAGATCACGCCTAGAGACGAGGGTGTTACTGGCTGTGCTAGAAGGTGTGGAGTCATTATTCCTGAGGTAAATGCAAAGGGTTTCCTACTGTTTCCTCATGTAACTATGTACATGGGGCCTGATTCCAACCCTGTATGTGACGGCATATAGCCAAGTTGGGTAAAAAAGGATTCACTGTAGCACGCACATGCATCGTTGCACATTTCTGGGTAATTCTGATTCTGCCAAGTGTTGGCAATTTCTCTCCATGTGGAAGATGCACTAACATCCCCCCCCCCCACCACCACCACCACCACATCACCAGCATTCCCCGGGTGCCGCATTAATAATAATCCCACATGCACTAACATATGCGATTATTAATGCAGAGGACAGCTCTTTCCATAAGAGCTGTCAATTGCGATGCAGCTCTGGCATTGGACTTCTGGGTCTGTTGCAGAATTAACAGTAAACAATACGACTCTTATGTTGGGTGCACACCGGAATGATCATGATTGAAAAATACAAATCAGACCAAAGTGCGCAGCTGAACCCAAAGTGCTGCAAACATATCATGCACAAAGGAATAATCCCAAGAGTGATAAAGATGGAAATAGTGCATACATACAATAAGCGCTCAAACGGTAACCATCAGATCGGAATCGGATCTAAAACATGCCAAAACGTGCCCAATTTACATAAAATCGGACTAAATTGCATCGACATTGATGGGACTGAGCAAAATCGTTCTGGTGTGTAACCAGCATTACCTTAAGTGACTACGCTCCACCATAGCGTCCTCCATGGGATCGGGTACATGCAACTTCCGGTCCGGCTCTTACCAGGGGAAGATGACGTGAGACTGTTGCCGTGTGTTGGCAGGACAGCTGCTGTAAACAATATATAGTACGTGAACTAGCATATACAGATAGCGCCGGCCTTATTATTGCTGGCGGAGCGCCAGGACCGTGTCCCTGGCGATCCGCCAGCAATCTGGCGCTCTGGCTGAATGAGACGCTCGTGCGTTTCCCACGCACGAGCGTCTCAATAGCCGGGCGGCGCGGCGGCGCGGCGGGTGCAGTCCTGCCCGTCTCCAGCTTCAGGAAGACGGGCAGGGCTGCGGGGGGCTGCGGGGGGGCGGTGTGGACCGGCGGGGACCCGGGGAAGCCGGCGGGGACCCGGGGAAAAGCACCGTCGGAACGGGACGCGCGTGCACCTCGTGCACGCGCGTCCCCTTCCGACATACAGATGGCGCGGGGCGGGGGATGGCGGGTGGCGAGTCCTCCGCCATCCCCAGCAAAGACAAGCCCGGCGCCATCTGTACAAGTGAAAGAGCAATAACTGGGGACAAAATATACCTAAAAACAGCGAAGTACTTATTATTTATAAACAATATAAAATATTGCTGCTGTTACTATAACATGTAGGGGTTATCTTTACCGCTAGTTTGTTCATTTAAAAAAAAATTAAAAATTTTAAAAATAAAGTGATTGCTAAAATGTTGGTAACCAATCGCTCTCTTCTGGTAGCTGTATTTCGGCAAGGAGTACATGATTGGCGAAGACTGGTTCTCATTTGGAGTCATCCTGAACGAAATGATAACCGGAGGTCATGCTGGGCACTCAAGATTCTGCGCAACAGAATCTGCCGCCATGGACCTCATTAACATGGTAAATATGATATTACATTTATAAATTATTAATATAAATGATGTAATTGGTTGTATATAACTTTATAAGATGTTGGATGTAAGTAACCATTAGTCACTGTGTTATAGGATCAATCTGTTCAGTCCTCTGATCTCTATTGAAAACCAGAGTATTTGATCTACTCTACTGTCCAATTACTGCTACAAGTAAACTCTGCACTCTGACAGCCGGCCACTATTACTGACTACAGATGTGTCCTGCTACAGCTTTGCTGCGTATAGCAGCTTGCTGTAGTGGGATTGCAGTGTGAGCGCATCGCAGCAGGCTCCCATAAAGCAGCAGGGTGCATGCGCCCGCACCAGCCTGCTCCTATATAAGTGAATGCATAGCGGGAGTGTACGCATACCATATGCCCCGCTATGCCGCGCATTGTGCAGCAGTGAATAAAGATTGTGGCTTTATGGAAAATAGCTGAATCTTTCCTCTGGCGACGGCTGACGCAGCTGTTAGCTATGCTATAACTATTGGCAGATAAGTAAAAGATCTACATGGGTGTTTTTTTATTGAGAGGTGACTTTTCTGCATTTTATAAATAGGATTAATAAATATAAAGAGCATCACAATGGAGTACATACTCAACTAAAGCCCTGTACACATGGGGCGACTTGAGTCCTGTGCTGCTTAAGCACAGATGGCTCAGCACACATCGCTGCACACATGGGAATCACCTGCTATATGCGCTGAGCAATCTGTGCTGAGCAGTGTTTGCCTATGCGGACTGGTAATGTAAGCAGGATAGAACGTGCATGCACTGTCTATATCTGTGGGCGATAGTGATGTGCAGGGCTGCGAACCACAATAGCTGTAGGGTGTACAAAGGGAGCGATCCGAGCTTCATTTCTAAGTGTTCTAGACAGATCGCTTAGAAATAGGGCATAAATCGCCCGTGTGTTTGCCCCTTACCTGCATCATCCCACTGGTTTCTCTGCAGTCATTCCTGTTAGACAGACAATAATCAGATAAGTAACGTTAGACTATTGTATAGTGACAATATAACAATGTACAGATATGTTTCTATCAAACACCAATACATATATTTCCAGTGATAACAGGTTTAGAAAGTTATGGCCGAGTCCTCTTAGTGCCCCATGCCTATGTTATATGTTGTGTATATCTATAAGATGTATGTAAGTAATGCATGTAGTCTTATTTACAAATGTCTATACATTTGCCAAGCAAGACCTGAGCAGCCATTGTTACACAGACACATCAGCATTAAGGCCCATAGACACTGGGCGACTTTAAGCTGAAAGTCGCTCAAAAAAGCAGGTTTGAGCGGCTTTCAGCTCAAAGCCGCCCAGTGTGTGCCCCGGCCATGAGCGCTGCTGCACGCTCCCGCATCATCGCCAGGAAAGCCCTTCATCTGCTGCTATTACAAGCAGATGAGCGGCTTTGAGGACGGCTTTGCATAGCTCTGCACTATGCAAAGCCGTCCTCCCCGCCGGGCAGGGGGAAAGCCGCCCAGTGTGTATGCCCCGGCGGTGAGTGCTGCTGCACGCTCCTGCATCATCGCCAGGAAAGCCCTTCATCTGCTGCTATTACAAGCAGATGAGCGGCTTTGAGGACGGCATTGCATAGCTCTGCACTATGCAAAGCCGTCCTCCCCCGCCGGGCAGGGGGAAAGCCGCCCAGTGAGTATGCACTGAGAAGCTTTCCCCCTCAGCGATGATAGCGATCATCGCTGTGCACACACACACACTGGGCATAATCGCCCAGTGTGTATGGACCTTTAGGACACATATGACAGGAAATGGGGAATGGGGAATGTAATGTGAGACACACAACAGATCCCAGATAGAATGTCAGTAGTAACATACTGTGGCCATGGAGAAATCCCTTTATATTCTTCTGTGCCGGCAGCAGAAATGATTGTACAATGATTGTATTGAGCAACTGTGCTGAATAATTACATCCAAATACCTTTTTCAGCTTGTCAATAACCATCTGGGCCAAGAACCAGGAGTTACTGACAGCATTCGCCACCACCCCTTCTTCCAGCACATCGACTGGGTCGCCATGGAATCCCTTGGGATGGAGCCCCCATACTTCCCTGTAAGTATAAAACAGAACTTCCATGAGCTACTCATTGCTGGTCAGCAGATAATGTATAAGTGCCAAACACATACTTGGGGTGTGGATTAAGGGATCGGCTCTGTCTATATAGACAGCCATTATGTCAGCATGCAATAGGCTGACAGGGTCACTAATTAGACAGTGTCTAGGATAGACAGGGTGAAACGTTTAACTGACAAATTGTCAAGTTTTAGTCATTTTAGCCCTACTCCACCCCCTAATGCCTAACCCTAACTATCCACCCCAGTGTCTAAGCCTAACTCTCCCCTTCTGCAGCCTGACCCTGACCTTAATCCTAACTACCCTCTAGTGCCTAACCCTAACTGTCCTCTTCTGCAGACTAACCCTGACCTTAATCCTAACACTACCTGAGAGAGCTCAATAAGATTTGGCATATGATGTGCCTTTTCTTACACATGAATTACATGCGATTTATCACACACAATCTCGGAGAGCTGCAGGCAGGGGGTGTATGAATTGAAAAATCCTATTCAAAAGATCAGGTGGCTGCTGATTGGCTGAAAGAGATCTCTCAGCCAAACAGTGGCCACCCAGTCTTTTGAATAGGATTTTTCAATTCTCCTTGCCACCTGCCGCACCCTGCTCATCACACCCAGGATTTTCTGCTGACTGCTGCACATAAGATATATTTTATGTGCAGCCCGTCCGAGCTCTGATCCGATGCGTACGGGACTGCGCATCAGATCCGATCGGATGTCACAGACAATCTGCTGGATCCTCTAGCCCAAATCGCGTAGCATATGGGGGCCTTAACAGTGTAAAGTTCCCTAACACAGTTATTCTTGTGCTCAGGGTTACATAAAAATCACTGACAAAGACACATTTTTAGTTTTCTTTCTAGCAGGGGACACACAAGTAGAAAGGACATAATTACTATGTTACCAATACTTTCTTATTGTCCCAGATGTGAGCTCCGTTACATCTTCTGACATTTTTCTAATATAATTGATAATCCTGCGCCTCATAATAAGCTGACAAGGAGACAAAGTGGACTATAGAGCACAGGTTACACTTTCCATAGTGAGCTTCTGGAATGTCATTTTCCTCTCTGCACTTCTAGAGTATATAGATGTCTCTTGATAACACAGAGTAGATGGACACCTGTAATTGCACCATAGCGACCTCACATCTACTGCAATGCTGTGGTTTTATATATATATATATATATAGTCTGAGCGACACCTTTTTACATTTATGCAACACTTATGCCACTGCCTTTAGCTTTATATATAGGCATTTTCTTAGGGTCTATAATAGAAACTACTATAAATAACCTTTATATAAAGAAGTTTGCTAAATGCCTCTGTCTGTCTTACACAGTCCTATGGTAGATGTAATAATCACTGATATACACTGTTACTTCTTATTTCTGTAGGCATTCTTTCCACCCTCTGCCTCCAGTAATAACCATCTAGAACTAATGGAGGCAGAAGAGGCCAATTACCCACCAATTACAGCGGCGGAACAGGCACATTTTACGGGTTTCTCGTCAATTACCTCCAGCTGGAGAAGCTTCCCAAATCCACCTGGTCTAAGTTCATCTAGTGAGGCAGAGGCACTGCTGGATGCGACCATGCCAGGTTCTGCATGTAAATACATTATATCTTCATTTTTCTTATTATTTTTAACCATGTTTGATTGAAGACTTCAACTTTAAATGGGGGCATGATCAGGGGCTGGCTGGCAACTTTTAGTCTAGGGGGCAAGTACAGAGTACTGGCCCGAAAAGGGGTGTGGTCACTGAATAAATATGATAAAGAAAGTAAAAGGGAGCTAGATCTGGGTATAGCAGTATTATAATAACCAATAATACATGTTCAGAATGGAAAGTTTTACACTAAAGGGGCGTACACTCGGGGAGATTTCAGGTCATTCTCTAAGTGATCTCACTAGAAAATGCCCCTACATTTGCTGGTGAATTTATTCCAGCACTACATTATCTATGCGGCATGTAATATACATAGATGGTACGTACAGCAAAAGGATTAATCAGTGCATTGGAATACATGTATGATAGTAGTAATGCAGAGAACTCAGTGTACATATATCCCTATGGAGCGAAGGAGAAATAGACAGAGTTATCTGCATTACTACTATCCTGTAGGGTGGGGGAATTCTGTGATTCTCTTGCCTTGTTTAGCCCCTCCGTTGCCTGAACTAGCCACTCCCTTGCCTGAACTAGCCCCTCCCTTGCCTGAACTAGCCCCTCCCTTGCAAGCACTTGCAATGGACCAATAAGTTCATTTGAGCAACTTGCCACTTTTGTGTACCACATATTTATTTCCTACCTGCTATTATTTATGATCACCCTGGGCCTGATTCAGACCTGATCTCTATGCAGTGTACACTCGCTCCCTAGTGAATGGGTAAGCACCACCCCAACTAACACGCTGGGCATTCCAATGGTACCTCCATACAGGTGTCTCTGATCTACGAGCGCTGGAGAAATCATTCGATGGTTGCCGACCATCGAGTGATTTCTCCCCGGCTGCGAACGGATTATTATGCATATCATCCATTCGTAGCCGTACCGGGGATCGCGGCGTGCAGTGTGTGTGTGTGGGGGGGAGCACGTCAGGCACTGCGGACGAAGTTTGGTCCACACACAACGCTGTGAAATTCATGTCATGGGACCAGAATAAGGTCTTTACTGAGAACCTGTAAAAGAAAGATCCGTAAGCAGGGAAGAGATTTTGTGACCTCTCTGTAACTAAAGATACTCAGTCTGTTCCCCTTCAGTCTCATTTACATATTATATCCTGTACATGCAGCCAGCCAACAATTACTTACAAACATTGTGTTCCATCCACCATTTCCCATTAAGATGTGGCCCCTCCCCATAGAACCCCTGATGTGCAGGTCCAGGTGCTTACTCTACAGATGAGCGCATTAGTGCAAACAGAAGCGTCACAAAGCAGCTTATGCTCTGCAGTCCCGTAATGTTACATTCTAGTAAATTATCCAAGTGTCTATAGATTTCATCATGGAAACAAAGATTTATATTATGCTATATTGTATCTTGTTAGAAATGTGACCAGATTGCACATGGTGTAATAGGTACAATGTACTTTTGTTATCATATAGAACATCAGCTGAAATACAGAAGGTAAGAGGATGGATGTCAACAGGTAAGATATGAAGGAGTGTGAACTACAGTGGCAAAGGCTACACACCGGTCAGGTAGTATGAGACCTTTGTATTTGGTGGTGACGCTGGTAAGAGCAGTTTGGGAATAGGATGCAGAAGGCGGCAGAAAGGTGGTGGTGGTGGCAAAGAAAGGAGAGGAATGTGATGAAGAAAGAAGGCGGTGGCAGCAAAGAGAGGAGGTGACAGGCAATGAGACCCAGAATATAGGCGGTGGCAGCATAGAAAGGAGAGGAGAGGATGGGGAATGAGACGCATTAAGCAGGCGGTGGCAGTAAATAGAGGAGAAGAGGTGACAGAATGGGATGAAAAATGCAGGCGGTGGCAGTAGAGAGAAGAGAGGAGGTGACGGAAGAGATGAAGCAGGCAGTGGCAGAAAAAAGTTGAAATTTACATTTGAAAAAAATTTTAAGCATATAAATTATAAGAAATTATAGTGAAAAGATACAGTAGAGTGAGATATATAGTGAGATATAGAGTGAATAAATAGATAGTGGATGAATAGATAGATAGGGGAATGCGACAAAGAAAGCAGGCGATGGAGGTTGAGAGAAGAGAGCAAGTGACGGAAGAGATGAAGCAGGCGGTGGCAGCAAAAAAAATTTTAAGCATATAAGTTATAAGAAATTATAGTGAAAAGATATAGTAGTGTGAGATATATAGTGAGATATAGAGTAAATAAATAGATAGTGGATGAATAGATAGATAGGGGAATGCGATAAAGAAAGCAGGCGGTGGAGGTTGAGAGAAGAGAGGAGGTGATGGAAGAGATGAAGCAGGCGGTGGCAGCAAAAAACATTTTAAGCATATAAGTTATAAGAAATGATAGTGAAAATATATAGTAGAGTGAGATATAGAGTGAATAAATAAATATACAGTGGATAAAAAGATTGATAGGGGAATGCAATAAAGAAAGCAGGCGGTGGAGGTTGAGAGAAGAGAGGAGGTGACGGAAGAGATGAAGCAGGTGGTGGCAGCAAAACATTTTTTTAAGTATATAAGTTATAAGAAATTATAGTGAAAAGATAAAGTAGTGTGAGATATATAGTGATATATAGAGTTAATAAATAAATATATAGTGGATAAATAGATAGGGCAATGCGATAAAGAAAGCAGGCGGTGGAGGTTGAGAGAAGAGAGGAGGTGACGGAAGAGATGAAGCAGGCGGTGGCAGCAAAAAAAAAAAACATTTTAAGCATATAAGTTATAAGAAGTTATAAGAAATTATAGTGAAAAGATATAGTAGAGTGAGATATATAGTGAGATATAAAGTGAAAAAATAAATATACAGTGAATAAATAGATTGATAGGGGAATGTAATAAAGAAAGCAGGCGGTGGAGGTTGAGAGAAGAGAGGAGGTGACGGAAGAGATGAAGCAGGCGGTGGCAGCAAAAAACATTTTAAGCATATAAGTTATAAGAACTTATAGTGAAAATATATAGTAGAGTAGATATAGAGTGAATAAATAAATAGATAGTGGATGAATAGATAGATAAAGGAATGCGATAAAGAAAGCAGGCGGTGGATGTTGAGAGAAGAGAGGAGGTGACGGAAGAGATGAAGCAGGCGGTGGCAGCAAAAAAACATTTTAAGCATATAAGTTATAAGAAATTATAGTGAAAATATATAGTAGAGTGAGATATAGAGTGAATAAATAAATATACAGTGAATGAATAGATAGATAGGGGAATGCAATAAAGGAAACTGTCGGTGGAGGTTGAGAGAAGAGAGGAGGTGACGGAAGAGATGAAGCAGGCGGTGGCAGCAAAACATTTTTAAGCATATAAATTATAAGAAATTATAGTGAAAAGATATAGTAGAGTGAGATATATAGTGATATATAAAGTGAAAAAATAAATATACAGTGGATAAATAGATTGATAGGGGAATGCAATAAAGAAAGCAGGTGGTGGAGGTTGAGAGAAGAGAGGAGGTGACGGAAAAGATGAAGCAGGCGGTTGCAGCAAAAAACATTTTAAGCATATAAGTTATAAGAAATTATAGTGAAAAGATATAGTAGAGTGAGATATATACTAAGATATAGAGTGAATAAATAAATATATAGTGGATGAATAGATAGATAGGGGAATGCAATAAAGAAAGCAGGCAGTGGAGGTTAAGAGAAGGTTAAGGTGACGGAAGAGATGAAGCAGGCGGTGGCAGCAAAAAAAATGTTAAGCATATAAATTATAAGAAATTATAGTGAAGACATATAAGTGTAAGATATATAGTGAGATAGAGAGTGGATAAATAGATAGTGGATGGATGAATAGATAGATAGACAGTGAGTAGATAGATAGATAGATAGTGTGTAGGTAGAGTACACAGATAGATAGGGGAATGCGATAAAGAAAGCAGGAGGTGGAGGTTGACAGAAGAAGCAGGTGGCAGAAGGAACAGTAGGTGGCAGGGGATGGGACAGAGGAAGCAGATGGTGGCAGCAAAGAGGAGAGGTGACAGTGAATGGGACACAGAAAACAAACGGTGGCAGCAGAGACAGTAGGTGAAGGGGAATAGAATGTAGGAAACAGGTGGTGGCAGTAGAGAGCTGACAGAATGGGATGAAGAAAGCAGGCGGTGGCAACAGACAGTAGGTGAAGGGGAGTGGGACGCAGGAAGCAGGCAGTGGCAGTAAAAAGGAGAGTAGGTGACTAAATGGGATGTAGAGAGCAGGCCGTAGCAGCAGAGAGAAGAGAGGAGGTGATGGGGACAGGGATGAAGCAGGCGGTGGCAGCAGGTTTCATATTTTTGTGTCAGTTTATGTTTTCATAATACAACAACACAATAAAGGCGTGTGATGGTCTGGCTAGAGGGGGAAACGGATGGAGGCCAGAATTTTTTTTTTCTTAATTTCAATATTTTTGTGATGTTGTATTATGAAAAAAACAACAACACAAAACATGGCTAGAAAGGGGCAGAAGTGGCAGAGAGAGAAGGTCATGGGAAACTGGATGCAGAAAGTAGGGGGCAGCAGCAGAAAGCATAGAGGAAGACATATGGAATAGGATGCAGAAAGCAGGTGGTGGCAGCAGAGACAGTAGGTGACAGGGAATGGGACACAGGAAGCAGGCAGTGACAGCACAGAGAGGAGAGGAGGTGATGGAATGGAATGAAGAAAGCAGGCGGTGGCAGCAGAGACACTAGGTGAAGGGGAATGGTACGCAGACTACAGGCAGTGGCAGCATTTAAATGAGTGTCATCTACAGTGGCAAAGGCTACACACAGGTCAAGTAGTATAAGGCCTTTGTATTTGATGGTGATGCTGGTAAGAGCAGTTTGGGAATAGGATGCAGAAGGAGGCAGAAAGCAGGTGGTGGTGGTGGCAAAGAAAGGAGAGGAATGGGATGAAGAAAGCAGGACGTTACAGAAAAAGAGAGGAGGCGACGGAATGAGACGCAGAATATAGGCGGTGGCAGCATAGAAAGGAGAGGCGAGGATGGGGAATTAGACGCAGGAAGCAGGCGGTGGCAGTAAATAGAGGAGGTGACAGAATGGGATGAAAAATGCAGGCATGGCAGTAGAGAGAAGAGGAGGTGATGGAAGAGATGAAGCAGGCGGTGGCAGAAAAATGTAAATTTATTTGAAATTTTTTTAAGCATATAAATTATAAGAAATTATAGTGAAAAGATATAGTAGAGTGAGATATATATAGTGAGATAGAGAGTGGATAAATAAGTAGATAGTGGATGAATAGATAGATAGATAGATAGATAGGGGAATGTGATAAAGAAAGCAGGCGGTGGAGGTTGAGAGAAGAGAGGAGGTGACGGAAGAGATGAAGCAGGCAGTGGCAGCAAAAGAAAATTTAAGCATAAAAGTTATAAGAAATTATTGTGAAGACATATATATATTAGAGTGAGATATCTAGTGAGATAGAGAGTGGATAAATAAATAGATAGATATATATCTAGTGGGTAAATAGATAGATAGTGGATGAATAGATAGATAGTGGGTAGATAGATAGACAGATAGTGAGAAGATAGATAGACAGGTAGATGATAGATAGTTAGTGGGTAGATAGATAGATGGATAGATATCTAGTGAGTAAATAGATAGATAGTGGATGGATAGTGGGTAGATAGATAGATAGACAGATAGTGAGTATATAGATAGACAGGTAGATGATAGATAGATAGATAGATAGATAGGTAAATTCAATAAAAGAAAGCAGGCGGTGGAGGTTGAGAGAAGAGAGGACGTGATGTGGAAAGGGATGAAGAAAGCAGCCGGTGGTAGCAGAGACAGTAGGTTACGGGAAATGGGATGCAGGAAGCAGGTGACAGCAGTAGAGAGAGGAGAGGAGGTGAATGAATGGGACAAAGAAAGCAGGCGGTGGCAGCAGAGACAGTAGGTGGCAGGGGATGGGATACAGGAAGCAGATGGTGGCAGCAAAGAGTGGAGGTGACGGTGAATGGGACACAGAAAACAAACGGTGGCAGCAGAGACAGTAGGTGAAGGGGAATAGGATGTAGGAAACAGGTGGTGGCAGTAGAGAGAGGAGCTGACAGAATGGGATGAAGAAAGCAGGCGGTGGCAACAGACAGTAGGTGAAGGGGAGTGGGACACAGGAAGCAGGAAGTGGCAGTAAAGAGGAGAGTAGGTGACTAAATGGGATGTAGAGAGCAGGCCGTAGCAGCAGAGAGAAGAGAGGAGGTGATGGGGACAGGGATGAAGCAGGCAGTGGCAGCAGGTTTAATATTTTTGTGTGAGTTTATTTTTTCATGATACAACAACACAATAAAGGCGTGTGATGGTCTGGCTAGAGGGGGAACGGATGGAGGCCAGGTTTTTTTTTCTTAATTTCAATATTTTTGTGATGTTGTATTATGAAAAAAAAAACACAAAACATGGCTAGAAAGGGGCAGAAGTGGCAGAGAGAGAAGGTGATGGGAAACTGGATGCAGAAAGTAGGGGGCAGCAGCAGAAAGCATAGAGGAAGACATAGGGAATAGGATGCAGAAAGCAGGTGGTGGCAGCAGAGACAGTAGGTGACAGGGAATGGGACACAGGAAGCAGGCAGTGAGAGCAGAGAGAGGAGAGGAGGTGATGGAATGGAATGAATAAAGCAGGCGGTGGCAGCAGAGACACTAGGTGACGGAGAATGGTATGCAGACTATAGGCAGTGGCAGCATTTGAATGAGTGTAATCTACAGTGGCAAAGGCTACACACAGGTCAAGTAGTATAATACTACAAGTATTTGATGGTGACGCTGGTAAGAGCAATTTGGGAATAGGATGCAGAAAGCAGGTGGTGGTGGCAAAGAAAGGAGAAGAATGGAGTGAAGAAAGCAGGCGGTTGCAGCAAAAGAGAGAAGGCGACGGGGAATGAGACGCAGAATATAGGCGGTGGCAGTAAATAGAGGAGAGGAGGTGACAGAATGGGATGAAAAATGCAGGCGTGGCAGTAGTGAGAAGAGAGGAGGTGACGGAAGAGTTGAAGCAGGCGGTGGCAGATTTATTTTTTTTATTTACATTTGAAACATTTTTAAGCATATACTGTATGTTATAAGAAATTATAGTGAAAATTTATAGTAGAGTGAGATATATAGGACCTTATTCTGGTTGCGGCGGCCAAACGTACGTACGTTCCATATCAGCGTACGTTCCCCGTACGCAGCCGGTGAGCGAAAGTCCACCCACAAAATAGCCACATACGGACGGACACAAACAACGACAAAGGGGAGTGGACGGACGGATCACCGCTTAGACTCCAACAACTGGAGTAAAACAGAGCGTACGCCACCGTTTACGGACGTCTCTCGTCCGTCTTCCCACCGACTTCTTGCGGCTATCTGAGCGTACGCCACCGTTTACGGACGTCTCTCGTCCGTCTTCCCACCGACTTCTTGCGGCTATCTGAGCGTACGCCACCGTGCACGGACGGGTCTCTATTGTTTTCAATGGAAAACTCAGCGTATGTCACCGCTCATGAGAGTGAGCGTACGTCCGTGCACGCTGGCATACCCTTCACATATATGTGATTGGTGACATTTTACATCCAGAGTGTAGTAAAATCCAATAGCAGATCACAAAGTGGTACAGTAATGTATTTTGGGTACTATACAAAGATTGTGTGCAAAATAGTGGCCATGGGCTGAAAACATTGCTGAAACATCCTTTGTAGCTGTTAGATGTGGTTTATGCATTTGTATCATAAATACAAAACATATGTTTGTTTTAGAGTGAAAACGTTGACACATGTCGACTTGTGTAGATTGAGTGTGCTGCTGTGTAAAGTATATGAAAACACGTAGTGATTGTGTAAAAATGTTTTACAAATACCTACCTTAACATATATAAGCAGGTCTTACAATGATTCTTACCTTAAATTAAACCAACCATTACATGTAGAGAAGTGTATAAAGATATGCTTCCAATGTGTTTGAGTGCTGTGTGTGGCTTGCAGGTAGTGAAATAATGGTTTTGACTTAATAGGCTGCTGCATTGCTTATTACATTCAGGTGCAGGTTATTGAGTAGTAATCAGCGTTAATTAGCAGACCCAGGCGTCCGCTCTCATGCGGTATCTGTAGGGGTGGTCTGAGGTGGCGGTTGGCGGCCGCCTGTTTTGTGTCCGAAATGAACGGTGCTTTCGCCGATCAAGCGGTAGTAGCACCGTACATTTTTTGTGCACACCCCCGTGTATGCCCATGTTTACGCCCAGTTTCCCTCATTATTTCGGCCGCTCCCCTCAACACGCCCCTATGCCGCCCACAATGACCGTACTCTTGCGGACAGGTTTTTTTCGCACGGAAAGACCCGTCTGTCAGCGTTGTGGAGTCGTCGCGCCTGCGCATTGCGGAAGGTACGCCTGCGCAGATTAAAAAAAACCCGGAACGTACGCTTACGGCCCAGCCGCCCGAACCACAATAAACCCCATAGTGAGATAGAGAGTGTATGAATAGATAGATAGATAAAGGAATGCGATAAAGAAAGCAGGCGGTGGAGGTTGAGAGAAGAGAGGAGGTGACGGAAGAGATGAAGCAGGCGGTGGCAGCAAAAAAAAATGTAAGCATATAAGTTACAAGATATTATAGTGAAGACATATATATATTATATATTAGAGTGAGATATATAGTGAGATAGAAAGTGGAGAAATAGGGGGCGTGGCCTGGATGCCGAGCTGAGAGGACGCTGGTATTGGGAGCTCCTCAACCTCAGCCATTTAAACCACCTTTAGCAACCCCCTGACCCACCTCAGACACCCCTGGAGGCTTGATTGTAGCTCCGGTGGCAAGCGGGGCAGAGCTGCGGAGCCGGGGGTCTCTCCGTGAGACCTTGCAGGTTGCGGCCTGCTCTGCAGACGGAAGCCGGGGCCTCGATTTCTGGGGACGCCGGCAGCGCAACTCCCCGGGAGAGAGCCTGCGACGGGAGAAGCACCGCACCTATAAGCCGCACAGCACCCGGCTAGAATCGGGTGGCTGTGAGAATCTGCCCAGCACCGCTGAAGAGAGGTGTGCCTCAGGGGGACTGACGGTACGCCGGGAGCCTTCCCTACAGAAGCGGCGGCCATTTTATGCACGGCGCTCAGAAGCTGGTGAGCGCACAAGCCGCATCCTTCCCAGCACAGCCTCTGGACTTAAGGTACAGGCAGCACCATCCCCTCGTAGGAGATCCCTTGTACCCTTATACAGCTGGGCCCTGGCAATCCCCTATCCTGAGCCCTAGCCAGCGTTCCCTATAAAGTTTGGAGCTACATTTCAGTGACAAAAGAATTGCTGCTTTAACCCTTCAGCCCTAGGGATCAATACTTACTGCAGCTTTGAAGACAATTAATCCTGGAGCCCCCTCTAGTGGCCCAAATAAATAATATCATCCTCAGAATTTCTTTTAGTGACAGGGAGGGTGAAGAACAAATACTTGTGACAACCTCCAGTCCCTTACCTACATTACTCAAAGAAAGGCCGCTTATCGACACCAAGTAGCGGGCTGGCCCTCTGGACCTTAGAGGCCTCAGTGGCCCCGGCACTCAGACCCGGTCTCATCTGCAAATAACTACCATTCTCCTAGGGCCCAGAGGTCCTATACGCATGGACGATGGAACAGGGAGCATGTGACTGAGCCCTCCCACTCCACCCCACGCCCATCTAGATGATGTCATTGTACTCCAACTCTCCGACAGCTGCCATTGAGATATCTAATTGATAAGACTCCTATCAAGCCTCCACACACTCTTTGCTTTAAGGACTTTACTGCTCTGCTAGTGGGCCGGCCCCAATGCCTCCCAAACGGAACAAAATTCCCAAGTCAGTCTCCCAGGTCCCCTTCTTCAAACCGTCCCCAAAAAGCTCCAACTCCAGGGCAGGGGTACCACCAGCCTCTACCGCGGACATCCCCTCAGTTCCACTCCCACCTGCCCTGCCTTCCCCTTCCACCAATATGAAGGAGCTGTCGAGCCGGGCCCAGATTGCAGACGACGCTGCGCTGACAGTAGGCACCTTAAAGCTACTTCTCACTCAGATGAAGGAAGATGTAACAACTGAAATCCGAACCTCCCTCCAGTCCTGTCAGCGTTCCATAGATGACCTTGGGGAGCGCACAAACTCCCTTGAAACCAAAATGGGGGAAATGGTGGACTCCCACAACAATTTGATTGATTCCCATGCTGCCCTGGAGGAGGAGGTTTCAGCTCTCCGTGACAAGCTAGCGGACCTGGAGGACAGGTCGCGCAGAAACAACCTCAAAATTCGCGGCATCCCGGAGAATGTCTCTAACAGCTGCCTCCACGACTTTGTTCTGGACATCTTCAGAAAGCTGCTGCCCTCAGCCTCGTCTGCTGACCTTCTACTCGACCGGATACACAGACTCCCCAAGGCCAGGAGTGCCCCTGAAGGCGTACCGAGAGATGTCCTAATGAGGGTGCACTTCTTCCATGTGAAGAAGGCACTGTTGAAAGCGGCTAGGCCCTTGTCTGAGTCTGCATCGGCCCTGGGCTCCTTCCAGCTCTTTGGCGATCTCTCAAGAGAAACACTCGCTAAACGGCGCTCTCTCCAGCCGATCACGTCAGCTTTAAGGAAGGCAAATATTCCCTATCGCTGGGGCTTCCCAACGCGGCTATTGATCCAACGTGAAGGATCTACAATCTCTGTCTCGTCAGTAGAGGAAGGTGAGAAACTTTTATCTAGATGGAGGCTGTCGGAGTCGCCCCCTGCGGCATCGCCTGCTGGACAGGTACAGCAGGACTGGACACTGGCAGAGTAATGCCTTGGCAGTGGCACGCTCCAGGCCCTGCATTGGTCTGTACAGACGCTTGATACAATTAATGTGGTGTATGTAGATTTAAGCGGGCTACTCATAGAACTCATGTGCAGGCCTGGCCTGCCCAGAACTAGAGCTAATGTTATTACTGCTTTAAATGTTAGAGCTATTTGCTCCTCTCCAGTCAGCTGGCTAAGCTTCTGTTAAGTTAAAGTACAGGTAATCAGTTGATAATGGTATGTTATGTTATTAGATGGGCGGGGTATCCAGTCCACTACCCCCCCTAGTACTATGTTTGGGGAACCCTCTGTTTGGTCCCCCACTACGACTCTTCTGAGAGTCGCCTTTTTTACTTTCACCTTTTCTTTACCTTTTGATCTTTCTGCGTTCCTCCCTAGTGTTTCCTGTCTCCCCCTGCTTATGTACCAGGTAGTCTTACTCTTTGGGTCGGGGCATATTTCCATATTGAAGAGAGCATTTTCTAGCGAATATATCCCAGCTTCCCTTAACTTTGACAATGGTTAACATCATCTCTATGAATGTAAAAGGTCTGAACTCGCCGCAGAAGAGGAAATTAGCGTTAACCTCCTTCTATAAAATGAAGGCTCACATTGTAGCTATCCAAGAGACACATTTCATCAAGTCAGCCCCCCCGAGATTCAGTGACAATAGGTATCCGCAGTGCTTTACAGCTAATGGCCCCTCCAAGAAGGCAGGAGTGGCGATTCTAATATCAGCAGACTGCGCTTACACACTGTCTCACCAGTATGCCGACCGCGAGGGTAGGTTTCTGATATTGGTTGGTAATTTAGAGGGAGTTGAGACCACCCTAGTTTCATGCTATGCCCCAAACAGTAAGCAAATTAGTTTCTGTAGGAAGCTGCTGCTAAAGGTTCAGAAACTTGCTAAAGGTCCTATATTAATCCTGGGGGACTTCAATATGGTCTTAGATTCAGTCCTGGATAGATCCCACACCTCTAAACGTAGGGCCCCTCATCCACCGGATCATTCCCGTAGATTTAGACAGGCTATTAATGAATATGACCTCCATGATGCCTGGCGAGCAAAACACCCTGGTCTGCGTGATTATACCTTCTTCTCACATCCCCACCAGTCGTACTCGAGAATTGATTTAGCGCTAATTGACAAATGGACTCTGGCTTCCCTACGTAAAGCCGAGATACTTCCTATTACGTGGTCGGACCACGCCCCGCTGCGACTGGAGTGGGATCTGAGATCGTTCCGGGCCCCCCCAGGTCCTTGGAAATTGGGGAGACTTGCCCTGTCACACATAGAATCAAAGCAGGCCATTCAAGAGTCCCTCTCCCTTTATTTATCTAATAATATACCAGAGGATACAGGGGTATTTAATCATTGGTGCGCTTTAAAGGCAGTAGTGAGGGGATCCGCAATTAAGGCAGCAGCTAGATTGAAGAGGTCTGAAGCAAGGAGTTTGAAGGAAGCGGAGGTAGAGCTCTCCAGACTAGAGGCGGAACATAAGGCCAATCCCTCAGACAAATCCCTATTTAAGTCTCTTACCCAAACTAGGGACAAGGTTAACACTTTCGCATTCCGGGAAATCCAAAAAAATATAGCTAAATTAAAGCAACGTTTCTATGTTTTTGGCAACAAGGCGGGCCGTCTTTTAGCCAGGAAGCTAAGGGGAAAAAGGGCTAAGGCGAAGGTAAATTTATTGATAAACTCCAGTGGTGCCAGGGTGACAGATCCCTTCCAGATTGCCGACACCTTCGCGGAATACTATAGCAAACTATATAACCTCAATAAAGACCAACTCACGCCTCAACCTTTGAAGGCTGACATAGATGCGTTTCTCGAAGGTATTAATCTGCCTGCGTTAGACTCCGGGGCCTGTCAGTCCCTGTGCACCCCATGGTCGCTAGCTGAGGTGGAAGCTGCAGTTGATGGTCTGCCAAATGACAAAGCCCCTGGACCGGATGGTTTCCCATCCAATTTCTATAAATGTTTTAAGACAGAGTTGTGCCCAACGCTTACCAGAGTCTTCAATGAAGCTTCTTCTTCTACATGCTTCCCAAGAGAACTACTTGAAGCTCGTATAGTCACTATACCAAAGCCTGGGAAATCTCCCACTTCGGTCCAGAATTACCGCCCTATAGCCCTATTGAATACAGACCTGAAACTATACGCTAAACTAATAGCCAATAGACTGGCACCTCTGCTCCCCTCTCTAGTTGCGGCAGATCAGGTGGGGTTTGTGCAAGGAAGACAGGCCCCGGACAATACACGGAGAGTCTTTGATATTCTAGGAGTATGTGATCACAGAAAATCCCCATTACTGCTACTCTCTTTAGACGCTGAAAAAGCGTTTGATAGATTGCATTGGGGATATTTAAGAGAGGTTTTGCAGCGGTTCGGAATCAAGGGGAGATTTCTAGATTCCATTTTTGCCTTATACTCCTGCCCTTCCGCGAAGGTGTTGGTCAATGGTTGCCTCTCGTCTAGTTTCCCCATCTCCAATGGCACCAGGCAGGGCTGCCCCCTATCCCCACTCATATTCGTCTTGGCTATGGAACCGTTAGCTGAAAAAATTAGGACAGATAGCCTAATAAAAGGCCCAAAGATAGGAGGTATGACCCACAAGATCTCCTTGTTTGCCGACGACGTTCTCCTCTGCCTAGAGAACCCAGAGAGCTCTCTTCCGGCTCTACACAAAGTGCTGGAGGAATACTCCTCTGTATCATATTACAAACTCAATACCTCTAAGACGGAAGCCCTTCCACTCAACATTCCAGTTGAGGGGGTGGCCCGTATGAAGGATATGTATAGATACGCCTGGCAAACGCGATCAATTAAATACTTGGGAGTGTTCGTAACTAGGGATGTGCATTTGATTGAGTGCAACTTTCTGCCGCTTCTCAAATCTTTTGAGAAAATAATAACAGAATGGTTCACCCACGAAATATCATGGCTGGGAAGATTGGCGGCCTCTAAAATGATTCTCCTTCCTAAACTAATCTATCTCTTCCGTGCAATACCTAGGAAACTTCCCAAGTCTTTAATGCATAAAATTAACCAGATATTCACTAAATATATTTGGAGGGGGACTAGACCAAGACTAGCTAGGAGCACAATGGCGCTGCCAAAGTGCCTTGGGGGACTCGGGTACCCAGATATTGAAAAATACAACCTGGCCTGCCTGTTAGGCCAGGCAAGGGATTGGTTCGAACCGAGCTCCCCCAAGCCATGGGTGGTGCTGGAGCGATCCCTTTCCCCGAACGTACCATTAGTAGACCTATGCTGGCTTCCTGCCCGGGCTATTCCGCATACGCCGGAGCTGGGACTAGCAGTTAAGGCAACCCTGGAGGTATGGAACGAGGCGATCGCGGGGACAAAAGAGATGTCTCTGCCATGCGCGGAGCTATCCCTTAACTCTATCGCCAAACTGATCCCTGATCTACGTTTAGAGTCTTGGATCTCGGCGGGCATATCCTCCCTCGGCCAATTAGTGCAGGGGGGATCTCTAATGCAATTCTCCTCGCTCCAGGGAAAATACGGGTTACATAAAAATGATTTCTATAAATACTTACAGATTCGACACTGGCTTACCGCTACTAGCACAGGCTCCACAGTAGGACTCCCTACACCTAAAATACTCACCTCTAAGCTATCTCCCCAATCGCACAAAGGCGGCATCTCTAGGTGGTACAACTTCCTAGTATCTACAACTAAGCAAGGGAAACTACCTGCCCAACTAAAGTGGGAACTCGACCTCAATACTTCCCTGAACGAAGAGACATGGGACTCTATCCTCTACTCAGGCTTTAAAATGTCCAAATGCTCGCAACATGCGGAAATGTTCTATAAACTCTGCCATAGGACATATTTCACTCCCAAGAGACTACATGCCATATGGCCAAATGTCTCAGACTTATGTTGGAGAAATTGTGGCGAGGTGGGCTCTATCTTCCACATTTTCTGGGAGTGCCCAAAGATCCGTCCCCTGTGGATAGAAATCTTTGATCTTATTAGCGTAGTAATCAGAACCAATATCCAGTTAGACCCGGTGGTTGCGCTACTGCACCATCATGAACATCTAAGGGGGGGAGATTTATATATTTTAAGACACATCTTAATAGCTACAAAAGCAGCTATAGGCCATAACTGGAAATCCACAGACATACCTTCATTCAACCATATTGTGAACAAGGTCCATAATCACTTTCTATTCGAAACAGCAAATGTACAATACTCACCTGTCGCCTCATCGACTCACCTCAAGTGGATGAAGTGGTGCGAATATAGAGAATCACAGAACCTCCCAATGTTTATCGACGACAGGTGGAACTTTTCAGCCTTCAACTAGCCTCCACACAGATAAGATGTTTACCTCAATCCATTGATAGACCTTATTACATGCCCTCCCACCTGACAATGAGTAATTCCTAATGTGACGCGGGTACTAAACGGTGACTACTCCATTATATGTTGTTGTATCTCTTCCCTTTTGTGTCTGTCTACTTCTCTCTTCTCTTCCCCCCTCTATCTTTCTTCTATATATTTGTTACCTCCCAAGTTTGTATGCACTAATGGTTATATTAAAATTGAAAAAGTTTAGGTCCCTAAGGAAGTTTATAAAAATGCTATATATCTCCATGTCACTGCCCAACCAGATTAATGGATGATTTCATTGTGAAGCAAACTTCTTTAACACTGACGTGGTTAAGTATCGCTCATGTTTCTGTATATGCATTTGTACTTTGTACTTTTTTTTGAAGACCTAATAAAAATCTATTATTGAAAAAAAGAAAGTGGAGAAATAGATAGTGGATGGATAGATAGATAGATAGATAGATAGATGAATAAATAAATAGATAGCGGATAGATAAATAAATAGATAGCGGATAAATAGATAGTGGATGATTAGACAGATAGATAGATAGTGGGAAAATAGATAGATACTGGATGAATAGATAACTAGATAGATAGATAGTGGGTAGATAGACAGATAGTAAGTAGATAGATAGATAGACAGGTAGATGATAGATAGAGAGCAGGCCGTGGCAGCAGAGAGAAGAGAGGAGGTGATGGGGACAAGGAAGAAGCAGGCGGTGGCAGCAGGTTTAATATTTTTGTGTCAGTTTCTTTTTTCATGATACAACACAATAATGGCGTGTGATGGTCTGGCTAGAGGGGGAACGGATGGAGGCCAGGTTTTTTTTATTAATTTCAATATTTTTGTGATGTTGTATTATGAAAAAAAAAAAAAAAAAACATGGCTAGAAAGGGGCAGTGGTGGCAGAGAGAGAAGGTGATGGGAAACTGGATGCAGAAAGTAGGGTGCAGCAGCAGAAAGCATAGAGGAAGACATATGGAATAGGATGCAGAAAGCAGGTGGTGGCAGCAGAGGCAGTAGGTGACAGGGAATGGGACACAGGAAGCAGGCAGTGGCAGCAGAGAGAGGAGAGGAGGTGATGGAATGGAATGAAGAAAGCAGGCGGTGGCAGCAGAGACACTAGGTGACGGGGAATGGCACGCAGACTATAGGCAGTGGCAGCATTTGAATGAGTGTCATCTACAGTGGCAAAGGCTACACACGGGTCAAGTAGTGTAAGACGTTTGTATTTGATGGTGACGCTGGTAAGAGCATTATGGGAAAAGGATGCAGAAGGAGGCAGAATGCAGGCAGTGGCAGAAAATAAATGAGAGGAGGTGATGGAAAGGGATGAAAAAAGCAGGCGGTGGCAGCAAAAGAGACAAGGGGATGGGGAATAAGACACAGAATACAGGCGGTGGCAGGATAGAAAAGAGAGAAGAGGAAAGGGATGAAGAAAGCAGGAGGTGGCATCAGAGACATGAGGTGATGGGGAATAGGATGCAGGAAGCAGGCGGTGGCAGTAAATAGAGGAGAGGAGGTGACAGAATAGGATGAAAAATGCAGGCGGTGGCAGTAGAGTGAAGAGAGGTGGTGATGGGGAAAGAGATGAAGCAGGCGGTGGCAGTAAAGGTGGTGAGGAATGGGATGCAGAATTACAGGCGGTGGCAGCATAGAAAGAAGAAGATAGGAATGGGATAAAGAAAGGTGTCAGCAGAGACAGGAGGTGATGGAGAATTTACAATGTAATATTTGTTTTAATCATAAAAGTTTATTCAAATTATAGTGAAGATATACAAAATTAAATATACAAGTCTAGAAATCAACATACATTTTAATTATTTTGTGTTAGTTTACTTTGGCAACAGAGACAGTAGGTGCTTGGGAATTAGATGCAAGAAGCAGGCAGTGGCAGTAGAGAGAGGAGAGGAGGTGACTGAATGGGAGGAAGAAAGCAGGCGGTGGCAGCAGAGACAGTAGGTGATGGGGAATGGAATGCAGGAAGCAGGCAGTGGCAGCGGAGAGGGAAGAGGAGGTGATGGAATGGGATGAAGAATGCAGGCAGTGGCAGCAAAGACAGTATGTGACTGTGAATGGGATACAGGGACCAGGTGGTGGCAGCAAAGAGGAGGCAACAGTGAATGGGACACAGAATACAGGCAATGGCAGCAGAGACAGTAGGTGAAGGGGAATAGGATGTATGAAGCAGGCGGTGGCAATAGAGAGAGGAGGTGACGTGAATGAGACACATAATACAGGCAGTGGCAGCAGAGACAGTAGGTGAAGGGGAATAGGAAGTAGGTGGTTTGAAGTAAAGAGTGCAGTCGATGTGACGAGCAACGGGATGAAGAAAGCAGGCAGAGGCCCTTATTCTAATCGGATCGGTACGGCCCGCGTGCGGCCGTACCGCCGATGTTTTTACTCTGCACATGCGCAGAGGTCAATCTGCGCATGTGCAGCCCCCTTCGCCGCAGACGGATTTCGTCCGCCGCAAAGGGGGCGTATAGGGGCGTGAGGGGCTTCATCCCCTCATTTCCCTATGTGTACGCCCCGCGTTTCATGGGCGTTCCTATGCAAACGCGGGGCGTATGCATGGTAATGAGGGCATGACGCAACTCATGGGGGCGGAAAGCTGACGTCGCCGGATGTCAGCTTTCAGCCCCCATACAAGCTACCACACGGACGATTGTCCGTGTGGTCTCAGCTTGCGGGAGCTGCCGCGGCGTGCGGACCTGCCTTCGATGGTCGACGACCATCGAATGCAGGGGGCAGCTCCCACCATGGTGGAGGCGTACGCCTCCACCATTTTTATGCGGATCGCCAGCCGTCCGTGTACGGACGGCCGTGGCGATCCGTAGGGTGGGCGGGGATTGGTTTGTGCGGCCAGAGCCCCGTGTGCGGCTCTGGCCGCACCAACCAGAATAAGGGCCAGAGAGAGGAGAGTAGGTGACTGACTGGGAAGTAGAGAGCAGGAAGTGGCAGCAGAGAGAAGAGAGGAAGTGATGGGTAAAGGGATGAAGCAGACGGTGGCAGCAAAGACAAATGGTCCAATATTTTTGTGTCAGTTTAATTTTTCATGATACAACAACACAATAAAGGCTAATATTTTTTATGATGTTGTATTATGAAAAAATAAAGTAACCCAAAACATGGCTAGAAATTGGCATTGGTGCAGAGAATAGTGATGGGAAACTGGATGCAGAAAATAGGCCGTGGCAGCAGAAGAGATAGGAAAAAGGAAGCAGGTGGTAGCAGTATAGAGTGGAGATAATGTGGCAAGCAATGGGATGCATGAAGCAGTTTGTTGCAGCAGAGGGAGAAGAGGTGACAATGGGGAATGAAGTGCAGAAAGCAGGTGGTGTCAGCAAAGAAGGAGGAAAGAGTTAGGGAATGAAGTGCAGAAAGCAGGTGGTGTCAGCAGAGAGAGGAGAGATAGTGTTAGGGAATGGAATGCAGAAAACAGGCAATAGTGGCAGAGAGAAGAGAGGAGGTGACAGGGAATGGGATGCCAAAAGTAAGCAGTGGCAGGAGAGGAGGAGAATGCAATGCAGAAAACAGGCTGTATGGGCAGAGAGAGGAGGTGAAGGGAAATGGGATACAGACTACAGCCGGTGGCGTCATAGAAGGGAAGATGAGGAATGGATTGAAAAAGCAGGCGGTGGCATCAGAGACAGGAGGTGATTGTGAATTGGAGGCAGGAAGCTGGCTGTGGCAGTAAATAGAGGAGGTGACAGAATGGGATGAAAAATGCAGGTGGTGGCAGTAGAGAGAAGAGAGGCAGTGACGGGGAGATGAAGCAGGCGAAGGTAGCAAAGACAGGAGGTGGTGAGGAATGGGATGCAGACTACAGGCGGAGGTAGCAAAGAAAGAAGAGGAGAGCAATGGGATGAAGAAAGCAGGCGGTGGCAGCAGAGACAGGAGGTGACAGAGAATTTAACATTGAATATTTGTTTTAATCATAAAAGTGTATTGAAATTATATTGAAGATATACAAAATCAAATACACAAGTCAAGAAATCAACATACATTTTAATTATTTTGTGTTATTTTACTTTTTTTATAGGATAGGTGAGTGAGTAAGGGATAAAGATAGCAGGAGGTGGAGGTTGAGAGAAGAGAGGAGGTGAGGGGAAAGGGATGAAAAAAGCAGGCGGTGGCAACAGAGACAGTAGGTGCCGGGGAATGGAACACAGGAAGCAGGCAGTGGCAGCAGAGAGATGAGAGGGGGTGACTGAGTGGAATGAAGCAAGCAAGCTGTGGCATCAGAGACAGTAGGTGACAGGGAATGGAATGCAGGAAGCAGGCGGTGGCAGCAGAGAGAGGAGAGGAGGTATCTGAGTGGGATGAAGAAACCAGGCTTTGGCAGCAGAGACAGTAGGTGATGGCGAATAGAACACAGGGACCAGGTGGTGGCAGCAAAGAGAGGAGGTGGCAGTGGCAGGGACCAGGTGGTGGCAGCAAGGAGAGGAGCTGACGTGAATGGGACACAGAATACAGGCAGTGGCAGCAGAGACAGTAGGTAAAGGGGAATAGGAATAGGAAGCAGGTGGTGGAAGTAGAGAGTGGAGAGGATGGGACAAGCAACGGGATAAAGAAAGCAGGCAGTGGCTACAGACAGTAGGTGAAGGGGAGTGGGACGCAGGAAGCAGACGATGGCAGTAGATAGAGGAGAGTAGGTGACTCAATGGGATGTAGAGAGCAGGAAGTGGCAGCAGAGAGAAGAAAGGAAGTGCTGGGGAAAGTGATGAAGCAGTCGGTGGTAGCAAAGACAGGAGGTCTAATATTTTTGCGTCAGTTTATTTTTTCATGAAATAACAACACAATAAAGGCAAGTGATGGTTTGGCTAGAGGGGACGGTTGGAGGCCAGGTTTTTATTTTCTTTACATTTTAATATTTTTATAAAAAAATAAACCAACCCAAATCATGGCTAGAAAGGGGCATTGGTGCAGAGAAAGGTGATGGGAAACTGGATGCAGAAAGTAGGCGGTGGCAGCAGAAAGCATAGAGGAAGAGATAGGGAATAGGATGCAGAAAGCAGGTGCTGGCGGCAGAGAGAGGATGGGTGACAGGGAATGTGATGCAGAAAGCAGGCAGTGGTGGCATAGAGGAGGAAAAAGGATGCAGAAAGCAGGCAGTAGTAGCAGAGAAAGGAAAGAAACTGACAGGGAATGGGACACAGAGAGCAGGTGGTAGCAGTATAGAGGAAAGGAGGGGAGTGGGATGCAGGAAGCAGGCGGTAGTAGCAGATCGAGGAGAATAGGTGACTGAATAGGAAGTAGAGAGCAGGCAGTGGCAGCAGACAGTAGGTGAAGGGGAGTGGGATGCAGAAAGCAGGCAGTGGCGGCATAGAGGAAAGGAGGGGAGTGGGATGCAGGAAGCAGGCGGTAGTAGCAGATCGAGGAGAATAGATGACTGAATGGGATGTTGAGAGCAGGCAGTGGCAGCAGACAGTAGGTGAAGGGGAGTGGGATGCAGAAAGCAGGCAGTGGCGGCATAGAGGAAAGGAGGGGAGTGGGATGCAGGAAGCAGGCGGTAGTAGCAGAGAGGAGAGTAGGTGACTGAATGGGATGTAGAGAGCAGGCAGTGGCAGCAGAGAGAAGAGAGGAGGTGATGGGGAAAGGGATGAAGCAGACGGTGGCAGCAAAGACAGGAGGTCTTATATTTTTGTGTCAGTTTATTTTTTCATGATACAACAACACAATAAAGGCGTGTGATGGTCTGGCTAGAGGGGACGGTTGGAGGCCAGTTTTTTTTTTTTTTTACATTTTAATATTTTTGTGATGTTGTATTATGTAACAATAAACTAACAGAGGAGAGGAAGTGTTAGGGAATGGAATGCAGAAAGCAGGCAGTGGTGGCATAGAGGATAGGAGGGGAATGGGATTATGAAAGTAGGCGGCAGTAGCAGAGAGAGGAGAGGAGCTGACTGGTAATGGGATGCAGAAAGCAGGCAGTGGCAGCAGAGGAAGAAGGGGTGGCAATGGAGAATTGAATGCAGAAAGCAGGTGTGTTAGCAGAGAGAGGATAGGTGACAGGGAATAGTATGCATAAAGAAGGCAGTGGTGGCATAGAGGAGAAGAAGGGAATGGGATGCAGAAAACAGGCAGTAGCAGAGAGAGGAGAGGTGCTGACCGGTAACAGAAGGCAGAAAGCAGGTGGTGGCAGCAGAGAGAGGAGTGGAAGTGTTGGGGAATGGGATGCAGAGAGCAGGCAGTGGTGGCAGCAGAGAGAGGAGAGGAAGTGTTGGGGAATGGGATGCAGAGAGCAGGCAGTGGCAGCAGAGGAAGAAGGGGTGGCGATGGAGAATTGAATGCAGAAAGCAGGTGTGTTAGCAGAGAGAGGATAGGTGACAGGGAATAGTATGCATAAAGAAGGCAGTGGTGGCATAGAGGAGAAGAGGGGAATGGGATGCAGAAAACAGGCAGTAGCAGAGAGAGGAGAGGTGCTGACCGGTAACAGAAGGCAGAAAGCAGGTGGTGGCAGCAGAGAGAGGAGAGGATGTGTTGGGGAATGGGATGCAGAGAGCAGGCAGTGGTGGCAGTAGAGAGAGGAGAGGAAGTGTAGGGGAATGGGATGCAAAGAGGAGGGGAATGGAATGCAGAAAGCAGGTGGAAGTAGCAGAGAGAGGAGAGGAGCTGACTGGTAATGGGATGCAGAAAGCAGGTGGTGGCAGCAGAGAGAGGAGGTGACAGGGAATAGGACAAAGAATGCAGGCGGTAGTTATTATAGAGGGGAGAGGATGTGTTGGGCAATGGGATGCAGAAAGTAGGTGGTTTGCAGCAGAGGGAGAAGAGGAGGCTATGGGGAATTGAACGCAGAAAGTGGGTGGTGTCAGCAGAGAGAGGAGAGGAAGTGATAGGGGAATAGGATGTAGGAAGCAGGTGGTGGCAGCAGAGAGCGGAGAGAAGGTGACAAAATGGGATGAAGAAAGCAGGCGGTGGCAGCAGAGACAGTAGGTCTTATATTTTTGTGTCAGTTTATTTTTTCATGATACAACAACACAATAAAGGCGTGTGATGGTCTGGCTAGAGGGGACGGTTGGAGGCCAGTTTTTTTTTTTTTTTACATTTTAATATTTTTGTGATGTTGTATTATGTAACAATAAACTAACAGAGGAGAGGAAGTGTTAGGGAATGGAATGCAGAAAGCAGGCAGTGGTGGCATAGAGGATAGGAGGGGAATGGGATTATGAAAGTAGGCGGCAGTAGCAGAGAGAGGAGAGGAGCTGACTGGTAATGGGATGCAGAAAGCAGGCAGTGGCAGCAGAGGAAGAAGGGGTGGCGATGGAGAATTGAATGCAGAAAGCTGGTGTGTTAGCAGAGAGAGGATAGGTGACAGGGAATAGTATGCAGAAAGCAGGCAGTGGTGGCTTAGAGGAGAAGAGGGGAATGGGATGCAGAAAACAGGCAGTAGCAGAGAGAGGAGAGGTGCTGACCGGTAACAGAAGGCAGAAAGCAGGTGGTGGCAGCAGAGAGAGGAGTGGAAGTGTTGGGGAATGGGATGCAGAGAGCAGGCAGTGGTGGCAGCAGAGAGAGGAGAGGAAGTGTTGGGGAATGGGATGCAGAGAGCAGGCAGTGGCAGCAGAGGAAGAAGGGGTGGCGATGGAGAATTGAATGCAGAAAGCAGGTGTGTTAGCAGAGAGAGGATAGGTGACAGAGAATAGTATGCATAAAGAAGGCAGTGGTGGCATAGAGGAGAAGAGGGGAATGGGATGCAGAAAACAGGCAGTAGCAGAGAGAGGAGAGGTGCTGACCGGTAACAGAAGGCAGAAAGCAGGTGGTGGCAGCAGAGAGAGGAGAGGATGTGTTGGGGAATGGGATGCAGAGAGCAGGCAGTGGTGGCAGTAGAGAGAGGAGAGGAAGTGTAGGGGAATGGGATGCAGAGAGGAGGGGAATGGAATGCAGAAAGCAGGTGGAAGTAGCAGAGAGAGGAGAGGAGCTGACTGGTAATGGGATGCAGAAAGCAGGTGGTGGCAGCAGAGAGAGGAGGTGACAGGGAATAGGACAAAGAATGCAGGCGGTAGTTATTATAGAGGGGAGAGGATGTGTTGGGCAATGGGATGCAGAAAGTAGGTGGTTTGCAGCAGAGGGAGAAGAGGAGGCTATGGGGAATTGAACGCAGAAAGCGGGTGGTGTCAGCAGAGAGAGGAGAGGAAGTGATAGGGGAATAGGATGTAGGAAGCAGGTGGTGGCAGCAGAGAGCGGAGAGAAGGTGACAAAATGGGATGAAGAAAGCAGGCAGTGGCAGCAGAGACAGTAGGTGAAGGGAAATGGAACTCAGAAAGCAGGCGGTAGTGGCAGAGAGAGCAGAGGAGGTTATGGGTAATGGGACACAGAAAGCAGGTGGTGGTGGCAGAGAGAGCAGAGGAGGTAATGGGGAATGGGACACAGAAAGCAGGCGGGGGTGGCAGATAGAGAAAAGGAGGTTATGGGGAATGGGACACAACAAGCACGCAGTGCTGGCAGAAAGAGGAGTTGACATGACTTTCCATAGTGTCCCACTCATCCTGTTATACAGGGAGAAGGATTGTGGTACATTAGTGCTCACCGCTCATAGCCTGCCCATACACACTAGGAGATTTTGAGTTAAAAGTAGCTCAAAACGGAAAAAGTGGCAACTTTGAGCTCAAAAGCGCCTAGTGTGTATGGGCCCTAACTTTCCTCCAACCATCCAACTTTTATGTTCTGTGCTGCTCCACATACCTAACCAACTTTATCATTAGTGTACACCAGCCAACTTCTGTCGCTCTCCAACTTGTGATGTCACAGAGGCAAGCGGGCAGTGTCTGTATACTTCTGTATGCCTTGAGTAAATAAACATTTTATTAGAAAAATAAAAAACACTTTTGCATGTGTATTTATATCAATAAAACTAGAGAACCACAAGTGCCAGTTTACCCTGGAATCTGTAGTTTATTATCTCCTGCAGCAATTAATAAATTGACATCTTGCTAAATAGGCTTCAGTGTATACAAAATAATGAGTAATGCAGACCCCAGAAACCAGTATATTTGCGCATGCCCTGGTCCCATAGATGTTTGTGGGCAGCTGACGGTGCTGCCAGATCCAATGTGCTGGAGCCAAGGTCCTCTGTCCCCTGCATACTGCAGCATGGAACGCCCCCTGTCCAGGATGGTAGAAGACATCGCTACTCACAGATCTTTTATTATTGAAATAACATCTGCTGGAAGTTTACATTCTCTCTCAATATTTGTACAACTTCTTTTTATAATAAATTCTATCTATTGTACCCATCACCCTTATTTCTCTGGTTTATTTATTGCTCCTGTATTACATATATTATGCAGCCTTAAGAGCGTGATCTCTCATCCTGTGATGTGAATACATTTCTAATTCCAGGAATATACAATGCCATAACAAATGGAATATGGGGTGTTGGGATACTTGCGGACGTACTATTACACTAGTGTGATTCTTGATGTGACCCAAACTTGAACCAATACTCTGAATGAATTAGTCGGGTGGTCAGGATTAGTATCAGGTTCCCACAGACCTCAGTGTCCGCACAATGAAGCAGATCGGCTTTCTGGACATTGGAGTCTGCCAATCTGTCCACAGGGATTACAAGTTGCCTATAAACCCCGTATTTAATGTACATGTCACCCTTGTTCTGTCCTAATATTCTATTACTATTCTTGGTCTAGATCTACAATAAAACTCAAAAGGTCGATATGGGATTTTCAAAAGGTCGACACAGTGGACATGGACACCGTATCGGTGCATCGCGTCCCCTCGCATGGCTGGCTGTGCTCACCATACTCTGGGCACGGTGCCTCGTTACGCTTGGCACACTATTTTATTCTCCCTCCACGCCCTAGTGGATGGTAGGGCATGAAAATCCGCATGTCAGCAAAAAAAAAACATGTTGGCCTTTTGACTGTCGACCTTCTCCATGTTGACCTAATTCTTGTGTCGACCTAATGACCCTGTCGACCTAGACCCATGTCAACCTTTTGAGGTTGTTGACCTTCAATGGCGACCCAATATATGTCGTCGACCTAGTGACCGTTCCTTATCTGGATAACCTTCAGAATACACAAATTGGCCCCACGGCTCTGTAAAATGGTCCTGAAAATCTGTGTCGGAAGATTATCCTGTCCTTGCCCCGCTATACAATGCTCACATTACTGAGGATTCGCTATGAAATCCCGATGGTCAAAATCCCGACAGGGTCAAAATCCCGACATTTAAAATACCGACATATAGAATGTACAGGTGAAAAAGTCAACATGACTTTGGGTCGACAGGTCGTGAGGTTTCACCTGTACATTTAATATGTTGATATTTTGACCTTGTCGGGATATTAATGTCGTGATTTTGTCCTTGTCGGTACTTTGACCCATTCGGGATTTTGACCCTGTCAGGATTTTGACCATCAGGATTTTGACTGTATCCCATTACTGACCAACATTTGGTAAAGCTGCGTACACAGCCCTGGGCACACTATGGGAACAATTACACCAATGCATCTGTCAGCACTAGCTTGATAAAATGTCCTGCAATTTAATTCTGCAAAATGTAATCTTCAGTGATATCATTCCCCCGATCTTAGACGCTCCAAGAGAGGAGAAGCAAAACTCCCTAGTGCAGTGGTTCCCAAACTGTGTGCCGTGGCACCCTGGGGGGCCTCAGGACACTTTCAGGGGTGACTTGGGTTGGGGGTCCAGGAAAAACTTCAATTATTTATGGTCAGTGTGATAGAAAAATCCAGATGTGTGGACAGACTGAAAAGAATCCTGTCCCTCATCACATAAGTGACCTAAGAATGACATATAAACACAAATTACTTAATATTATTTGAGAAATATCTCAATAGGAAACCTTTGGTCTAGGGGTGACGCAAAAAGAATGTGATTATCTAGGGCGCCATGATGTTCGGGAGCCACTGCCCTAGTGTATAACAGCATCATTCTAAGTACAACCCCAAGCAGGTCAGGTGGAGTCTCCTACCAGAGGACATGCGCTATGTTTTATGGCTGACAATTGCGCATCCACAGAGAGGATTACACCCTATTCGGATGAGGCCAATATTGGGAATCACACCGTCACCATTCAGCAGCAACTCCTATGAAACAAATGGAGAAGACTGGTTTAAACAGTATTTAATTAAGTGCAGAAGAATAAAAACATAAAGTGCAGGAGTGAATTGGACTCTCACTAGTTGTATAGTCTACTATAGAAAAAGGTAACGTAATCACAACAGTAACATGTACAGTACATCAGGTGCCCCCAGGTTACCCGCCAGGCTCAGAGTTGGGATGCAGTTTAAATCCCGGCGGTCGGGATCCCGGCGTTCAGAATCCCGACGCCGGAATCCCGACAGTTTCTCCCTCCGTGGGTGTCCACGACACCTTTGGAGGGAGAATAAATTAGCGTGCCGAGCGCAGCGAGGCACCGGGCCTGCTGCGTGGCGAGCGATCCACGTCCCCCCCTTGTCGGGATTTCGGCGGTCGGGATTCCGGCGTCGGGATTTTGAACGCCGGGATCCCGACCGCCGGGATTTCATACTGAATCCTCAGAGTTACCCGGCAGGTTACCCGCCAGGCTCAGAGTCTAATAGGGCGTGCACACGGTTTAATTTCAGATGGAGCCCCTGCCATCCTTGGCGGCAGGGGCTTCACTGAACTGGGACACGCGTGTGTCTCACACGCAAGCGCATCCCAGTCTCTCGGCAGGGACGCTGCGTGTCACTTCCCATCTCCGCTTCAGACGGGCAGGGTTAGGGGGTGCTCGGGGCGGCAAGGGCGACGGCGGGGGAGGAGGTGGGGACCGGAGGAAGGCTCAGTTTCCCAGGGGGCACGCTGTATGTCTACTTTGCTATTCGATTTTGCTTCAAATCTAACAGAAATTTAACATATTAGATTTTCATTCATTCCCCAATACGCGGCACCGTGGCATCGAAATCAAATAGAAAAATAGACTGTGCGGCAAGACCATATAGTACAGATCTGTACTTTACAGTCTAAAACGAATGTGTACTCGCAACATTCGATCCGATCCCAATTTATTCGGGATTGAATAGAAAGTATATTGCACCGTGTGTACACCCCATAACAGCGCTCTGGTAATCCCTCCTCACCTACTTGTTTCCATACCAGGTGCATATTCCTCAAGGCATGCCATGAGATCAGGCTGCCATAAAGCACGGCTATTGCTGCTCTGATCTGGCAGGACGGATGCAATCACCGACAATTGAATTCCTCCACTAAATCTGCATCTGAAAACTATAAACCAAATCAATATAACAAATCATTGTCAAATCATTGGATTATTTATGTGGACAAAATATATTGACCCCAGATTTTACCAGAATTATGGGGCAATTCTCAAGGATTTGCCTTAGTTTGCCTCAGGCCAAAACAAACGTGGGTAATATAGGAGCCCAGGAGATACAGCAGTGCACCACACACTGATAGAGATGGTCTTACATCATTCCTAGGGGACGTCACTAGTCTGCGTGCTGCTGCTTTAAGGATGATATTGAAAGTGACAGTCACCTCCTCAGGCCACATACTGTTATGGGGCCTACACATGGAGAGATTTCTTACGTTACTTCAGGGTTGCTGACTTTTACAGTCTCCTCTCCGGGAGAACCCTGGAAAGGAGACTGTCAGCAGCACTTCTGGGGGGCGGGGCTGATGGAGAGATCATTAGTCCCTGCCCCCAGTAATGCAAATCCTGCAATTTGTGGGTCTCTGAGTAAGGGGCAGGGCTAAATAACGATGATTTGCATATTTAGCCCCGCCCCCTCCGTCGACCATTTTAAATGTAAAACTCTGCCACCGGGGAAATGCTGGGGTCTGCCGGTATCTGGGAGGGTTGCCCACCTGTCCGGGGGGCCCGGGAGGGGGACACGATTTTCGGGACCTTCCCAGCCATTCCGGGAGGGTAGGCAACTCTGCGTTACATATACATGACTGAACAGTTAGAGAAGAAGCTGCTGGCCCACGGCTACCAAGTATCAGTAACTGGGATAAAAAAATATGGGTTTGGTATAAAAACCCGACAGTCGGGATTCCGACAGTCATTAGTCAGACGTCGGAATCCCGACTGCACAGCGTGGGGAGCGCAATGAAGCCCCTCGCTGCGCTCACCACCTATATTATTCACCCTTTATGGGGGTCGTAGACCCCCACGAGGGAGCAGTCGGGATTCCGACGTCGGAGTAATGACTGTCGGAATCCCGACTGTCGGGAAGCAATCGGGCTCGCAAAAAATATATATATATTTTAGGTTAAATGTACTAGGCGGGACCCATAAATGATACATCACGTATGGTGTCAATGCTGTACAAAGATCATGTAGGAACCACTTCATTAATAACACATTAGGTACGTACAGTATATACAGCGCAGTATTACTACTGTATTAAACAGTTGATTTTAAATTGAACAAAAAGCATCTTAAAAAATCTATGGACAACTTGTGGGGTACGGATCAGTAGGTCTACAAGAGAATGGTCAACAAGCATTGGGTCGCCACCATTAGGTTCACATACAGAAAGGTCAACATGGGTCTAGGTTGACAGGTCAGTAGGTCGACATGGGCAAGGTCAACAGTAAAAGGTCGACATGGGGTTTTCACTCTTTTTTTACCCGAATTTCTACACAGAAAACATGGACACTGAACCGTGGCACCGCGTCTCCTCGCTTCGGGTTACGCTTGGCACACAATACCGCCTGTTGGCGCATGTCGGCAACAGGACCTAATGACCTGTTGACCTAGACCCATGTCGACCCAGACCCATGTGGAACTAGACCCATGTCTGCCTTTCTGCATGTTGACCTAATGGTGTCGACCCAATGCTTGTCGACCTAATGACAGTATCCCACCTGTACCTACACCTGCCTGAGGCAGTGGGGTTTATGGAAAACACTGCATAGATCTCTGTCTCTCCTTTCATGGGTATGGGTCGTTGGGTGGACCCAATTTGGGTTGACATACATTGGGTCGACACAGTTAGGTTGGCAGGCCATAGGTCAACACCTATGAAAGGTCGACATAGCTTAGGTCAACGGGGACTTTAGGTCGGCATGAAAAAGGTCGACTTGAAAAAAGGTCAACATGATTTTTTTTTTGTGTGTGTCTATGCTGACTTACGTCAACATGAAAACTGTATAAGTGTAAAACAAAACATGTCGACCATCTTTATATTGACCTTTATCATATCGACCTAAAGTCCCTGCTGACCTAGGCCATGTCGATATTATATAGGTGACGACCTAACAGTGTCGACCCAATGTACAGTATGCCTACCTAATAAAGGCCAACCTCACAACCATATCCAACCTTCATAACCAGCCACACATTCCGGTACTGGGCAGTTAGGGGGAAATCAGCATGGAGTACCAGTAACCAGCACCGCACAATGCCATAGCAGGGGAACACATTACACCTACCCCCGCCATACAGGCCCAGATGTAGGGCCTCATGGGCCTGGAGCTGTTCAAGGGCCTATTATGAGAAGTGGAGGCCAATACCATGTAATGGTGTGTACACACGGCAGGATATGCCGTGAGATGCGAGTCCCGATACGATCAGATCTTATCGGGACTCGCATCGCACGGCATGCTGCAGAGGGACAATTTAGACTACATAGTGCAGATCTGCAGTATATAGTCTTGGCTGCCCTCTCTATTTCACTGCCGATTTGCGCTCACACAGGAGCACGCATCGGCAGCGCATCGGGCTTGCAAGCCTTAGAAAAGCATGCGATCTACATGCGATCTGGCTTCCGATGTTCACTATATCGGCAACATCGGATGCCATATCGCCCCGTGTGTACACACTATGAGACCTATACACTATGAGACCTACACACTATGGACCTTATTCAGGTGCATTCGTAAGGCCGCGTTCGCACAGGGCAGATGTTTGTTGTGTTGTGTTACCCCGCAGGCTGCGAATGGATGTTTATGTAAAACTTCCATTCGCAGCCAGTGCGTGCGAACACACACTGTGAATGGGTGGTGGACAAGTTGCAATACTTGTGATTTATGGCCGACCATGTGACTGTGGTGTCTGCCTGGTGATCATCACGCTGCCATGGTGATGGGCCTATTTATGTGGAGGCCTGGAGCTGCAGCCTCCCATTGTTAGTCTGGCCCTGATGCTGTGTTATGTGCAGGAGTAATTAGTAAGCTGCAGCTGGTCCATGGTTACAGCTTCCAGCTCAGATTCTGCAACAATGTAACGATGAGCTGCAGAGATTAACCCTCTCTGTGACAGCTGCACAGGGATCTCACACCCTGTATTCAGTGCTATCACATTATCCTGCCCCAAACTGGTGTTCTCAGGTTTGGGATTCATCAAGAAGTGTACCCCCCTCCCTCGAAGATAAATGCGGCCCCCACCAGGTATCCCCAAGGCCTGGTGTGAAGCCAAGAGATATTCCTCCCACCTCTAGTGTAAAAGTAGGACTACAGGTAACATCAAAGCAGGCTTACCTAATGCCGTGTTCTCACTGCGAGTGAGAAATACACTCGCTGGACCCCCGTTCTCACTGCAAGGCAAATTCCGGGTGAAGAAGTTCTACCGGGAATTTGCCTTTTAACACGGGTTTTTCGGCAGTGTGAACGGGTCAACCCGTGTCTGCATACCCGGATCTCAGACACGGGTAAAAAGCAGGGTTTTACCCGTGTCTGAGATCCAGTTATGCGACCCATTCACACTGCCAAAAATCCCATGTTAAAAGGAAAATTCCCGGGTCTACATGCTAGACCCGGGAATTTGGCTGCAGTGAGAACGGGGTCAAATTTTATAGACTCGTCTCTGGGAGAAGTCTGGAGAGGAGACTATGAGCAGCACTTTCCCCTGGAAAGCTGTGAATCGCAGTATTTAACCTCTTAAGTGGTGGGTTTTGCTGTGGGGCCCTGGCAGGTTTGTCCTGCCCCAGCAAAACCCACCACAGATCGTAGGAAGCCGCAGAACCCCCTCACCTCCGCTCCGGCATTAGTACCCTCGGGGATGTTTTGCGGCGGTTCAGGAGGACTCGGGAGCCTGAACTCTCCCGAGTCCCCCCAAGCCGCGCCGACCATCCCCGAGCCTGCTGCCTACGTCACTGATGCATATAGTGAGAGCCGGCTGGCGGCAGGGGAGTTCCGGAGTACGATCGCCGGAGCGAAGGGGGTTGCAACAGAAGCGGCGGGGGGGGGGGGGGGGGGGGGGTGACGGAGGGGACTCCTAAAGGTAGTGCTCCAGTGGTGCTCCGCTGGAGGCACCACTGGCTTGCACCTAATGCAAAGTGGTATGCCTGGAAATTTTCTGGGACAGCCCAGATATGCCTGGAAAATTTCCAGGCATATCACCCAAGGGGTTAAAGGCCGATGTCAGGGAGGTTAGGGGCAGTGGCATAACAATAATCCGGCAGCCCCCGCGGTAACGGGGAGGCGCTGTGTAAGTGCAGGCGCCGGGGGGCTGTGGGGCTATTATAATGCCGCCGCCACCACAGACCCGCAGATTTGCTTATATTCGCTGCGGTCCCGGCTCCCCTCATGGCTTTGTTCTGAGGCTATGGAGACGGACCATCATAAAATGTCTGCCCCATATAGCAAACTGTTCTCTGAGACACGGGCCCGTAGGATGGGGACGGAGAGACACAGGCCGTAGGATGGGGACGGAGAGACACGGGCCGTAGGATGGGGACGGAGAGACACGGGCCGTAGGATGGGGACGGAGAGACACGGGCCGTAGGATGGGGACGGAGAGACACGGGCCGTAGGATGGGGACGGAGAGACACGGGCCGTAGGATGGGGACGGAGAGACGCAGGGCCGTAGGATGAGGACGGAGAGACGCAGGACGGTAGGATGGGGATGGAGAGACGCAGGGCGGTAGGATGGGGACGGAGAGATGCAGGACGGTAGGATGGGGGCGGAGAGACGTGGGGCGGTAGGATGGGGACGGAGAGACGCGGGGCCATAGGATGGGGACGGAGAGACGCGGGGCCGTAGGATGGGGACGGAGAGACGTGGGGCGGTAGGATGGGAACGGAGAGACACAGGGCAGTAGGAAGGGAAAAGATAGATGCAGGGTGAAACTGAGGGGGGTAGAGAAATACAAAACACAGGGCCTGAGATCCCTACACAAACTACAGTACTGTTTTGTGCCTGATAAAAGACCCCTCATGAATCATGATCCATGAGGAAGCCCTGGAAGAAGAGTACTTAACTGGGGGGATGGGTGGAATCAGCCTGACACTGCACAGTGACTCACTCTTACCTTATCTGTGCAGCAGAAGTCACCCTCCATCTCCTCCTGTCTGTCCCAAATCCATGAGCACTGCAGATTGTGGTGGTGAGGAATCTACACACTTGCTGGAGCCTGGGATACGTCCGTGCTGCTGGATGTACTAGGGCGGGGGCGGGGCTTCTGTGGACTGCTCATCGCTGCCTCTTCCTGTTGTGCAGGAGCTTCCATGCTGCCCTGCACAGTGTCTGACAGGGGGAGCGCAGTATATAAATAATCCTGAGCATGATACAGTACTCCCTCATGGCAGCCCTGGGACTACAGGCAGCCAGCCCCTCTATAGGTGTCACTGTGGCTGCTGCAAGGAGGGATGATGAAGGACAGACAACGGAGGGATGATACCAGTATCACCACTATAGAGAGTGCAGTGGGTTGGGTTGGATTGGGTTAATAATAATGTCTCTCCACTTTAGCACAGCTTAGTGCATTTGACCCCCCCCCCCCCCCCCACAAATAAAAAAATATTGGGGGGTGAATAATTCAGAAAGAGGACAGGGCTTTGATCTCAACCCTTGTTTGGACAGAAAAAAAAAACCTTCAAACACTTGCTCAATCAGAGGTGTGGTGGTGGTGGGAGGGGGGAACTGGGAAATAATAACAGCAGGACACCACAGATGGCTACACCTCTATAATAATAACACTGTAGGCTGCTCCCCCTGTATAATAATAACAGGACACCACAGGCTACTCCCCTGTATAATAATAAAAATAGGATACCACAGGCTGCTTCCCCTGTATAATAAAAACAGGACACCACAGGCTGCTCCAACTGTATAATAATAGGACACCACAGACTACTCCAACTGTATAATAATAGGACACCACAGGCTGCTCCAACTGTATAATAATAGGACACCACAGACTGCTCCAACTGTATAATAATAGGACACTACAGGCAGCTCCCACTGTGTCTCCAGTAATCTAATGCTGCTAGCTACTGTAGTGATGAGAACACTGGGACAGCATGAGGTGACAGTGACACAGGGAACAGAGCAGGGAACCGAGATGCGGTGCCCCATGCACAGCGCACATGAGGAGGAGTGTTGGCTAATCCTGTTTTGCACCAGAACAAAGCTGCCTGACCCTGGATAGGCTGATCTCCTGCTAGCAGCACTTCCCACACAGCCAAGACTGCCCGCTGCCTGCTGTTCGCCACTGCCCACCTCACCCTGCAGAGAAGGAGCTTTCCTGACTTCTTCCATCTGTCCCTCTTCATGGGCCAGCAGATCCTGTTGTGGAGTATGCAGGAAACGCTGCAGAGCCGACCAGGAGCCGCCGCTGATGCTGGAGACGGATGTGAGGCGATGAAGCTCCATCTTTAAGACAGGCTTCCGCCATTACCGGTAGTGCAGCGGGAGGCTGTCCAGGAATTTCCAGTCACCCGAATTCCGTGACAATCCCGGAATCTGGGTGACTGGAAAAGCCTACTGGAGGGTTGCCACCAAATCCAGGAGAATCCCGGAAATCCGGGAGAGGTGACAACCCTAAGTACAGTACTTCACAGGAGAATGCTTTGCAGGTCTCACAATTACAAGTGAAATAATTATCTTCACCTGTGGATCTTTTCAAATGTGTTAGTGAGTAATGTGCACCTGTCAGTAGCGCACGCAGGGGGGGGTTCCGAGTACCCAGAAACCCCCCCCAGAAGTCTAAGGGCCATTGTCTGAAAGCTGAGGGTCCCCTCTTTCCAAAAGTACAAGAATTTTTAAAATCGGACCTTGGGAACCGGAGATATCTGACTTCAAAGCAGTGGTCCCCATCCAAGCCTGTTAATTGCTGTTCCCAGTCAGATATTTCAGGTTCTGTCTGACGTAGAGTTTTTCTGAGGATATATTCCAAAATCTGTGACTCTCCCCCTTTGAAGGACACTAGAAGCTTGTCTCTACTGCAGGCCAGCGCTACCCACTCAGCAGCTCCTGCAAAGCAGGGAGGCGCCATGCTGAAAAGGCGCTGTCTCCCTCCCTGCTCTGCTAAAGCTGCCTCAGCCCTCACTGTCACTGCCTCCTGCATGCCGCCCGCAGCGCCTGTCTGACAGCAGTGGGTGGCAGTATGGAGAGGCTGAGCAGCTCCCTGCACCGCACACACACTGTCCTCCTCCTGCGACCTGCCCCCTCTTCCTCAAGGACACTTGCGCTGAGGCATGTAGCGCTGTCTGTGAATGCCTGGATGACATGTCATGTCCGGATCCGCTCCCTACCCATTGCTCCCTGCGCCTGTCAGCTGTCAATCAAATGACAAACAGGCAGCAGCGCCGCCTCCCCTTCCTTCCCTCTTCTCAGTGTGCTGTGCCAGTGTCGCTGCCAGTCCTCAACACTCAGCCCCCTCTATCTCCTCCTTCTCTCCCCTCCTTTCCCCCTCAGTCATGAGTACTGCACATACTTTTTGCACTGCTTTCGGATCGCATTGCACACACATTGCATGCATGCCGTGCGATGCGATCTAGCCCATAACGTATGCGATTCTCGCAGCGTGTATGGGCACCTTTAGTGCCTGCAACATTTTGCGGACACAGCACTGAGATGGTGTATGCATACATGTACATGCACCCGAGATCTTTCATAGGATCGCATGTTGCATACACTCCCACAAACGGGCTGCAGCTTGTTGCAATGGCAATGTGAAAGGGCGCAAAATGTATGGTTTGCAGGAGGGCGCTGGACACCCTAGCACCGGCCCTGCTCTACTGTTCCCAGAACCAGAGATATCAGCCTTCAAGCAGCTGGTTACTGCTCCAGCTCCACACACCTGGTATGTAGTTTTATATACTCCTTGGCAGATTGCTCTGCCTCCTGAACTCTGATCCCCTCGTCCCCAGTACCATTTGGTAGATGGGATTCTCTAGTTTTTAATTCCATTAAAATCTAAGAAATCTATTTCCGGGAACTGGAGATATCTGCAGTCAAGCAAGTTGTCCTCCCACCAGAAAATTATGAATAATAAGCCCACTCCACTGTACACCCCTCCTCTGCATATTAAACATCCTCTACCACCCTGGAAGTAATGTATTAGGGCCCCTTCATTCAGCCCAATGCCCCCTTCTCCCACCCCATCTCCCACCATCTGTGCAGTAAAGGGGTACTTAGTGGAAATTACTGATCCAGGCCCTACATGCTGAGCGGTTGATATAATACCCCCAACCACCCGCGGGACATCTAAACATATACTGGGTCACCTAAGTGTCCATCTCCGTACTTTGCTCCGCCCCTCTGGAAACCCCCTTCTGAAAATCCTGCGTTTGCCACTGCCTGTTAGGTGGTCTGGAAAATGGGATCTGTGTGTGATCCTGGGGGGGCAACTTTGAGAACCACTGCATTAGGTCGACAAATACAAAATAGTTGACTGATAAAAGGGCCGACAGTGGTTAAGGTTGAAAGGTACATACTGCAATTTGTTTTCATTTTTTGGGGTCAAATCTTGTATGATTGGTAATATGTGACCACCATCATTAGAAACATATACCCTGGTGGGTTTGTTTCGCTCGTTACCCTCTGCTCCCCCAGGTTATGATTTCCAATTGTAGTAATTGTGGAAAGCAAAACCTAAATTTGGGACAACATGGGGGAAAAAAAGCAAAAACATTCAGTATATCAACCATTCATGTGTTGACCGTTGTCATGTGACCTTGTCCCCTGTAATCTCTGCTTATTTATTTATTATTACCAGTTTCTTATATAGCGCACACATATTCCGCAGCGCTGTACAGAGTATATTTGAACATTCACATCAGTCCCTGTCCCAGTGGAGCTTACAATCTATATTCCCTACCACATGTACACGCACACATTGGCACCTCTGCACAATTCTAGGGTTAATTTTGTTAGGAGCCAATTAACCTACCAGTATATTTTGGAATGTGGGAGGAAACCAGAGTACCCGGAGGAAACCCACAATGGGGAGAATATACAAACTCTGCACAGTTAAGGCCATGGTGGGAATGGAGGCAGTAATGCTAACCATTACACCATCCGTACTGCCCATGCGATCTGTTATCTATATTGTGTTAGCCTATTGACTATATTGACGCATACACGGTCCATCATTTGGATTACCAGTGAGAGCAGGTGATGATTACTAGCATGTTTTGTTAAACTCATAACTGGAAACTTGCATGTGATTTATATTTTATTATAAATAACTGAATCATATGCAGCAGATTGGGAAAAGTTCTCCAAAAATAAAGTACAATTTTGGACGACCATTCGTCAGGATTGGTTGCGTGTGGTTCGATTGTATGTTTTTTGTTTGTTGTCTGCAGTGATTGGAGGAGAGTTACTGGTTTCCAGAGAGACTTTTCCCTTATCCGATGTGACTTGTGATGCCTGTGAGCTGGAAGATTCTCTGGAAACTTTCTTATAGGTGCTTTGTAAAATGACAGGGATGGAGGTAATGGTCTGCACCGAGCGTGCAGTTCAGCTTTCTGCTTCTGAGTCTTCACAATGACCGGCCCCATCTCGCGGAGCTGCACAGAGAGCATTTGGTTTTCTTCCCTTATTTGGGAACACTGGTCTTCCTTCTCGTGCAGCTCCTTGATGATATCCTTGGTCATCTTGCCTCTGAATTTGGGGTTCCCCTCCAGACCCAAGTCCACCCGGTAGTTTCTTCACTGTTCTATGCAGCGCTTTGTTCTCATTGGTCAGCTCTTTCAGCTTGGCTTTCAGTTCCTGGATCTGGCTGCGTGATGAGACTTCAAGACATTTCAGTTTGTCCCTGGATGACTCCTCCCTGCGGAGGGCGTCCTCCCTTTCCTTCTGGCACCTCTGCACAAAGCGACTGACTTCATAAGAGGACATGTAGGACCTTACCGGAGGATAACGGGGGGTGTCGAGGAGTCTCACCTCAGATGCGGTTCTGCAAGAGAAATCACAGTCATTGACCAGATGAAATATGAAGACCTACAATGTCAAAGCTGTTATAAGTCATTATCATTCATCATTATCATACCAATAGGTCTACCCCAAAAGGTTGACATGCAATATGTCGGCATGAAAAGAGGTAGACACATGACATGAGTTTTTTGTGTATTGTTTTCAAACCAACTTGTTCACTTACTTCACCATCCATGTCGGCATAAAAGGAAAAAATAATAGTGTGCCGAGTGTAGCGAGGCACCGGCCCCGAAGCATGGAAAGCAAAGCAAGTCATACGAGGGTACGCCTTAAAATAATTGGGGGTCCGTGTCGACAATTGCCGACATTGACAGCCCAAAAATTTGAAACCTCATGTCTACCTTTTCATGTGTCTACCTTTTTCCATGTCAAACTTTTGACCCTGTCCACCTTTCCCATGTCGACCTTTTGACACTGTTGGCATATTGAGTGTCGACCTTTTGGATAGACCATGTGGGGGGAAATTTACTAAGATGGGAGTTCTATTTCACATGGGATGTTGCTATGGGCAACCAATCAGATACCATCTATTATCTTCTAGAATATGCTAAATAGATTCTGATTGGTTGCCCATAGCAACATCCTATGGGAAATAGAACTCTCATCTTACTAAATTCCCGCTGCCTATCTAATAATACACCCCCGGGCCCACGTGTTACATGTGCTGGGATTTACCTACAATGTACAGTACCCCTGGGCCTGCTCAGTGTAATGTGGTATACAATGGACAGTACCTCTGGGCCTGCTCAGTGTAATGTGGTATACAATGGACAGTACCTCTGGGCCTGCTCAGTGTAATGTGGTATACAATGTACAGTACCTCTGGGCCTGCTCAGTGTAATGTGGTATACAATGTACAGTACCCCTGGGCCTGCTCAGTGTAGTGTGGTATACAATGTACAGTACCTCTGGGCCTGCTCAGTGTAATGTGGTATATAATGTACAGTACCTCCGGGCCTGCTCAGTGTAGTGTGGTATACAATGTACAGTACCTCTGGGCCTGCTCAGTGTAATGTGGTATACAATGTACAGTACCCCTGGGCCTGCTCAGTGTAGTGTGGTATACAATGTACAGTACCTCTGGGCCTGCTCAGTGTAATGTGGTATACAATGTACAGTACCTCTGGGCCTGCTCAGTGTAATGTGGTATACAATGTACAGTACCCCTGGGCCTGCTCAGTGTAATGTGGTATACAATGTACAGTACCTCCGGGCCTGCTCAGTGTAATGTGGTATACAATGTACAGTACCTCTGGGCCTGCTCAGTGTAATGTGGTATACAATGGACTGAAGGGCATTATAGTGTTACACAATATAAACTGAAGAACTGTAATATGGCACAATATGAAGTGTAAGCCGTATATCATAATATGAACTGGGGACACTGTATGGCATAATATGAACTGGGGACACTGTATGGCATAATATGAACTGGGGACACTGTGGCATAATATGAACTGGGGATACTGTATGGCATAATATGAACTGGGGACACTGTATGGCATAATATGAATTGGGGACACTGTATGGCATGATATGAATTGGAAAAAGTGTGGAATAATGTGGCAGCTGTACAATGTGACTTCATGTGAACTAGGCCATTACAATGGGGCATAACATTAAATAGGGCACTCCTATAGTTCAGAAAAGGAACTAGGGCACTATTATGGGGCATAGCATTAACAATGGCACTACTATAGTGCATAAAAGGAAATAGGGCACTACTATAGTTCAGAAAAGGATCTAGTGCACTATTATGGGGCATACCATTAATTAGGACACTACTATAATTTAGAAAAGTAACTAGTGCACTTCTATGGCGCATAACATTAATTAGGACACTACTATAATTCAGAAAAGGAACTAGTGCACTTCTATGGGGCATAACATTAACTAAGGCACTATTATAGTTCAGAAAAGGAACTACAGTAGGGCACTACTATGGGGCATAACATTAACTAGGGCACTAACATGGTTCAGAAAATGAACTAGGGTACTATTATGGGGTATATACATAACAACTGATGCAAAGTGGTGTCTCTATACAAGCACTGGGACAGGGGCCCCTTCAAAATGTTTCTATGGGGCCCACTAGTTTCTGGCTACGACTGAGGTTTGAGGGATAGCTATACTCTAGCACAGTGTTCTTCAAACTAGTTCAAAACCCCTGACAGCTCAGAGACAGGTAATAATGAATACACCTGTGCATCAGCTAGGAGACTTGACCTGTGTGAACTGTTGTGCTGGGTAAACACTGACCAATATATTGACTGTTCAATTGAACCACCCGTACACCCACTGCAGAATTTGGAGGTTGACAGCTCAACTGGAAAGACCCTTGTAAATGACCATCAAGTTATGACATCAGCCAAGACTGATCCGGCAGCATGTACGCAGAACACACTGCCCAATCCTACTGCAGATACATGACTGGTCTTCAGATAAATATATAGGTGTGTACTCAGCCTGGGGGGATCCTGAGAACTGAGGGGTAGATGTATGAAGCAGCGATAAGGGAGGAGAAGCGATAAAGTGTCTGGTACTTTATCTCCGGCCAATCAGATCCTCACTGTTAAGTTGCAGGCTGGGTTTATATAGGAACAGCCAGGAGCTGATTGGCTGGTGATAATGTACCAGGCACTTTATCACTTCTCCTCCCTTATCACTGCTTCATACATCTACCCCACAGTCTGAGAAGCACTACTCTAACATATATTATATGTGTTGCTATATACATGTATATAAACAGAATACACAGACAAATAAGCCACTGCTTTATTAAATCTATCTATATATTCTAGGAAAGTAGTCATGCCCATAGAGGAGAAGCAGGTGGGAAGTGTTGGGGTGATGCTGGGCTTATTGTGTCATTAGGGCCCACACCTTGTGGGGAATTTACTTTATTTTAGATTTCCTAGTATACATCTGGTATAAAATATATTACATAGAACATTACTTTGTGTCTGGTATTCTAGTATACAATCTGAGCCTATTACGAATGGTAGTCTAGTATACAATACAGAGCCCATTACTTCCTGCCTAGTATTGTAGCAATAAACAATTACTATATCAGGGTTGCCGACTAGGGATGCCAATCCCGGGGCATTTTTTCAATCCCGGGATTCGGGATTGAAAAATGCTCAATCCCGGGATTCCCGGGATTGGCTTCCCTAATAATAAAAAACACCCTGGCCGCCCGAGCGCTGGGTGGGTGGGCGGGTGTCAGGGACCACTGGGTGGGTGGGGGGGCGGGTGGTTGTCAGGGACCGCTGGGTGGGTGGGGGGGGGGGGCGGGTGGTTGTCAGGGACCGCTGGGTGGGTGGTTGGCAGGGAGCGCTGGGTGCCCGTGAGCGCTGGGTGGGCGGCCGGCCGTCAGCGCTGGGTGGGCGGGCGGCCGGCCGTCAGCGCTGGGTGGGCGGGCGGCCGGGCGGGTGGCCGGGAGCGCTGGGCGGGCGGGCAGCCATGGATGTGCGGCTGTGCCCTGCGCAGCGTGACCTCGCAGCGTGACCTCGTCACTCTGCGCACTGCGGGGTATGGGAGAAGCCGGGCAGCGTCTGAGTGCTCAGACGCTGCCCGGCATTAAACTGCGCATGCGCAGTTTAATCCCGAAATCCCGGGATTGGAAATTCCAACCCGGGATTGAAATCCCGGCGTTTTGGGGGCCAAATCCCGGGATCCCGCCGATCCCGATCCCGGGATTGGCCACCCTATTGCCGACCCTCCCAGAATTACCGGGAGTATCCCGAAAATCGGGTCCCCCTCCCGGCCCTCCGGAAGGGTGGGCAACCCTCCCGGAATCAGGAGGACCCCCACTGAGCCCCCCGATCGCAGCATTTAAATGTCGCAATCCGGGGGTCTCAGAGGAGGGGGCGGAGCTAAAACAACACATTCATGTCATTTAGCTTAATGATGTCACAGTCAAGCCCCGCCCCCGGACGGGTAATGAAAGTCTCCTCTCCGGGCTTCTCCCGGAGAGGAGCATTTGAAAGTTGGAAACCCTGTACTATAGGTTTAGGAGGGATGCAGTTAGAATTCCGGCAGTCAAAATCCCGGCGCCGGAATCCCGTCCACCAAAATTCCGACACATAAATTAGTGTGCCGAGCGTAGCGAACCCGCAAGGGGGGGGGTGATCCACATCCCCCCCATTTCAGGATTTCCGCGGTCGGGATTCTGGCAGCGGGATTTCATACCAATCCCGTCTGGTATTCTTGTATACAATACAGAACCCCTTACTTCCCGTGTGCTATTCTAGTATACAATACAGAAATCATTACTATATGCCTGGTAGTGTAGTATACAAGAGTAGTGTACATAAGAGCCCATTGTCTGAAGCCTAACATGCATTATGGTTTGAGAGGTGTACTGTCCCTGTCAAACACCCAACCTGCCACTGTCCTCAGAGCAGGTTGATTAAATGCAATACAGTTGTATTGCAGTAAAGTCCATTGCCTGGAGGCTTAGGGCGGTATTCAATGAGAATACCTGCGAGGTGCAGCGAATCCTTTTTAGGATTCGCTGCACATTCGCCACGTTCCGGAGCCGGCGGGCTCCGGTATTCAACGTGTCAGGGGCTCGCTGCCCCTGACTGGCGAATATGAGCTCCTGCGGCGATTGCCGCAGGGAGCCTGAGGACGGTGCCAGGCAGAGAGATGATAGTCTCTCTGCCTGCCCCAGAACTTTGTGGGGGGTAGGTGGGCTTCCCAGGTGCCAGGCAGCACAGGCTGCCCCCCGGGGGTGCCAACAGGGGAGCGTATATTCACTACACACGATCGTAACGATCGGGTGCAGTGAATATATGAATATGTAATGAGCGGCTCGGCTCCGGCGCCCCCTGCTGGCTGCTGTGTAAAAAAAAAAAATTTAATTAAATATATATTCACTAGGTGATTCATCGCGCCCTACGGGCGCTCTTCACACCGTCGTAAGGGGCTGCGCCCCCTTAATTTGTGAACGTTTGTATATGAGAAATATGGTTAGAATTGTATGAAAGATGCCCTGTATTGCAACTTAGGTGTCCGCGAATCGCGGGAGGGGGGGTCGCGGAGGGTGCCGCGAATTGCAGGAGTGGGGGTCGCAGGGGGTGCCGCGAATTGCAGGAGGGGGGGTTGTGGGGGGTGGATGCTGCGAATCGCGGGAGGGGGGTTACGGGGGCGGGGGTTGCGGCGAATCATGGTAGGGGGGGTCGCGGGGGGTGTGCCGTGAATCACGGGAGGGGGGGTCACGGGGTGGGGTGCCGAGTATCGCGGGGGGGTGTGTGTGTGCCGTGAATCGCGGGAGTGGGGGTTCCGGGGGGGTGTGGCGCGAATCGCCACAAGAAAAAATCAACACAGAAAGGTCAACACATGTAAATGTTGACAAAGTGTGGCACTTCATTGGTGTCCATGTCGACACATGAGAATGAATATGAAAACATTCAAAAAATGGAAAAAAAAAACTTCAAAAACTCATGTCAACCTTTTTCATTGTCGACCATAGCCATGTCAGTGTTTTCCATGTGCAATTTAATTCTGGAGCTGCCGCGAATCGCGGGGGGGGGGGGTGCCGCGAATTGCGGGAGGGGGGGTCGCGGGGGTGGGTGCCGCGAATCGCGGGAGGGGGGGTTACGGGGCGGGGGTTGCGGCGAATCATGGGAGGGGGGGGTCGCGGGGGTGTGCCGTGAATCACGGGAGGGGGGGTCACGGGGTGGGGTGCCGAGAATCGCGGGGGAGGTGTGTGTGTGTGTGTGCCGTGAATCGCGGGAGTGGGGGTTGTGGGGGGGGGGGTGTGACGCAAATCGCCACAAGAAAAAATCAACACAGAAAGGTCAACACATGTAAATGTTGACATAAGTGTGGCACTTCATTGGTATCCATGTCGACACATGAGAATGAATATGAAAATATTCAAAAAATGAAAAAAAAAAACCTTCAAAAACTCATGTCAACCTTTTTCATTGTCGACCATAGCCATGTCCGTGTTTTCCATGTGCAATTTAATTCTGGAGCTGCCGCGAATCACGGGGGGGGGGGGTGTGCCGCGAATTGCGGGAGGGGGGGTCACGGGGGTTGCCGCGAATCGCGGGAGGGGGGGTTGCGGGGGGGGTGTGACGCGAATCGCGGGAGGGCGGGGTTCACAGGGGTTCCGGTGGGGGGTTGCCGCGAATTGTGGGAGGTGTGGGGTCACGGGGGTTGCCGCGAATCGCGGGAGGGGGGGTTGCGGGGGGGTGTGACGCGAATCGCCACAAGAAAAAATCAACACAGAAAGGTCAACACATGTAAATGTTGACATAAGTGTGCCACTTCATTGGTGTCCATGTCGACACATGACAATGAATATGAAAAAATTTAAAAAATTAAAAATAAATCTTCAAAAACTCATGTCAACCTTTTTCATTGTCGACCATAGCCATGTCAGTGTTTTGCATGTGCCATTTAATCCTGGGGCTGCTGCGAATTGTGGGGGGGGGGGGTGCCGCGAATCGCGGGAGGGGGGTCGCAGGGGGGGTGCCGCCCCGAATTGCGGGAGGGGTCGTGGGGGGGTTCTTTTTGCAGCGAATCGCGGGAGGGGGGGTCGCGGGGGGTGTTTTTGCTGCGAATCGCAGGAGGGGGGCGCGGGGGAGCGGGTGTTTTTGCCGCGAATCGCGGGGGGAAGGGGCGCGCGGGGGGGAGGTTTTGCCGCAAATCGCGGGAGGGGGGCGCTCACCTGGTGGCTGTGGAGTAGCAGTGCTGGGCAACATGGGAAGGCAGTGGGTGTCTGGCACTGTCTGTGGGCTCACTGGGCTGGTTCTCTGTCACATACCTCCCAACATGACCCTCTCCAGGAGGGACACAATGCTCTGTTTCTAGACTTCCCCTTAATGTATGATTGCCATCACCTGTTTTAAACAGGTTAATTTCTCAGAAAGGTGTTCAGCACAGATGAAGGCAATCACACATTAAGAGGAAAGTCCAGGAACAGAGCGTTATAGACACAGACACCCACTTTGAGTGACAGATGTAGCCAAATATATAGGAGATGTGCTTACAGCACATGAATAAAAATAGCATGCCCCTCCTCAGAATAAAATTCCTGATTTTTTTACACCAAATTATGATTATTTTAAAAGTTCACATTCCACTTCACCATAAAAAGATAGCGATTGCTACTCGGTGAATCATGGTGAAAAAAACCTTGAAATGTATTCGCCATGTTGTCATTGAATAGGGTGATTCACCGTTTTAGTCAGAAATTCGCCAAACAGCACAAATTCGCCATAAAAACATGGCGAATCAGGCTCATTGAATACCGCCCATAATCTTATATACAACACAGTGCACGTTGCCTGGAGACTAATATTACATTGCCTGCGGGATAATATGTAATAGAGAGCCCACTGACTGGAGGAAAATATTAAATACAGTGCTCATTGCCTGTAGAATAATATGCAATACAGTGCCCACTGCCTGTAGGATAATATGCAATACAGTGCCCACTGCCTGGAGGATAATATACTGTACAATACAGTACCAGCTGCCTGGAGGATAATATACTGTACAATACAGTGCCCACTGCCTGGAGGATAATATACTGTACAATACAGTGCCCACTGCCTGGAGGATAATATACTGTACAATACAGTGCCCACTGCCTGTAGGATAATATACTGTATAATACAGTGCCCGCTGCCTGGAGGATAATATACTGTACAATACAGTACCCGCTGCCTGGAGGATAATATACTGTACAATACAGTGCCCACTGCCTGGAGGATAATATACTGTACAATACAGTGCCCACTGCCTGGAGGATAATATGCAATACAGTGCCCACTGCCTGTAGGATAATATACTGTACAATACAGTGCCCGCTGCCTGTAGGATAATATGCAATACAGTGCCCACTGCCTGGAGGATAATATACTGTACAATACAGTGCCCACTGCCTGGAGGATAATATAATGTAGAATACAGTGCCCACTGCCTGGAGGATAATACACTGTACAATACAGTGCCCACTGCCTGGAGGATAATATACTGTACAATACAGTGCCCACTGCCTGGAGGATAATATACTGTAGAATACAGTGCCCACTGCCTGGAGAATAATACACTGTACAATACAGTGGCCACTGCCTGGAGGATAATATACTGTACAATACAGTGCCCGCTGTCTGGATGATAATATGCAACACAGAGCCCACTGCCTGAAGTATAATATGGAATACAGAGCCCACTGTCTGGAGGCCAATATACAATACAGTGCTTATTGCCTGGACACTAATATTGGTACGTGCCCATTGCCTGGAGGTTGATATGCCATACAGAGCACCCTGCATGCAGTCTAGCTTACAGTACGTAAACGTGGAATAGAGGTTTATGTTGGTTACTGCAAGATGCATATGATTTATGTTATCTGCAGCAAGTCCAATCACCAACTCTGACCCAATGCACGCGGGGCCACACATCGGGTCAGAGAGTGGATGTCAAACACATGCGATTTGGTACAATTTCACATGATTTCCCATCCCAATCCGTTGGAATCATGTAAAATTGAGCCAAAATTGCATCTTTGTATGGGGCCACAGAGCAGGATCATATACACGCCACATTTGCAGAGGTGTAAGCATCTCGAAATGTGCATGGCTCTGCAGACATGCACAAATATGCTATTTCCCCTGCTATTTTTCTTTTTTTGAGAGGGTGGGGGGGATTATTTACATTATTTTATTAAATTTTAAAGAAAACACCTGGAAAAAAAAAAGAACAATGTGGTATATTCTCAGTTAATGGCAGAGAAGAATCACTGGGTCTGAGGTGTCTCACAATTAGCATTTGCAGTCTGTTCTCCTCAGTTATGTGAGACATAATACACACACAGAGCAATGTGCACTAATACCTGAGGGTCCATGCAGAGCGAACAGCAAAATGGAAGAAAATTATACCTAAAGTCAACACAGCAAAAATGTTGATATAAGCAATGGGTCAACACAGAAACATTGACACATAAAAAGTTTGACATGAGTTTTCAAGGTGTATTGGTGTTAATGTCGACACCTGAGCCAGGTAGTGTACTGGCATGCTTCAGGCCAGGTGCCTCGTCTCACTGTGCTCGGTACTTTAACGATCCCAATCCGAGTCCACGTGGATGGAAAAAAAATATTTTAAAGATCATGTGAAACGTGTCATGTGTTCATATCAATGTCGACCTCTTGCTTGTGTTGACATTTTGACCATGTCCACCATTTGTATATTGCCCATAATTGACAACTTATTGACTGTCGATCTAAACGTTGTCTGTCAGCCGGGGGCGGATTTAGGGGTCAAGCAGCCCCTATGCACAACTTCCCCCCCCCCCTTATTAGGCGTGAGGGGGGCTGGGGAAAAGATGGGGGTAGATAGAGGGAAAGAGAGACAAGAGAAGAGAGGCCCCCTTACACTTGTCAACTTATTGTCTCAACAAATTGAACCTGATTGACTCGAGATTTATCCTATGTGCAGGAGGTTCAATCTCTTCCAATCTCTTGGTTATACTCAATGGCACAGGATTGTGGATTGTGTCCTACACATCAGGCACATAAGATTTTGTCAGACAGCACATCAGATCTCGTCAGATAAATTGACTCAAATTGGATGAAATCTCACAAAATCTCACAAGTGTAAGGGCCCTTTAGAGAGAGGTCGGGAAGGTGGAGAAAGCACAGAAGAGATGAAAGAAAAATAGAGAAGAGGGCTGGGGAGACAGAAAGAGAGCGCGCAGGTGTTTGGAACACACATTACATATGTCCACCACTCCCCCCCCCCCCCTCCCCTTCAGTACAGGCTTCACTGTGTCACCCCCCTCTTCCCCTTCTGTATAGGTGGTACTACAGTGTACCTGAAAGCCATGGCAGCACAGGGTCGGCCGGGGTCGCACATGGTCGCCGGCTCCTTCACTGGCTCTGGCAGCTCAGCTTTTCTCCCTCTCACCAGTGCTGGCGGGGGAGGATGGAACGGCGCGTAAGGTGCTGGAGGGAGGATCGCAGGACTGAAGTGACGACGCTGGAGTACAATGGGACCGTGGCTCACTGGATCTGGTAGGTCCCTCTCACCAGCGCCAGCGGGGGGAGCATGGGACAGTGGCGGCAGGAGCATGACTTCAGCTGTGGTGCTGGAGGGGGGAGAGTGAGACTGAGGAGGTGCTGCTGGGCAATGCCCTGCAGCAGGGTCAGCGTGGGACTGGGGCAGTGCTGGAAGGGGGGTTGCAGGGGACTCAATATACTGCCCCCGTCTGCTGGAGGTCTTTCACTCATCAGCCCATGTGAGTGGAGCATGGGCTGGTGAGAGGGACTGCATCTGCGATGCTTAAGGAGGGAGCGCGGGACTGCACTGCCCGCAGCACGCATTGTATTGAAAAAAAAAACTTTAAAAAGGGTGCAAGGGAGGGATGGCTAGCTGCCGCCCATAACAGGTGCCGCTTCTTGGCCCGTGCCTCATCGGACCGTGCATCGGACTGAGGAGAGACGCAGAGATGTTTCATCGGCTCCTTTCTTGGCTCCTGATTGGCCGCTAGGCGGCCAATAGAACCATTCTGAGGAGAGGTGCAGAAGATGAAACATCTCTGCGTCTCTCCTCAGTCCAATGCGGGGAGCTGCTGGAATCGCCGGCATTTGGCAGAAGACCTGGACTACTTCGGAACGAAGAGGACAGATCTTCGCAGGAGGAGCTTGGTGAGAAGGATTTCCTTCCAAAGGTCCCCCATGGTTTTCTTCAGATCCAGGACCCCGGACTCTTCAGCCCTGGAGCCCCGGAACCAAGGCCCCGGACCCCGGACTCTGCAGCCCCGGACCCAGGAACCAAGGCACTGGACCATGGAGCCCTGGACCACCGGACCCAGGGACCTACCGACGGGCTCAAGATAGGTAAGTATCAGTATGTGTGGGCTTTGGATGAATTACAGTTTTATTTTTATTGTGTCTGTGTGTGTTTATTTGACTATTTTTATTACTGTGGAACTACAAGTGCCAGCGGGCCCTTTAATGCCCCGCATGCTGGGACTTGTGGTTCTCCAAGTCCCAGCTTGCGGGGGAGGCTTGCTGGTACTCATAGTTCCACAGTATTAAACAATAGTTTATTTTATTTTTTTACACAGAATCAGCCCCGTGACCACCGCTCCAGGGTCATCGGGGACAGCACCAGGCTTCAGCACGCAGATTTTTTTATTTATTTTTCTATTTTTTTTACACATTGCAGCCTGCACGGATTTGACTGATCTGTGTAGAATGCCTGCACGAATTCGTATTAGCGGCCATATATACGGCCGTTAAAACGAATCAATACGACATCGGGGATTACAAAGCAGTCGTATTTGACTGCTTTGTAAATTACCCTCCGGAACATGACTTTGAATACGGCTGAAACAGCCACATGCAGTCATAGTGATTCGTATTAAGAATACGAATACGATTTTTTGTATTCGTATTCTTAGTAAATTTCCCCCTGTCACGACCACCATTGCAGCTACCCGTGCTCCCTGTGCTGTTCCAGCCCTGCAGACCTCTGACGCTATGCCCTCTGCCCCGGCACTCACCTCCGCTGCTGATGCTGACGCCGACCTGCTGCATTCTGTCACTCTGTCACCCAGGCGCCATGTCCATTCACCGGGTGTCAGTTCTGTTGTGCAGTGTCTTGGCGTGCTGGCTCCGGGTGGCGTGAGGCACGATCCGCCATGATGGTGTCCGCGTCCTTCTAGGCCTCAGGCTGGGAAGCGCCGTCCGCATTGCCTCCGCGTAGTATTCTCCGCCGGCTGGTTTCTGTCGCCACAATGGGCGGCGGCCATCTTGTTGATGTCCACAACCTATGCTGCGCAGCTCCAGCTGTGATTTCACTCTTGCGGCCCATCCCCATTCAGCTCAGCACTTAAATATTGACTAGCCGGGCCAGAGCGGCAGTCAGTACAATGTTGTCCACCAGATAGCATCTCTGTGCATCCCTGACAATTCCTGCAGTATCCGCTGCAGGCTGACTCCTCTAACTTCTGGGTGAAGTCTATCGTGACTATTCCCGCTGGTCGTCCACTGCTCAAGCCATATCCTCCCACGGAACTCATCTGCCACCTCTTAGGATAAGGACAAGGTTAAACACCCCAAAGGTGTCATCTTCCTCCTGCAATCCTGACAGTCAATATCCGTGGCCAGAGGGAGGGTGGGGCACAGAGTGTCCCTTGAGGGCGCCAATAAATGGGTGGCTCTGCTAGAGCAGCGGTTTCGTAAGTAAGGGTGTCAAGCCCAAACACAAAATATAGAAAGAAAAGGGGGTGTGAAACCGCGCTTTTACCAGTTAATGTGCAGCAGGTGAGAAATAAAAATAAATTTATTATAAAAATACACTTATAAAATTCACTTATAAAAACATATATAATTATATGCGGTAGGCTGGTACTAATTGCTAATAATATGGAGCCGTGATAGTCACCCAGATTTTCTAGTGTTTGAGAGTCCAAGTGTCCGTTCCTATGGATGTCTCCTGAATGTCCCAATAAATGTGCCGATAGGACTGTTGATAATAGGTTCTCCTCCGGCCTAGGGAGCCCCTGTTGGTATAAGGCTCGACCTAGTGGGTAATTTGCCGGCCCAGGGAGCCCCTGCTGGAATAGGGCTCGACCTGGTTGAGAGGTGCAATGTCCTGATAGATGCGGCTGCTGGGGTGTTAATTCAGGAGAGCTGGTACGGTCACAAGTAAATGTCTGGGTTCCACTGTGGGTGTCAGGGCTCTACCACACCAACGCGTTTCGCTCCTTAGGGCTTTTTCAAGGTGGCCAGTATCCCTGGTATCCTGGCAGCCACGACCTCATACAGCAAGAACTACTACTGGACTTCATCTTATTTCCATTTCTTCTTTGTTATCATTCAATCATCCAATCTTCCAACCACCCAACCATCCAATCTTCCAACCATCCAATCTTCCAATCATCTTCAAGCTTCTTCAATAAGTATTATCATTATTGTCTTCTGTCATTCAACCAATATCTACAGTTATTTCATTGTGCCTTCATCCATATCTTTGTACCGCAGTATCTTCATTAAAAAAAGGTTTAATTTTATTAAATTGCTTCACTCCATTCTGTCGTTCATGCAACAGCCCTACATTAAAGCACCCAGCCTCCGTTACACTCCGGCTGGTGCTTCAGCAAGCTCACGAAACGTGACACCCCCATAGTGTCACAGTGCCCGCTTTATTACACAGAGAATGTCGCAGTGCCCACCTTATTACACAGAGTGTTGAAGTGCCCACCTTATTACACAGAGTGTTGAAGTGCCCACCTTATTACACAGAGTGTTGAAGTACCCACCTTATTACATAGTGTCGCAGTGCCCGCATTATTACAGAGTGTCGCAGTGCCCGCAATTATTACAGTAAGTGTTGCAGTGCCCGCATACTTAAACAGTGTCACAGTGCCCTCCTTATTACAGTCTCTGAGTGCCCGCATTATTACAGAAAGTGTTGCAGTGTGTTGACAGTGTCAGAGTGCCCTCCTTATTACATAGAGAGTGGTGCATTGCCTACCTTATTACAGAGAGTCTCCCAGTGCCCACCTTATTACAGAGAGTGTCACAGTGCCCACCTTATTACAGACAATTTCACAGTGCCCGCCTTATTACACAGTCTTACAGAGAGTGTCGCAGTGCCCGCCTTATTACAGAGTATCACAGTGCCAAAGCAATGCTCAATATGTATGCGCTATATAAGAAACTTTTTATGAATAAATAATTACAGTTTCACAGTGCCTGCCTTTTTATGTAGTGTTGCAATGCCTGCCTTCTTACAGAGAGTGTTGCAGTGCCCGCCTTCTTACAGAGAGTGTTGCAGTGCCCGCCTTCTTACAGAGAGTGTTGCAGTGCCTGCCTTATTACAGAAAGTGTCACAGTGCCTGCCTTCTTTCAGAAAGTATCGCAGTGCCCGCCTTCGTACAGAGAGTGTCGCAGTGCCCGCATTATTACAGAAAGTGTCACAGTGACCGCCTTCTTACAGAGAGTAAAAAAAAAAGGGGTATAGCAGCGCTTTAAATGGAATATTTAAAATACCATAACAATTATAATTAGTAAAGGATTGGACAGATTGTACAATTAAAAGCAATGATACATTTTATTCATAAAGTGACCAAATTGTGCTGGTACGATAAAAAGTTTGTGGGGGGGGGGGGAGAAAATGGGATCACAATGCGGGGCTGTCCATTCCTATTATGCCTGGGACCATATAAAGTGCAGATGCAAAGACAATTGGGTAGGGATTACCGTTCACCTGTAGACACGCTGGGGTGTAAGTTGCTCTCCCTGGGACTCAAGGCCCAAGTTGGTATTAGGGCCGAGTCACCGTCCAGAGTAGGGGAGACACCCGGAGTTGGCACTCCCAAAGATGGTGCTGGGGTCCTTAGAGGTGTTATATGTCCATGGTTAGGTCAATCCAATTTGGTCCAAGGCTGGTCTGGAACAGTCCAAAGATGGGGGTAAAAAGACACCTGACGCATTTCGCCGACTCAGTGGCTTTATCAAAGGTCTTGATAAAGCCGCTGAGTCGGCCAACTCCGGGTGTCTCCCCTACTCTGGACGGTGACTCTGCCCTAATACCAACTTGGGCCTTGAGTCCCAGGGAGAGCAACTTACACCCCAGCGTGTCTACAGGTGGACGGTAATCCCTACCCAATTGTCTTTGCATCTGCACTTTATATGGTCCCAGGCATAATAGGAATGGACATTGTGCATTGTGATCCCATTCCCCCCCCCCCCTAAACTTTTTATCGTACCAGCACAATTTGGTCACTTTATGAATAAAATGTATCATTGCTTTTAATTGTACAATCAGTCCAATCCTTTACTAATTATAATTTTTATGGTATTTTAAATATTCCATTTAAAGCGCTGCTATACCCCTTTTTTTTCTCTTTGCCTAGTTCGGGCCTAACTAACCCGATTTAAACCAGCAGCTGCTAGTGACTCAACCCAGGTCACAGCGCCACCTTTACCACCTTCCTCCCCCGTGGAGGAATACCTTCTCCTTATTACAGAGAGTGCCTGCCCTGTTATACAGTGTCACAGTGCCTGCCAGAACCGACTCCCCATACTCTACATCATCATGTAGTCACAGACACATATATTCAGTTACAGATACACGTTACCATTACACAGACACCTATACTCTAACACATATACAGATGCCTACACGGTGTAATTACACAGACACAATATCATTGAATGTCCTTCGTAAGTTACAGTGACAGTATTGGCAGCTTCTCATTCCTGTGTCTCTCCGTGGGCAAAAATACACTGCAAGAATCCACCCCCAGAGACCCCCTACTGCAACCACCATTCTCTCAGTGAGACTGCCCCTCCTCGTCTGGGAGGCAGAGCCTCTGACTGTCTCAGAGTCTTACCGGGAAGTACAAGAGGCAGGAGGAGGTGGCGCTATTCTGCCTGGTGATCATCATGCTGCCACAATGGTGGGCCTATTTTATGTGGAGGCCTGGAGCTGCAGCTCCATCCGCCCCATTGTTAGTCTGGCCCTGATGCTGTGTACAGGAGTCGTACCCTTATACGTAGTATGCAACAGTAATACACCGTATACACATATTGCCACAGTAAAGCACCTTACACATATGGCACATCTTATTAATCCACTGATTCAAATAATTCCCCCATACACAAACTGCTTCCTATACATTACTTATGCCCTTATACACATAATGCACCTTACACATATGCCCCACATGATTAATGCCCATATACACATAAGGCCTTTTACACATACTGTACTGTATGCCCCACATTATTTATGCCCTTATTCACATAATGCACCTTACACATACTGTATGTCCCCCATTTTTAATGTTTTTATACATATAATGACACATAATGCCCCATACACATAATGTCCTTTACATACATGTATGCCCCACATTATTCAATGCTCCTTTATACATAATGCCCCACATAATCTCTTACTTTTGCCCCATATTATTAATTGCCCTTATGCATATAATGCACCTTACACATCCCCACTGTCTGCTCCCCTGCTCTTACTTAGCAGCAGCCGGGATCCAACTTCCAGACAGGTGGCACACGGCACCTACATTCCCCCTGGCTACTACCCTCCCGCCTCTGGCTTTCTCCCATCTGCCCAGTCCATGCCCAGGGAGCTACTACTTAACCGGCTCCGGCCATGGCTCTTGGGTGTCCCCTTGAAACACATAGCAGAGGCGGCCACGGGGTTGGGAGCAGCCTATGCCAGACATGCAGGGAGGAGGGCTGAGATCCGGAGATCCGTGCACCCGGTCCGACAGGGAAGAAAGCCTTGCGAAGTTCCGGCACGCACCCGCCAGGGTGTGGGGGTCCGTGCTGCCGCCACCGGGTTGGGAAGGAGGGTTTGCAATGTTCCGTTATGCACACACCAGGAGAGGGAGAAGGTGTGCGGGACCGTGCATCCGCCAGGTGGGGAAGCGGGGGAGGGTGCGGAGGTCCGTGCACCTGCCGAGTGGGGAAAGGGGGATGCAGAGGGTGCTGCTGCACTGACCGGCATAGGCAGCAGAGAGTCAGTGAAACCAATCATAGCTGTCTGAGTGATAGGGGCGTGCTATAATAAAGGCAGAAAGCACCCCCCTGTCACTGAGGCAGAGCTATATAGGTTTTTTAAATGTGATTTTGCAGCCTGCTGCTCGGCCCCGCCCCCTGCCCGCCCCTGTTTCTGGAACCTGAACATTATCAGCCGGAGGCACTGCTCCCAGTGCCGCCGAAACCAATAAAAATATAATAATTATGGCATAAAAATGAATAGAATAATATAAAGCATTTACTTATGACACACAATGGGCCTTATTTTGGTTCACTCTTTCTGACAAAATCCTTCTTAGATGGACAAAACCATGTGCACTGCAGGGGAGCATATGCAAAATGTGCAGAGAGAGTTAGATTTGGGTGGGGTTTTACTTCAAAGTGAGATCTATATTGAAGTGTAAAAATAAAGCAGCCAGTATTTTCCCTGCACAGAAACAAAATTACTCACCCAAATCTAATTCTCTCTGCACATGTTACATCTGCCCCCCTGCAGTGCACATGGTTTTGTCCATCTAAGAAGTATTTTGTCAGAAAGAGTGAACCAAAATAAGGCCCCATGTGTCATAAGTATTTTCTTTTATTATGTTTATCATTATTGATTATCATTAATGACAGGGGAGCCACTGCCTCCCCTGCCTCCCCTGACTGCACGTCCCCGACGTTGCCTTAGTTTAAGGGGGGCAGGTGGCAGCGGAATGGAGGCAGGCTGCGAGTGTGATGCCGGAGGGAGGTCAGTGTGTCACTAGACTGTGCAGCCGGGAGAAGTCGGGCGGCGAGCGGGTTCGGTGCTGCGGCCTGTGCTGCAGCTCCGATGTCACAACTCGCTTGCCGTCCCACCTCTCCCGGCCGCACACAGTCATGCCTAACCTGGTCACATCGGCAGGGGAGTTCAGCGAAGAAAGAAAGGTAGAGAGTAAGTTCTGTGCGTCTGGGCAGCCTATGGTGGGTACATCCAACAAGGGTGACCCTGGACCCCCAAGAAACAGTGGAAAAAGTGACAAAAGATGGGATTTTCCCTCCACCGGCGCCCTTGTGAATTTAAAATACGTCCCTATATATATAGGAACGGTCCTCTTCTCCAAATACTGGCTAGAATATACAGATATATATAACCATATGTTCCTCCTGTCCCAATAGCTTCTCCTCTTCTTCCAAATCGACTGCTTATTTGGATAGTGGAACACCAATCCTCACAACCATAGACCATTTATCTCGGTCCGGATGAGACCCCAAAATAAATGTAGAAAAAATACATACAGTATGGTGCAATACCACTTTTATTGATATACGACAAACATGTGATGTGATAGTACAAGAAAAGAAAATGGCTAAGTACCGGATGGAATGGAGAATCTGAATTGAATCAGTTCTCAAAAGCGCTTGAAATACAAAAGGATGATGGTCCGGAATCCATCATCCAAAGTTCTCTGCGGTCGGTAAAAGAAGTCCAGATCCAATTCAGGGTTACACAAATAAACACCAAAGACCTCCGTTCAGCAAAGAGCCTCCAGTTGTAGAGAGCGGCGGCGGTGCGGGGGGCGTGTTCAATTGGCTGCACAGTGTGACGCCCAGCATGACCTCTGACCACATCACGCTGCGCGTCTGAGCTGCACAGCCGGCACAGGACTCAGAGCAGCCAGGCAGCGTCTGAGCAAGTGCTCAGACGCTGCCCAGCATTAGACTAATCCCGAAATATTGGGCAATATTGGGGCCAAATCCCGGGATCCCACCGATCCCGATCCCGGGATTGGCCACCCTAGTCACGGGCCTGGCTAATAATGTACAAGGGCCTATTATGAGAAGTGGAGGAGGTGAGGCCAATGCCATGTAGAACCCGTACACTGTAAGCAACAATGTCTTCCTAAACACATCAAAATACAAACATGATTTATGGCCCACATGATGATGGGCCTACTTTATGTGTAGGCCTGGAGCTGCAGCTCCATCTGGCCCTGTATAACCAAAATTCTCTGCACTACATCAATACACTATATACCCCCTGTATGCCGCACTACAACACTACACTATATACCCCGCACTACATTACTACACTATATACCCCTACACTTCACACTACATCACTGCACTATATACCCCCTGTACTGCGCATTATATCACTACACTATTTACCCCCTATACCCTGCACTATATTACTACACTATATACCCCCACACTCCACACTACATCACTGCACTATATACCCCTATACTCCGCACTACATCACTGCACTAAATACCTCCTACATGCCGCAATACACTACTACACTATGTGGATTAAACGGCGCCGCCCCCCCCCCCCCCCCCCTTTCGTTCGCCGAATTCACTGGTACAGCTGCGAATGGATGTTTTGCATAACATCACTACAATATATACCCCCTATACTCCACACTACATCACTACACTTTATACCCTCTATACTCCATACTACATCACAACTCTATATAACCCCTATATTCTGCACTACATCACTACACTATATATCCTCTATACTCCATACTACATCACTACAATACATACCCCCTATACTCCGCACTACATCACTACACTATATACCCTCTATACTCCATACTACCATACATACCCCCTATACTCCGCAGTACATCAGTACACTATATACCCTTTATACTCCATACTACATCACTACAATACATATCCCCTATACTCCACATTACATCACTACACTTTATACCCTCTATACTCCACACTACATCACTACTCTATATAACCCCTATACTCTGCACTACATCACTACAATACATACCCCCTATACTCTGCACTACATCCCTACACTATATACCCTCTATACTCCATACTACATCACTAACATACATACCCCCTATACGCCGCAGTACATCACTACACTATGGGCCTGATTCTGGTTAATTCAGTAAATTGCAAAGCTCGCAGCTTATCGAGTCCCAGTTTGCCACCCCCACAAATTGCTGACCTGCCGCCGCCGTATCCCCTTCGCAACCATGGTATGAAAACACATCCCCTTACATGTCCCGCTGCTGGAGAAATCATTCGATGGTTGGCGACCATCTAATGATTTCTGCAGGGCTCACATATATAGTCAGTGGAGACTGAGTTATATTTAAGGGCTTCCGGCCAAAGACAGGGCAAGCGGCTGACATCATGTGACGTCCGCCACCTGCTCCCGGCAATGTCCATGAAACACTGGGCGTTCCCATGGCGCATAGCCGCCGCCACTAGCTCCCCCCTCCCCCCATGCTGACAGTGCTGATTATGCGTATGTGCAGGGTACCACCATCGGTCCCCCATGCGAACATGCGAGGGACCGAATTCACTAGAATCAGGCCCTATATACCCACTATACTCTGTTATTTAAAGTTATTGGAATCTATGGGACACATTCGGGTAACTGTGATAATGGCATTATGAATTGGGATGATCTACACAAGTAACAACAACTGAGTTCTGTAGACATTATGGCAGGAGAATTGTGTGGGCGTCACCTGTCAGGACCTATGGGGCTCTGCAGGATGAGGCTGCTCTTTTGTGTTTTATTGGACTAAGGCCCTTATTCTGATCGGTGCGTACTTTCCCGAATTCTTTCGGATCGCGTTTTTTAGTCGTCTGCGCATGCGTGGGGAACGCCATGCGCATGTGCCACGCATGGTCTCCGTACTTGTTCTCACTAATACCATACAGAAATGTGCACCGCAATCACTCGGGCAATATGGGCGTGTTATGGGCGTCATGCGGAAGGACACAGGGGCGTAGTTTCAAAGTGGGCTAAACTGGGCGGAAACATGGGCGGACACGGGGGAGTACACTTATTTTGGTAGGTGTGCATTCGGATAGCACACCGAATGCACGCGAACAAAAAGGGAAGAAATGTGCGGTGTCCAAAAGGCTAGTATTGCTTAGCGGGCACCACTCGGTCATGCGCTAGGCAATCGGAATGCCTAATCAGGACGGACGCACCTCAACCAATGTCAGCTGAACAGAATACAATCACCTAATTTACTCATTACTTGTAAATTACACGCTTCTCACTGCTTCAATTGAAACCAATGCACCTTAAATGGACCATTACTAAACACACACATATATGCTGCAGTTTTCACACACTTTTACACTGCAAATAATGAACACAACTTAATATTAATAATACTAATACACATGTCACTTCTGCATGTATCAATTAATACAGACATTTGGGGGGCAAAAATAACATTTATTAAATCAACTTAGAAAATAATTTCGAAACCATCACAAAATAAATGGTACCATAACAGGACTAAAAGTAAATAATATATAATAAATAGCCACAGCAGAATCATTAGGAACACATCAGGTGGCTTCACAACAAAAGTAGAGCACCAACACTTCAAGTACAGCACACAGTAATGCTAGCCGAAACAGGGCAACAGGGGAACCAAACATGACATTTGAACCGCGGGCAAATGTGGTGACCCTCGGCACGGAATTTGACACAGGATGCTGACACACACAGCTCAATGGAAGATTTGGGAAGACATAACGGTGGAGATTAATGGGGACACAAGTTCATTTGCGGGCACGTTTGCCCCTGGCAGGCTCCTTGCCACGTGCAGCAGCTCTTCGGCCTCGCCCACGGCCACGCTCAGATGGTGGGTCACGTGGAGCACATGCTGGGGAGGGGGGGGATGTTCTTCCCCCTCTGGCAGCAGGGAGTGATGATGGTGTTAATGCACCAGAAACGGATGCTATCAGGACCCTATTGCTGGTAACTAGCTCCACCATAAGCTCATTATGGCGGAGGAGGAGGTAATTTTGCCGCAGGGCTTGATCAGCCAGCACCTGCAGGCTATCAGCAATGGATTGCTGGGTGACAGCCATAGCCTGCAGGCTCCCAGCGATACTCTGCTGGCTGGTGGTCAAACCCTGCAGGCTCGCAGCAATACTCTGCTGGCTGGTGGTCAAACCCTGCAGCACCTCCTCGGCCCTACGCACCCGCTCTGATGCCGACTCTCCCTGCTGCACAATACTTTCAAGCACATGCCCCCACGTGGCCAATTCAGCCACGGACATTGGCGGCTGCTGCTGCACGGGCCTGCTACTGGGGCCAGGTGGCACAGACTCCACAACCTCCTCGAGAGATTGTTGACCAAGCGGTGGGGATGCTGTTGAACGAGAAAATACCAATTACCACACATTCCATGCAAAATTCAAAACATCTACTTATGGCCTGGCAAATAATTACCTTCAAGCGTAGAAGCCATCACTTCCGCTGGGGACTCGCTGTCTATGGTGCTCACCCCCCGGACCTCCTCCACTGCAATGCAGCACTCTGCCATCTCTTCCAGGGGGGTGAGCTGCAGCTTTGATGGCATGGGGCCAGCCCCAGAGGTGTGGCTGTGTTCCCACCGGTTGGGGCAATTTCTCTTTGAGGTTCCCTTTGAAGTCGTGCCACCTGCAATCAAAGTGTACATATTAATACATGTCACTCCTCATGTTTGCTGTAGCACCCATTGCAATCTGAAACATAATACAACATGTGCCTCCTCACACCAAACTTAGATTATATTCATTTTGAAAAACAACCCTTAGAAGATACAATCACACTCACCCTACAATAACTATCAATTCAATGACATGGCAAACATGTCTGTGCCTCCAAGCAACGTGACCACCCATTGACCAACTCCATCTAATATCTAATGTAAACATTACTGGACTTGTACTGCTCAAATGTAACACACATGAACTTGCCTCTTCTTAACGTGCTCCGCCTCACGAACTTGTGGAGCCACCGTATTAATCTCCGCCGGTATTTCCTCCCAGATCTTCCATCTCCTTGTGTGTGTCAACTTTTCCGGTGGGCACTCGATCAAATCCCGTGCCCGGGTCACCAGGATGGCAAGCTCCTGCGGTTCATATGCCATGTTTCTGGTGGTTGGTTCCTCTGTTGCCCGATTGCGGCCACGGCCACGACCACTGGCACCGACACTGCCACTGGCACCACCACTGGCACCGCCACGGCCACAACCACGGCCACCGGTTGCTGTACTTGAAGTGCTGGCCAGGCTACTCTGTTGGGAAGCCACCTGCTGTGTTCCCAATGATTCTGCTGATGCTGAGGATGGGCCAGCTGCCGATTGGCCTGATGTCGATGGCCCATCTGGCTGCTCTTCCCCCAATGGCTGTTCAGGGTTGATGGGGACATAGGTGGTGCTGGAGTCCATCTGAGCAAATAGGGCCTGCAACTCCTGCTCTTCCTCAGATGCAGATGCAGACATGTGTGCAACCACATTGCATTTGGCACACACACCTTTATATACTATTTCTGTAATCGGCGTACATCAGCGCCACCCTGCGTTCCGTACGGCTGCGTTCTGTACGGCCACGTTCCGTACGGCAGCGTCAACCGTGCGGCGCATAGGCCACGCCCCCTGCTGCGGGCAAAAATTAAAATAAAACCAGGCAGACTGAGTAAGTCTGATTTACTAGGTAAATGCAGATTAGTACACCAATGACCAAACAAAACTGAGTTCAGACATGAAGGGGGAAATTTACCAATATGAAAAACCTAGTTTTTCGTATTGGTATTTTCCCTACGACTGCATACGACTGTTTAAGTCGTATGCAAAGTCGTGTTCCGGAGGGGGATTTACAAAGCAGTCATATACGACTGCTTTGTAACCCACCGATGTCGTAGGAATTCGTATTAGCGGCCGTATATACGGCCGCTAATACGAATTATTTCTAGCAGTCTGCACGGATCAGTCAGATCCGTGCAGGCTGCAATGTGTAAAAAAAAATAGAAAAATAAATAAATAAATAAAAAAAAACGGCGTGGGGTCCCCCCCACAGCCGAAACCAGCACCAGGCTGACAGAGCCTGGAGCCGGTAATTAAAAATCAGGGAACCCGACAAATAGGGGTTCCCCGATTTTTAACAACCAGCCCCAGGCTCCTGCTCTGGGGCTGGTTCCCAAAATACGGGGGACAAAATGACTAGGGGTCCCCCGTATTTTAAGAACCAGCCCCAGGCAAAACCAGCCAGCAGGCTAATGCCACAGCCGGGGGGAGACTTTTTATGCAAGTCCCCCCGGCCAAAGCATTAACACTACCGACCAGTCAGCCTGGCCAGGGGCCCTGGGGGAGTGGGGACCCCCCCAATAAAGGGGTCCCCCCCCTCCAGGACTTACCTGACCAGGCTGAAGCCTGGTGCTGTCCTCGATGCCCCTGGGCGGTGGGCATCGAGCTGATGGTATGGTGTAAAAAATAGAATAAAAACCATTGTCTTTTACTGGTGAACTATGAGTCCCAGCAAGCCTCCCCCGCAAGCTGGGACTTGGAGAACCACAAGTCCCAGCCTGCGGGGCATTAAAGGGCACGCTGGGTCTTGTAGTGCCACAGTAAAAGAAAGAGTTAAATAAACACACTGACACACGTGAAAAATAAAAGTTTAATACACACATTACATACATACTGATACTTACCTTTCTTGATCCCGTAGGTAGCCCTGGTCCTGATGTCCTGTGTCGTCCATGTCGGCTGTCTGCGTCGTCCTCCAGGTCCATGTCGACGGTCCGTGTCGTCCTCCAGGTCCATGGCGGGGTCCGGGTCCGAAGAAATCCATGTTGGAGCTGTGGAAGGAAATCCTACTCACCTGTTCCTGCGCTGAAGAAGTCTTCTCTTGATCCGACGTAGTCCAGGTAATCTTCATGCTGTCGCCGGTCCCCGCTGTCTGCGCTGTCTCTGCATCGCGCTGAGGAGAGATGCTGAAGTTTCATATTCGGCGCCTCTCCTCAGACTGAATTCTATTGGCCGCCTAGCGGGCCAATCAGGAGCCGAGAAAGTCGGCTCCTGATTGGCCCGCTAGGCGGCCAATAGAATTCAGTCTGAGGAGAGGCGCCGAATATGAAACTTCAGCATCTCTCCTCAGCGCGATGCAGAGACAGCGCAGACAGCGGGGACCGGCGACAGCATGAAGATTACCTGGACTACGTCGGATCAAGAGAAGACTTCTTCAGCGCAGGAACAGGTGAGTAGGATTTCCTTCCACAGCTCCAACATGGATTTCTTCGGACCCGGACCCCGCCATGGACCTGGAGGACGACACGGACCGTCGACATGGACCTGGAGGACGACGCAGACAGCCGACATGGACGACACAGGACATCAGGACCAGGGCTACCTACGGGATCAAGAAAGGTAAGTATCAGTATGTATGTAATGTGTGTATTAAACTTTTATTTTTCACGTGTGTCAGTGTGTTTATTTAACTCTTTCTTTTACTGTGGCACTACAAGACCCAGCGGGCCCTTTAATGCCCCGCAGGCTGGGACTTGTGGTTCTCCAAGTCCCCGCTTGCGGGGGAGGCTTGCTGGGACTCATAGTTCACCAGTAAAAGACAATGGTTTTTATTCTATTTTTTACACCATACCATCAGCTCGATGCCCACCGCCCAGGGGCATCGAGGACAGCATCAGGCTTCAGCCTGGTCAGGTAAGTCCTGGAGGGGGGGGGACCCCTTTATTGGGGGGGTCCCCACTCCCCCAGGGCCCCTGGCCAGGCTGACTGGTCGGTAGTGTTAATGCTTTGGCCGGGGGGACTTGCACAAAAAGTCTCCCCCCGGCTGTGGCATTAGCCTGCTGGCTGGTTTTGCCTGGGGCTGGTTCTTAAAATACGGGGGACCCCTAGTCATTTTGTCCCCCGTATTTTGGGAACCAGCCCCAGAGCAGGAGCCTGGGGCTGGTTGTTAAAAATCGGGGAACCCCTATTTGTCGGGTTCCCTGATTTTTAATTACCGGCTCCAGGCTCTGTCAGCCTGGTGCTGGTTTCGGCTGTGGGGGGGACCCCACGCCGTTTTTTTTTTAATTTATTTAATTTTTCTATTTTTTTACACTGTAGCCTGCACGGATCTGACGGATCCGTGCAGGCTAAAACGCAAATACGACATGAAAATGGTGTTCTATTTTCCTGTCGTATTTGCGTGGGTGTTTTACACCACTAAGCAGCCGTATTATCAGTACGGCTGCTTAGTAAATCAGAAACCACCATTCTTTGAATGGTGATTTCTGTCGTATTCTATCGATGGTGTAGACATTCGTATTTGTAACTACAAATACGAATGTTCCATCTTTAGGACTACGAATTGTTGTATTTTTGGGATTGTAAATCCCGAAAATACAAATTCGTAAAAAAAAGGTGTATTTCTCCCTACGAATACACCTTTTTTCTACGAATCCATTTTGGTAAATGTCCCCCGAAATGTATATGTGAATGTACATCTGTACTGTGCACTTGTTTGGTATGTAGTAGAAATGACAATACCCATTCCATATGTAAATCCAGTCCACCACTTAGGCACAAGTAATCAGTGCTAGCATCCAAAACACATGTGAAAGCTCTCCAAATTCAGCCTTGATGCTAGCTTCATTTCATTCTACCTCTCTAGTATGGGCCTGTAGAAGGTAAGTGTACACATGGCAGCATGGCCTAATATTGGTAAAAGGTCTGGCACTATTTGCCATGTTTCTGCTGCATAGCTTTCATTATAAAATAGCTGTTTAGTACCGTGTTGAGTTAGGTGTAAGTGGCTAGTGATGCAGACTATTTCATCTGTTGCTTATAGCCATGTTTGGTGAATGTTATAGATTATATATAATGGTCTGCTAAACTATGCAAAGGTACAGCAAGTGTGGGTTTGCGATGCAAAGAGTTAGCCGTCTGTTCTGGCGCATACACGCTGTTACTGTAAAAATGAACAATAAAGTTAATACCAAATAACAATCTTCCCAACCAATGACAGTCCATGATTGCTTGTGGTGCCCCATTGGGAAAATGGCAACCTCCCATCGTGCAGCACCATTCTGTACTGCTGAGCTAAGGGTCCTGGTGTCTGTCATGGAGACCAGGGTAGGGCGTGCGGGGCCCTTTATTACAAATGCCCAAAAGTGCCAGGCCTATCGTACAGCCAGCAGACGGATCTTCGCACGCACACAGGTGCGGAGGTCCGTGGCCCAATTGGAGCGAAGGTGGTCAGATCTGCGGGGGCGGCAACCTGAGCTATTGCAACGCCTCAGGCTACAGATCGCAAGATGTGAGTTTTAATGCAAATATTACATATTAACCAGTGAATGTTTTTAATAGATTATTTCAGTTAATGTGGGTAAATGGCTGGTAATGATTAGAAAAATCATTCACTATATATGTGTGACTTCCTGTTTGACATGCTGTAATGTAGGTATATGTATTTTTTTTTATGGAAAGATGCATGTAAAAATCATGTGCATTCATTAACACTCTTTATTTATTTTTATTTTTTACAGCACGTGAACGCGCAAGACAGGCCCGGGAGGAGGCCGAGGAGGAGCAGGGCCGGGAGGAGGTGCCAGAGGAATATATTGTGGAGGAGGAGGCTGCAGAGGTGGTTGTGGAGGAGGAGGCTGCAGAGGTGCTTGTGGAGGAGGAGGCTGCAGAGGTGCTTGTGGAGGAGGAGGCTGCAGAGGTGCTTGTGGAGGAGGAGGCTGCAGAGGTGGAGTTTGCAGAGGAGGAAGTGGGAGAGGAGGTGCTGACGGAGGAGGAGGCCTGTGAGGTGCAGGTGGCTGAAAGTGGTAGGTATACATAATGCATCACTAATAATTAGTAGAACAATTATTTGTAATGTAGCACTGCAGAATCAATTGTGTATTACTATAGTATTCAGTAAAAAAACAAAGTGGGCAACAACATACACACTTAGGGGTTAGATAGGGTGACCAAGTCATCCATTTCATCCGGGACACATCTTAATGACACAGGTTTGGGGGATAGCTTTCAGCACCATTGAAACTGCCACAGATCCTGTGTATGTCATCGGTATCCTGGATTAAAGGGATGAGTTGGTGACTTTAGGGTTAGAGGGCCCTGCTGCAAGCGTGCAATCTGTAGCCTCATATAGGTCAATAGAGTTTATAGTGGAATGTTATTTCTAAACAAGATTAAGTATGGCATAAATGGACAGGCGTGGCTTATAATGGAGTCACACAGGGCTGGTCTAAGGCTTCTCATAACACTAGCCAAAAGTTCAAACTACTGCCCTTCACCCCCCCCCCCCCCCCCCCATAATGCCGCCAATAACCATATTCCAACATCAATGCATACTTGCCTAACATTCAGTAATGGCAGGGAGCCACCCACAATTGAGTGGTCTGCCCAGCCCCTCTGGTAGTTGAGAAAGACCCCTGTTTTCTCTGGAGGCCCCCAGCACCCTCCCCTTTGCCAACCACAACAGAGTACAGGAAGAGAAGGTAGCAAAATAAGAAAGTATGCCTCAAGAGGAAGTATGGAGGTGAGGTCGTAGATGTTCCACAGCAACCTCCTGCATTAAGTACAACAAGGATCCTCACAGACATCCTTGATTTTTCCCTAGCCAGACTTGGTGTTGCCCCCCTAGATCCTGGCACCTTAGGCAGCTGCCTAAAGCTGGCTAGTGGTAGAGCCGGCCCTGCAGTCACAAGTGGTCAGTGCCCCTGGGCCCTCCCCTCCCCCTGTGGTTGGAATGTATTTTTGCTAACATAATTGTTGGTTGATTTTGTCTTAATAAGAATAACGTAATGACTGCCATAGGAAAGGAGTGAATTAAACATCCAAGGCTGTGTGGACACTATGGAGCATGTGACTCGGAGCCAATAGGAAAACAGGGGAGGGCAGAGTTAGCTGGGATAATAGGGACAGGGAAGGAGGAGTCTTCCTCTTTTCCCTGTGGAATTTCCTCTGGATGGTTGGAGTGAGTACTGCTCCTGCTATAGCCTATTTCCTGTGGGATGGGGTGAGGGAATCCTTTGTTCTCACCACTGACCCTGCTGTAGATTTGAGGCATAGGTTGTGAATTGCTTTCAGTGCTTAACAACTTTAGCATTATATAGTTTATTGGGCCTTACCTGGTTTAACGGGATATACATAGGAAAGGGGTTACTTTTATATCACTTTATCTAGTACTGTTAGGATTGGTATAGCAGGGAATCTCTTAGCATTTTTATCTGTGCCCTCCTGCCCTATCACCTAAGCACCAGTGGCGTCTACCCGGCCACATCGCTTGTCCCGGCCGCCCGCACGCTTCGCTGCGGACTCCGGCCTAAGTAATGCATCCCCGGGCCAAGTGCTGCACTCCCCGCGTCGCCCTGCGGCCAACCAACAACGCCTCCCACCCCCACTCTTAACCGAGTGGTGCCGCACCGACTGTAGCATCGGCTGTGTCCCTGCGGCACCTCTCAAGGTTCCCCCTTTCCTCCCGGCACCGGACAAGTCATGCTGTGGCTGCGTCCTGCCGCAGGGGAGCGGGGAGAGCATCATCTACCCCCACCGCAGACGCTAGGCGAATGAAAGGGGAAGGGGGGTCGCCTTCGGTCATCGGCGGGGGGTGCAGCAGCGGCGGACAATGGGAACAGTGCCGGACGGAGGAGGGCACACAAGCCAGACTACATCCCCGGTCTGCCCCGGCTGAGAGTGGAGTTCCGGCCACAATCCTCTGTCCACCCGCCCACATGCTTTCGGCGAGCGGGCACTGGGCTGCAGAGCAGCAACAACGGCGCTGCATCTCCCAACGGCTCCCATTACTGTTGTCCGCCACGCTGCTTACAAAGCAGAAACCACTGCCAGCAGCTCATCGCAATGCAGCCGGGTCAGGGACCCAGCGTACGGGCAGGAAGGTGGATGAGGCGTCAGGCTGTGGGAAAGAGATAGAGCAGCAGCTCCCGTTCCCCACACTTGGTCACAGACGAACGGAAGTGGCCTGCTTCTGGCCCACGGCTGCAGCCGGGATAAAGGCAGGTTTGGGGGAGAAAAAGAGGGCAACATCCAGAGGCCCACATGGGAAAAGAGCAGCAAACTCCAGTTTACCTGCACTTAGCAGGGAAGCTAGGAGCAAGGTGGAGGGGAAACGAAAAGCACTGTAAAAATTATTATTATTAATTTCATGGTAATCCGGGGCACCGATATTACCTCCGGCCCTCTGCAGTATTCCACGTTCCTCCAAAAAATGGCGTTTAAGTAGACATGAAAATGCATCATATTTAAAACATCTGCTAGATTATACACTAGCAACCTGGGCAAACATATTCTCCACAGCTACAATAAGGTAGCTATACCCACACATAACTCTGTTACATTTGCCTCAAAATAACTGCTTTGGGGATTATCAACAATTGAATAAGGCATTTTAAAAGATTCCTCTCAGGTGTACAACCACACTTTTGGGGCTGCGTTCACAATCTCTCCTTATATGGAACTAGCCTTTGGAGGGAGCAGGACACGCCGCATCAGGGGAGCACTTTGCAAAATTCTATTACCAACTATAATCTTCCTGAAACAAGTTTTCAAAAAGTAGCCTAGTATGTCCCAGAGTAACAATCGCAAGGGGGTCACTGCTGGTTAAGACCCGGAGGCCACTTAGATGTGATATGGCAATCGGGGGTGCCTCTATGCAGACACGGTGCCCCAAAGCTAATAGCCACCTTCAAGACGGGCGGCCTTAAGGCACCCATAGACGGTCCGTTCCCGGACCGTCCGTTTTGTACTATGCGATGCGCGCTCCCGCGCATCACATAGTACGCTACAAAAAGTATGTGCTGCACATACTTTTTGTACTTGCTATACATCGCATCGGATGGCATTGCATGCACACCGCATGCACTAGGCATGCGATCCGATGCGATGCATGCTAATTAAGACCCGAACGGATCCGTTTAACGGACCGTGTATGGGCCCCTTTAGACTTATATACTGTTCCAATTTACAGACAAACTTGCTGATGAATGGGTGGACAAGGATTGCAGTTATACAATGGCCCTGCTAGTAGCAGTGATGCTAACCACGGCACCACCATACTGCACTAACAGCAACTTCCTTCTAAAATTACCACATTTGCACATTGATTTATTGATTTGCAGTTCCTATTTAGCAGCAGATTTTGTAGGGCTTTACAATCGTAGACAGGGGAAAAACAAACTACAGGTAGTTAACAACAGACTGGGAAGTAGGAGGGCCCTGCTGCAAGCTTACAATCTATAGATATTCTGTCATATTGCCCACTAACCGCAATCTCTTGCTATAATTGCACTTGGCTCTTTGTGTGTTATGTCTCAAAACATCAGCCGCAATCTCTAGGTATACAGTTCTTAATAAAGGTGTTCGTCTCAGGGATCACCGTTCTCCAGGCATTTGTCTAGAATTGGGGCCGTATAACAGCATAATAAATAGATTACATAATATGACAGTGGATGCACAGGGCACGGCATAATTAGTTATTTAAGAGCAATAACCTTTAATTGTTTAAGTAGCTACATTCAAGGAGAGAGGAGCCGCCATCTGCTACTCCAATCTACAATTATTAAGAGCAACGGCAAAGTTATGGCATGTTTTGGCTGCAGAACACAGAGGTTATGTGTAGGGACAGAGCTAGGTTCCCGCTCAGATATTCACTATGGCTTGGCTATTGGGTCACAAGCAGCAACATAAGTAAAGCTAAAACCGCTAGCATTACATTAATAACCAATAGTCCCAATGTATGTATTCCTGCACTTGCTACTATCTACGTGTTAGCGGTGATTCATATTGTTCCCATATTACGTAGTGCATTACCGGTAACCTTGTACCCATAGCTCACTACCCTGGGATCTTACATTCTATATTTCCTTTCATGTGGACGCATATGGCCATTAAAAAGCTCATTTGGTTGTCCGCACCCAATGAATTTACAAGTATGAGTGTGGAATATTATAATTATATTCCACACTATAGCTTCCTTTAGTTGGATATGGCCATATGTGGCAATGTCATAGCATCATGTTGATACCCACTTAAGGAGGTGGAAAGCACCTAGTGGATATATATTTATTCCAAAAAACTGGGGGGTGTAGGTCGACACAGACAAAGGCCGACATGCCAAGCTACTGGAATGCCTGGGAGTCGCCACCATAGCGCCTAGATTCTAGTATAGGGGAGATTGAAGCCGGTAAGGGGGGATTAGTAAGTAGTAGTGATAGGCGTAGGCTTATTGACCTGGTCGCACTATATGCATTAACATAACTCCAGCATTAGGGAAGCGTGCCGCAGGAGGCGCACAATAGGCAGATGGGTTAATGCTAGCAGCCGCACAGCAAGGGAAGTAGGACAGGGCCCAATCACATGTCTCCACAGATGGCAAATTGCTCGAAAAAACGTGGAAGGAGGTGGAAAGCGAACCCAAATTGAACAAGGGTGTTGAGGAGAAGTGGACAGCCGAGTCAGAGCAAGCAGGTGACGGTCCTTCCAGTGGTGAGACTATGTTTTTGGTGTTCTTCCTTTTCTGCGCATGCTGGGTCTCACGCCAGCCACTCTTGAAAGGAAGGGGCCGGGAGTAAGTAGCACGGTCAGGCCTCCCAAGCGCACAGCCAGCCAGATAGGCCAGTAGGCGGGCGAGCAAGCAAGGACACAGCAATAAGGGCGGGAGGGCGGCTTGGCCAGGGGCGGTCCAATATGGCTACACCGCGGAACTGCGAGGATTGAAAGAGAGCCGCAGGCACAACAGCCAATTACTGCTATATTTCATAGCCCAGGGCAACCTTCACAACGGTTACAGCAGCCTTCAGCGGTGCAGTATTGTAATCCCTCTTACCTAACTACAGTAAGGGGAGTAAGTGGGGCAAAAAAGGGACATGCCGACCTTAAGGGGTCTAATGCATACTAGCGCAGCAGGGAAGCTGCGGGCCCTGACCTGTAAGTGGTCAGTCGGCCATGGGTGCAGCATAGAAGCTGGGGGCCCACGACCTTGACGGGTCTGATGCGTATTAGCGCAGCAGGGAAGCTGCGGGCCCTGACCTGTAAGTGGTCAGATGGCCATTGGGCACAGCATGGAAGCTGTAGGCCCATTACCTTGAGTGGTCGGGTGCATATTAGCGCAGCAGGGAAGCTGCGGGCCCTGACCTAGAAGTGGGGTACCCATTCAGCTGGATGTTGCGCTGATGCCTTGAGGGGTTAGGCCTCTCCTCAAGGGAATTCTGCACACACTCTCACAGAATAGGGGCGGCTACAACCGCGGCAAGGGCAGGCCGCACGGCAAAAAAAAAAAAATTTAAGGCCTTAGGCCGATGGCGTACCGCTAGTTACAATAAGTACATCTGCCCGCATCTACTGCCATGAGGGCAGTGCGCCAGCCAGATCGCGCTAGCGCTTGGGTGGATGTTCGTATGTCATTTGTGCCCATCCTACTCGGGGATTAACTACGCTCTGTTGTTGGGCAGAGCGTCTGGAGTTTTCACGCTTTTTTACCTAAACTGACAGACTGAATTCTATAGTCAATAGTCCCTCAGCAGGTCCAGACGTTTTTGTCCTCCGGCCGAGTAATCCCCTTTCCCCAGAACCCTTCCCCCTTTGTGTCAGAAATGGGCGTTCTATTGGTACTTTACCAAATTATATGCAACCAAAATTGGGCATCTGAAATTTTTATTTTCTTTGGCAGATCCTCCTAAAATACGCTAACATATCATAGCCTTACAAACCAGTGCACAATTCTTGTACCCACCCATAAGGGGTCAGGAAGAGATAGTATCGGGGTATGGAGGGCAGGTCACACCTTAGTCCAAAGGCATACTAGCGCAGCAGGGAAGCTGCGGGCCCTGACCTGTAAGTGGTCAGTTGGCCATGGGCACAGCATGGAAGCTGGGGGCCCATGACCTTGAGCGGTCTGATGCATATTAGCACAGCAGGGAAGCTGCGGGCCCTGACCTGTAAGTGGTCAGTTGGCCATTGGGCACAGCATGGAAGCTGGGGGCCCATGACCTTGAGCGGTCTGATGCATATTAGAGCAGCAGGGAAGCTGCGGCCCTTGATCTGGAAGTGGTCAGTTGGCCATTGGGCACAGCATGGAAGCTGTGGGCCCATGACCTTGAGTGGTCTGATGCATATTAGCGCAGCAGGGAAGCTGCAGGCCCCGACCTAGAAGGGGTCAGCTGGCCAAGGGCACAGCATGTAAGCTGCAGGCCCTGACCTCGAGTGGTCTGATGCACACTAACGCAGCAGGGAAGATTCGGGCCCTGACCTGGAGAGGTCCCATGAGAACTGCGGGCCTCGACCTTTAGTAGTCTGATGGCCATTAGCGCATCATGACTTGCCCGCATCATAATTTGGACTTGCATCATGCCTCAGTTTGTGTTAGAGAGGTTATGGGTAGGTCAAGGCAGCACAGTGGGCCTGGCTGCCCAAGGTGCAGGCGCCACACATGGGCAAATAAAGTTTCATTGCCACCATCGGTTTCTCCCTGTTAGAATCCCCTATGTAAGGAAAGGGCGGCTCAGATTTGTGGAGGATCTATTTCTAGGAGCGTCCTTTTGGTGCTCTAGTCTGGTGGCGAGGCGGGGGTGTCCTGGGACCAGGACCCCCACTTTGGCGGGAAAGAACGGCAGATTAATTGATTTAGGTCTTCAGTAAGCGATGTTGATACATCATATCGGTTGTTTTCGGTGCGCTCACCTTCATTGACTATAGGCCTGCGCTAGATCACCCGCTCGGGGGATAGCGAGACCACCCGCTCGGGTTGGCAGTCAATGGAGTAGGTGGAGCCATACCGCTTGTGTAGGGAATACGTCATTACATACGTCAGTCGTGGGGTGGAGCTTAGATCACTAGCCGTTCTTTCTGGGCCACCATTTAATTAAGGAATTCTAATACAAGCAATTAGCTTAAAGGTTTTAAATAAATTCAGCTAACAATTTCTGCCAAACCCAAGTCTCCGAGTCGTTATTTCAGGTTTATATAAGTAAGTGTTGAAATATGAAAATGTATACATGCACAAGGTCGCACATCAGATGCCAGGATGTTTAGAATAACGTAATGACTGCCATAGGAAAGGAGTGAATTAAACATCCAAGGCTGTGTGGACACTATGGAGCATGTGACTCGGAGCCAATAGGAAAACAGGGGAGGGCAGAGTTAGCTGGGATAATAGGGACAGGGAAGGAGGAGTCTTCCTCTTTTCCCTGTGGAATTTCCCACCCTACCCGCCCTATTACGATTTAGTAAGGGGGGGATAAAGGGGGGGCTGTAAACGCGTTGGCTGAAAGGCGGGAAAGAACGGCAGATTAATTGATTTAGGTCTTCATTAAGTGATGTTGATACATCATATCGGTTGTTTTCGGTGCGCTCACCTTCATTGGCTATAGGCCTGCGCTAGATCACCCGCTCGGGGGACAGCGAGACCACCCGCTCGGGTTGGCAGTCAATGGAGTAGGTGGAGCCATACCGCTTGTGTAGGGAATACGTCATTACATACGTCAGTCGTGGGGTGGAGCTTAGATCACTAGCCGTTCTTTCTGGGCCACCATTTAATTAAGGAATTCTAATACAAGCAATTAGCTTAAAGGTTTTAAATAAATTCAGCTAACAATTTCTGCCAAACCCAAGTCTCCGAGTCGTTATTTCAGGTTTATATAAGTAAGTGTTGAAATGTAAAAATGTATACATGCACAAGGTCGCACATCAGATGCTAGGATGTTTATGATTTTGTGCATGGGAGTGGGTTAGTGATGCAGCTTCACCGAACTGGCAATATGACAATGATTTAGGGAGCAGACCATCAGCAGGCAAGCCATGCTTGATTGCACAAATGTACTGTGCATTCCTGAGATTATTGTATTGATGTAGGACTATGTTAAATGTATGCATGATTATCATTACTAATTGTACCCTTTTTAACATGCCCACAGATGAGCCACCCCAAGCAGATGAGGGTATCCGTGGGGCCCTTATACGAGTGAGGACACACATGCAGCTGGCCCTTGCAGCTATACAGGACCTCACGGACCTGCTAACTTATTTTTTGTATAATATTTGAATAAATTTAAAAAAATAATAATAAATAGTTGCCAATAGTTCGAAGTTGTCTGTGTGTTTTTTTTACATGAAACAGTATATGTGTAAATTGTTTAGATTTTTTTAAATGTGTAAAATGTACATACTGTATATAGATGTATGTTAGGTTCACATGATGTAAGGGTTACTGTGTGTAATGAATGTGTTTCAGTATATATTAGGATTTAATTGATTCAAATAGATAACAATCCCTTTTTAATCAGGTTGCCTAATTGCATAAGTGGATCATGTGATCGCTGTGTGTGCTCAGAGAAATAGTGTTGGATTTAGCGTAAATACTCCGCATCAGTGCGTACGGCCAGATTCCCGTCCGTTCTGACACGGTAAGACCGTGCTTACGCTGTAAGACCATGCAGAATCTGTACGTGTCCACCGCACACGCAAGGTTTGTATGTCGTCCGTACACACGCCCTGTTCTTAAAGAGTGAGTCCGTCCGAATGCGGAGGACACGTGGGCGTTTCTACGGACGATGCCCGCACGCCACCGCACAGCGTTGCGTGCGGCCCGCACCGTAAGAATTTGGGAAAGTACGCACCGATCAGAATAAGGGCCCAAGTGACTTTTAGGGGAAAATGTACTAAGATGTGAGTTCTACTGAAGATGCATACCTCCTAACTGTCCCGATTTACACCAAACTGTCACTTTTCTCAGGACGGTCCCACGTCACACCCGGGGCCTGCAGTGTACCACTGTGGGGCCACAGTTGGCAGTCTCCCCTGCCACACTAATTTACACTGTGCGCCTACACAGGTATCAGAGGGACAGGGGTGTCCACCAGCTCACATAGGGCAGTATTCAATGAGGATAATTCACCCTGTTTCACGGCGTATTTGTGCTATTTTCGCATTGGAAGGTGATTTTTTTGGGTCAGAAAGTGATGACGTCATCACACACCTGAATAGGTGATCTACCTGGCAGACATTCAGACCTCCAGCTTGTTTCACAAAAGAAGCGCAGCCCACTACACGCTGCCGGCAATTCAGCCGCTTCATGCTGATTAAGCGTATCGCAGTACAGGCTCACCCGCCGGCTCACCGCCGTCTTCACATTCTGTCCCACAGCTGAAGTGCAGCTTCCCCCCTCGCTGCCGGCAATCAGCTGCTTTCATCCAGCCGCTCTCCACGCTACATCAGTAGAGCTGGGGCTCCACACAGAGTAGAGCGTCTCACCAACTGTCCGACTCACTCCTTCACCGCCGTGGTCAGTGCGGTGAATCCGTATCTGACTACAGGCAGGCTACACCGGCGAGCAGCCGAGAGGAGTGCAAGTCACATCAGGAAAGGAGCTACCATCCTCCAACAACTGGGACCGCTCGCAGGATACCCCCACATACTAGCACGAAGCAAGTGCTATCTTCAAGGGTGAGCAATCAAATTAAAACCTGCGACCTATATTTGTAAATTAAATTACCACTTGACTGTGTATGAACTGGACATTCTGCCCCATTTATCACCACAATTACCACCCTCTATTCATGGTTATATAACCTTATTAAAACAAGCTACCTTGCTGCAAATCTGCCACAATTGGCTAAAGATATATATTTTTTCCTACCTTAAGGGATCCCCTTTCATGAGATATTTTAGTGTAATTTTATTGATTGTTTGTATGTATTAAATGTATGTATATGTATTGATATATTTTTCCATATAAAAGTTATAAATATAACAGTGTGTCCAGCATTCAATTCATTCATCTTCTCTCAGCCAATCAGTGTGTTTCCAAATTTTTCTAACCAGCAGCGCAATCCACTTCAACCCCCCCCCCCTTCTATTCATATTAAATTTCGCCCTTGGTTTCTGCTTATCAGCATTGCTGGCAGCAAAACAGAACATGTCTTATGGCCACTACTGACAAGTCTCACCAACTTCAAATGTGCACTTATCCCTCACCTTTTCTTCAAAGATTTCCATCCCTCCTCCTAAAACTCTGCTTTCCTCTACTCCGTTCACCCTCCATAACCCCTATAAACTTTCCAACGGATGAAGTGTGTCATGCAGTTGCGGAACTAGAAATGTTGCGCCCCCCCCCCCCCTTCCCACCTCAAAAATCTCTGCCCCCGCCCCATACATTTATTATAATTTGATATACCTAAAATATCATTGCAAGGGGTTTTATGATCATTGATGGGATTTAAATGCTTGTTAACAGGGTTTGCACGCCATTGCTAGGGTTTTCATACTCATTTCTGGAGGGATATATATGTATATATTAATTCCGGGTAGCGATATACGCTACCCAGTAGGACCTCTAGCATCTATCCATCTGTCCAGTAGGACCTCTATAGCATCTGTCTCCTAAAAGGCAGCGGACATTTTGGGAGGGACATTTTCAGTAGATTCCACATGGATGGCCAGACCCATTGGAATCCGCAGAGACCATGCACCGCTTGGGCTGCAGTGCCATTGTTTCACCATTGGCGCCATGTAGGCAAATCGCTTGTAATAATAATAAAAAGAAGAAATATCTTATAAATAAAAACACAGATATAGATTTGGCAGAAAAAAAAGAGCTATTACTTATTTAAGTTTATATTTAAGAGAAAGTATGGTGGCAAAGAAAGGAAGCAAAGAAAGTGTGCAGGACGCAAAGCTAGTGTGTAACCAACACAGATTGCCCGGCCTGAAGCAGAGAAGGAATAACATCTTTCAGATAATAATGTGTTACAGGAACATAACCCCAAGTTATATGGGAAACAAAGACGTAATATGAGGTTCCCAAATGGGCCCCATCGAAAAAATCCAAGTAAGGCAGCAGAGAAAGGGCGGGATTCTCTAAAATCCGCAGCCCTCTTCGCCGGCCACCGCATTTCTAATGACCGCATATTCTCTAAAATATGCTGTCATTAACGCAACGGACAGCTCTTGCGGTAAGAGCTGTCCCTTGCGATGCGGCGCCGTTGCTGGACTTCCGGGTCTATGACCCGGGAGTCCGTCTGCGCATGCGCAGACTGACGCGCCGGCCGCAGGGCATGCTGGGAGGGATCCGTGACGGATCCCTCACACACCGCTGCGGTAAGAAGCCTATAGGCTTCTGCAGGCGATTCCCTCCGCAGCGGTGACACTGCGGAGGGAGGTTAGAGAATACAGAAATGCGGTAAAAACCCCGATAACGGGGTTTTTACCGCATTTCTGTAATAGAGAATCTCGCCCATAGTCTGCATGCTATTCAGTGTCTCTGAGAGCACAGGCATGTAGCAGTAACAACTATAACAGATAAGAACCACTTGGTCATCTACTCTGCCCCTTTTTTAAACATGTTACCTCAAACCAAATTTGTCCCTTATTTTGTTGTAAGGATATCAATATGCCTATCCTAAGCATGTTTAAATTGTACTACTGTATTTGCCTCTACCACCTCTGATGGGAGGCTGTTCCATTTATCCACTACCCTTTCTGTGAAGTAATTCTTCCTCACATTACCCCTGAATCTTCCTCCCTCTAGTTTCAGTCCATGTCCTCGTGTCCTGTTGCTCCTCTTCCTGTAAAGAATGTCTCCCACCTGGACCTTGTTAAAACCCTTGATATATTTGAAAGTTTCTATCATGTCCACTCTTTCCCTTCTCTGCTGTAAAGTATACATATTAAGATCTTTTAGTCTTTCCTGGTACGTTTTGTGATGTAGCCCATGCACCATTTTAGTTGTCCTTCTTTGTACAGTCTCTAATGTATTTATATCCTTCTGGAGATATGGCCTCCAGAACTGAACACAGTACTCTAGATGAGGTCGTACCAATGACCTATACAGTGGCATTATTACTTCTTTCTTTCTACTGCTGATACCTCTGTGGTGCCCCCAAGACTTCCCTGCAGCGCAGGGGTTAACGCCCGGGACGTTAGGGGTTAACCCTGGCCACAGAGTTTTGGCGCCCAACGTGTGAGGGGCGGAGAGGGAAGTAGGCGGAGAGGCTGGAGCGCGGGAGAAGAAGGAACTGATGGGAGGAGGAGAGGAAGCGTGAGAGCAGCGACGGCGCGTGTGAAGAGGGAGAAGCAGAACGGAGAAGCCGGCGAGGACCCGCACGAGAGACAGAGTGACGGGAGACCAGCAGTGAACCCCAGCGTCACAGAGGAGAAGAACGGTGACGCGTCCTGCCCGACGGTGTCGCCGCTACCGCACCGCCAGACCAGAGGAGAGCCCAGCAGACGGACTGCCGCCGCAGACACCCAGCCTAAAGAGCCGGTGGAGCCGCTGAGTGGGGCAACGCTGCGCCTGCGGCGCCCCCACTAGCACATCCCGGCGAAGAGGACGAGGCCCTGCTGAGACACCAGCGCGGTGGAGAGCAAGTCCCCGGTCGTGACGGGTGTGATCTCTATCACGGGTAGGTATTCTCTTGTGTAAGTATATCTCTCTTGGGGCGGGATGCTATATAGCAGAAATGCGGTAAAAACCCCGTTTTCGGGGTTTCTACCGCATTTCTATATGCTATATGGCGCCTCCGCAGTGTCAGCGCTGCGGAGGGAATCGCCAGCTAAAGCTGGCGAATCCCTGCAGAAGCCTATGGGCTTCTTACCGCAGCGCTGTTTGAGGGATCCGTCACGGATCCCTCCCAGCGTGCCCTGCGGCCGGCGCCGGGGTCTGCGCATGCGCAGATGGACTCCCGGGTCACAGACCCGGAAGTCCAGCGCCGGCACCGCATCGCAAGGGACAGCTCTTACCGCAAGAGCTGTCCCTTGCATGAATAACGGCATATGTTATAGCATATGCCGTTATTAAAAATGCGATGTCCGGCGAAGGGGGGCCGCGGATGTTATAACATCCCGCCCTTGAACAGGTATGCACAATATTGCGTGAAGACAATTCTCCATTAACAATAAACAATTTATTATTCACAAAAATAAATCTACTTTTGCTCTTCAATTTTTATACAATCAATATATTCAATATAAAGAACAACAAGATCTGGCGGATTTTATTATTCAGGAACTGAAGGAGTCGGTCCTTAAGCCGCTACCTCCGCTTTTCTCCAATATCTCTGGAAGTCCCATTTCTATATTACTCTACCTTTCTGCTACCATGTAATCAAGATATCACAGCAACATTCACCATATATATATATTAAACTGTCACAATGTAAAACAATTCATGCACTTAACAATTTCTAAGAGGCCTCTACTAATTTAATTACTATAGTTTATTGCGCAATAATGGGTAATTTACCCTTAGTGTCTGTGACGTAACTGCAGTTACTCTTTTAAAAAAAAAATGCTTTCTTCTAGAACTGTCTCTCAGGGTACTCAAGTCTATGCTGCAAATTAATCCCTAGGGTATTTGTAATCCACTCGGCAAGGTTACTGGAAAAGGGGTTCCTCATTAACTGTTCCTGAAGCTGCTGGTTTGTATATTGCTATCTCAATAATGAATTTATTTCCACTGCTGTCTGTAGTCTTGTTTCTAGTCACAATCTCCAAATGACCTTTAACCTTTTCATTACTGAAGGAAATGTTTTCCTAAGTTAGGGAGATGTTTACCCAGTGTGGAAATGTTTTACTGTATTTTCCTGGACTATGAAGCAGCTCTAATCTAGCTTCTTGTCTGTTTCTCTCTGTAGCACAACTGTCTCGAGAATACTTTATACACAATTCCAGTAACGGTGGAGATCTCAGCACTAGCTCCTGCACTATTGTACTTAAATTCCTCCTGAAGGATGATAATGATTAACGGGCTTATCCTGTTTCACTGTCCACATTTTTATTCACTACTCTCCTTTTTATATGTGTAGACTGTGTATGATATTAATGTTCAACCAACTATGCTGGTTACTTTTCCTGTCAGCTGTCAGTCAGTGAAGCAATGTAAGAGCCGCTGGGCCAGGCTGTTAATTACATACAACTTTTCTTTAGGCTGCACTACATTGCGCCGGGGGATGGCTCCTTACTCACCACACCCCTCTCCTGGACTTGTATAGTGCAGGGCCCAGCTCAGTCTCCGCCTTGGCCTGTCACTCGGCTGCTGCGTCACCGCCCGGTCTCCGCCTCAGCTGACGCCTCCTCACTAGATGCGGGCTGAGCTATGTACTCTACAGGAGGCTGGACGGAGGAGGTGTTACTCACCACAACCCTCCTTCTCTCTGCATGCCGCGGGGTTGCCGGCCGGATCTCCGCCTCCGGATGCCGCTCAGCGATGACGCGGCCTATCCCCCGGCTGTCAGTCACGCCCGCCGGGTAGCTCCGGAGCCTCCCCTGCACCTCTCCTTCTTGTTGTCACCGCCGGGTTCCCCGAACAGCTGCTTAAGGAGCCGCCCGCCTCCTGGATGACGCGGCTTGCTCCCCCCAGCGTTTCCTGCACTTGCCGCCGGACCCCGCACACTGCCCGACACCAAAGCTGCTGCTGCCTGTCAGCGCCGCCCCGCGTTGTCAGAGGAGGGACTCGCCGACATCACCGGAGCCTCAGGTAGGTATCTATTCTTCCCCAGCACAGCTGTCTGCCGCCTCTATGCTGCGTAGCTCTGCATATTGTTATCACCTCAGGGAACTGCGCCACACCAGTAACAGCTTTTACTATTTATATCCTGTGTTTAGGCGGGTTACCATGGGGCTCGCGCTGAGCGCGAGCACCCCAACTTTATTTAATTTCATGTTAACTGCCAAAAGTCTGTTAACCCCTCTGAACGGGGTATTTGAGTTTGCCCTGCAATTTGTCTCTGTATCTGGGCAGCCCAGTCCAATCCCTTCTGAGGGATATGTGGTGTAAAAATAAAATAATAAAGGTATTGCTTTTCATAAAAGTCTGTCTTGCCTTCTGTGAAGGCATCTATATATATATACAATCATCACACGGGCAGGAGCCTGCAACTGCATCCTGCCACCAGGTACTCACTCCCCAGCCCGCCTGCCAGTGCCGCTAGCCTCACCGCCACCCAGCCTGCCTTAAAGCTACGTTTCCCCACACCGGCAGCCACGCAGCCCCCTCCGCACTGCCCAGCTATCATTGTGGGGGGCCCCATCACCACTGACTGCACTACCCAGTGGGACCCCTAAATAGGAGAAAAGGGGGTTATCAAGGAAGCCAGGCCTAAGACTAAGGAGAGGACCCTCTGTTGTAGCCCTAGCAGTTAGCTAGGCATTGTGGTGATCAAGACTGAGACTGCCAAAGGCTCCAGTCCCTTGGACTCCCTTGGAAGGATTAGCAGCCTTAAGTAAAATACCTCCTTTAGTGACGGGACAGTGCCACCCTGTGGCCATTTCAAGGAACTGCACTCCCAATACCTTTCAGGATTAACTATAGACTATGTTACCTCAGATTCTGCTGTGACTTACAGGCGGCAACCTAACCCACCGACACGACCCACTGGTCGCCCCACTCTGAGTATTTCTGTGGGAAATGCATTGTTACATTGTTATTGCCAGTATTATGTAATGTGATGAATGTTTAACGTTATATCTAGATTGTGAAGTAAGTGTAAAGAGAGATTGTATGACGCACCTCTGAGTTAACAATACAGGCGTGGTGGGCTCCTAGGCACGATAAAGCGGGGGTGTTTCGCCACATAGCACACCGCCCGGTATTCCTAACATAAGAAGTGTCCAAGGTTAATTTGGACTTGTGGGAGTGAATATACCCCAAGCTAGTACTGTTACCAATACTGCCGGCCAGGTTGGGGTCAGTCGATGTTTAGCGTACATTGGTCAGAGAGATAGTGTATGGTAGTTCTTATGCTTATTTGGTTTCAAGTGCTAGCAGTTAATTGAATAATTATTGTTGTGTACCACTGTGCCTTCGCATTTGCACTATTGCTGGCCAGACGGGTCAGTGGGTAATGTTGACCCTAATTTCTGCAATAAACCTGAGTTAACCCAGCAACAAGTGTCCCTTTCATTGAAGAGCTACCTCTTGCCAGCCCGGAGAACGAGAGACTCGACGAACCTGAGTGCCCAGAAGACGCAAGGTAAGAGGCGCATCCTTCCCTTACACCCCGGCGCACCACACCTCTCCCTATGCAACCAATCATTTGACTTGCCTTCTTCATTGCTTTGTTACATGACATAGGATATTGCAGTGCCTGACTTATTACATAGAGAGTGTCGCAGTGTCCACCTTATTGCACAGTGTTGCAATGCCTGACTTATTACACAGAGAGTGTTGCAGTGCCTGCCTTATTACACAGAGAGCATTGCAGTGCCCGCCTTATTACACAGTGTCGCAGTGCCCGCCTTATTTCAGAGTGTCGCAGTGCCCACCTTATTACAGAGTGACACTGTGCCAGCCTGATTACACAGAGAACATCAAAGTGCCCGCGTTATTACACAGAGAGTGTCGCAGTGCCCGCCTTATTAGATATTCACACAGTGCCCACCTTATTACACAGAGAGCATTGCAGTGCCTGCCTTATTACAGAGTGTCACAGTGCCAGCTTTATTACACAGAGTGTCACAGTGCCTGCCTTATTACACAGAGTGTCACAGTGCCCGCCTTATTACACAGAGCATCGCAGTGCCCGCCTTATTACACAGTGTCAAAGTGCCCGCCTTATTACACAGAGTGTCACAGTGCCAGCTTTATTACACAGAGTGTCACAGTGCAAGCTTTATTACACAGAGTGTCACAGTGCCCGCCTTATTACACAGAGTGTCACAGTGCCAGCTTTATTACACAGAGTGTCACAGTGCCCGCCTTATTACACAGAGTGTCACAGTGCCAGCTTTATTACACAGAGTGTCACAGTGCCCGCCTTATTACACAGTGTCGCAGTGCCCGCCTTATTACAGTGTCGCAGTGCCCACCTTATTACACAGAGAGCATTGCAGTGCCTGCCTTATTACACAGAGTGTCGCAGTGCCAGCTTTATAACAGAGTGTCACAGTGCCAGCCTTATTACACAGAGCATCGCAGTGCCCGCCTTATTACACAGAGTGTCACAGTGCCCGCCTTATTACACAGAGCATCGCAGTGCCCGCCTTATTACACAGAGTGTCACAGTGCCCGCCTTATTACACAGAGCATCGCAGTGCCCGCCTTATTACACAGTGTCACAGTGCCCGCCTTATTACACAGAGTGTCACAGTGCCCGCCTTATTACACAGAGCATCGCAGTGCCCGCCTTATTACACAGTGTCACAGTGCCCGCCTTATTACACAGTGTCACAGTGCCCGCCTTATTACACAGAGCATCAGTGCCCACCTTATTACAGAGTGACACTGTGCCAACCTTATTACACAGTGTCGCAGTGCCTATCTTATCACACAGAGAACATTGTAGTGCCCACCCCTTTACACAGAGCGACACAGTGCCTGCCGTATTACACAGTGTCGCAGTGCCCGCCTTATTACACAGAGAGAGACACTGTGCCCTCTTTATTAAATATTGACACAGTGCCCACCTTATTACACAGAGAGCATTGCAGTGCCCGCCTTATTACACAGAGAGCATTGCAGTGCCGCCTTATTACACAGAGAGCATTGCAGTGCCCGCCTTATTACACAGAGAGCATTGCAGTGCCCACCTTATTACACAGAGAGCATTGCAGTGCCCGCCTTATTACACAGAGAGCATTGCAGTGCCCGCCTTATTACACAGAGAGCATTGCAGTGCCCGCCTTATTACACAGAGAGCATTGCAGTGCCCGCCTTATTACACAGAGAGCATTGCAGTGCCCGCCTTATTACACAGAGAGCATTGCAGTGCCCGCCTTATTACACAGAGAGCATTGCAGTGCCCGCCTTATTACACAGAGAGCATTGCAGTGCCCGCCTTATTACACAGAGAGCATTGCAGTGCCCGCCTTATTACACAGAGTGACACAGTGCCCACCTTATTACACAGAGAGCATTGCAGTGCCCGCCTTATTACACAGAGAGCATTGCAGTGCCCGCCTTATTACACAGAGTGACACAGTGCCCACCTTATTACACAGAGATCATTGCAGTGCCCGCCTTATTACACAGAGAGCATTGCAGTGCCCACCTTATTACACAGAGAGCATTGCAGTGCCCGCCTTATTACACAGAGAGCATTGCAGTGCCCACCTTATTACACAGAGAGCATTGCAGTGCCCGCCTTATTACACAGAGAGCATTGCAGTGCCCGCCTTATTACACAGAGAGCATTGCAGTGCCCGCCTTATTACACAGAGAGCATTGCAGTGCCCGCCTTATTACACAGAGAGCATTGCAGTGCCCGCCTTATTACACAGAGAGCATTGCAGTGCCCGCCTTATTACACAGAGAGCATTGCAGTGCCCGCCTTATTACACAGAGAGCATTGCAGTGCCCGCCTTATTACACAGAGAGCATTGCAGTGCCCGCCTTATTACACAGAGAGCATTGCAGTGCCCGCCTTATTACACAGAGTGACAGTGCCCACCTTATTACACAGAGAGCATTGCAGTGCCCGCCTTATTACACAGAGTGACAGTGCCCACCTTATTACACAGAGAGCATTGCAGTGCCCGCCTTATTACACAGAGAGCATTGCAGTGCCCGCCTTATTACACAGAGTGACACAGTGCCCGCCTTATTACACAGAGAGCATTGCAGTGCCCGCCTTATTACACAGAGAGCATTGCAGTGCCCGCCTTATTACACAGAGAGCATTGCAGTGCCCGCCTTATTACACAGAGTGACACAGTGCCCACCTTATTACACAGAGAGCATTGCAGTGCCCGCCTTATTACACAGAGAGCATTGCAGTGCCCGCCTTATTACACAGAGTGACACAGTGCCCACCTTATTACACAGAGATCATTGCAGTGCCCGCCTTATTACACAGAGAGCATTGCAGTGCCCACCTTATTACACAGAGAGCATTGCAGTGCCCGCCTTATTACACAGAGAGCATTGCAGTGCCCACCTTATTACACAGAGAGCATTGCAGTGCCCGCCTTATTACACAGAGAGCATTGCAGTGCCCGCCTTATTACACAGAGAGCATTGCAGTGCCCACCTTATTACACAGAGAGCATTGCAGTGCCCGCCTTATTACACAGAGAACATTGCAGTGCCCGCCTTATTACACAGAGAGCATTGCAGTGCCCGCCTTATTACACAGAGAGCATTGCAGTGCCCGCCTTATTACACAGAGAGCATTGCAGTGCCCGCCTTATTACACAGAGAGCATTGCAGTGCCCGCCTTATTACACAGAGAGCATTGCAGTGCCCGCCTTATTACACAGAGAGCATTGCAGTGCCCGCCTTATTACACAGAGTGACAGTGCCCACCTTATTACACAGAGAGCATTGCAGTGCCCGCCTTATTACACAGAGTGACAGTGCCCACCTTATTACACAGAGAGCATTGCAGTGCCCGCCTTATTACACAGAGAGCATTGCAGTGCCCGCCTTATTACACAGAGTGACACAGTGCCCGCCTTATTACACAGAGAGCATTGCAGTGCCCACCTTATTACACAGAGAGCATTGCAGTGCCCACCTTATTACACAGAGAGCATTGCAGTGCCCGCCTTATTACACAGAGAGCATTGCAGTGCCCACCTTATTACACAGAGAGCATTGCAGTGCCCACCTTATTACACAGAGAGCATTGCAGTGCCCGCCTTATTACACAGAGAACATTGCAGTGCCCGCCTTATTACACAGAGAGCATTGCAGTGCCCGCCTTATTACACAGAGAGCATTGCAGTGCCCGCCTTATTACAGAGAGCATTGCAGTGCCCGCCTTATTACACAGAGAGCATTGCAGTGCCCGCCTTATTACACAGAGAGCATTGCAGTGCCCGCCTTATTACACAGAGAGCATTGCAGTGCCCGCCTTATTACACAGAGTGACAGTGCCCACCTTATTACACAGAGAGCATTGCAGTGCCCGCCTTATTACACAGAGTGACACAGTGCCCGTCTTATTACACAGAGAGCATTGCAGTGCCCACCTTATTACACAGAGAGCATTGCAGTGCCGCCTTATTACACAGAGAGCATTGCAGTGCCCACCTTATTACACAGAGAGCATTGCAGTGCCCACCTTATTACACAGAGAGCATTGCAGTGCCCACCTTATTACACAGAGAGCATTGCAGTGCCCGCCTTATTACACAGAGAGCATTGCAGTGTCCGCCTTATTACACAGAGAGCATTGCAGTGCCCGCCTTATTACAGAGAGCATTGCAGTGCCCGCCTTATTACACAGAGAGTATTGCAGTGCCCGCCTTATTACACAGAGAGCATTGCAGTGCCCACCTTATTACACAGAGAGTATTGCAGTGCCCGCCTTATTACACAGAGAGCATTGCAGTGCCCGCCTTATTACACAGAGAGCATTGCAGTGCCCGCCTTATTACACAGAGAGCATTGCAGTGCCCACCTTATTACACAGAGAGCATTGCAGTGTCCGCCTTATTACACAGAGTGACACAGTGCCCACCTTATTACACAGAGAGCATTGCAGTGCCCGCCTTATTACACAGAGAGCATTGCAGTGTCCGCCTTATTACACAGAGAGCATTGCAGTGTCCGCCTTATTACACAGAGAGCATTGCAGTGCCCACCTTATTACACAGAGAGCATTGCAGTGCCCGCCTTATTACACAGAGAGCATTGCAGTGCCCGCCTTATTACACAGAGAGCATTGCAGTGCCCGCCTTATTACACAGAGGCAGACACAGAAGTGACCCCCCACCTTCCCCACCACCATTTATTTGCTCATATGCAGCTAAAGAATATGGTCGCCAGGTGGACAGGACTTAGGTTGACACATGAAATCTGTCGACAGGGTCGGAAAGTCAACACAAGTATAGTTTCCTTTTTCCGGAGTAAAGTCGGCCATAGTAGTGTCTGCCATCATGAAATACTAACTAAGATGATCATTAGCCCTGTATCAGTGTACCGCATCCCAGTCACAAGGTCAACATGGTCAAAAGGTCGACACCAGCAAAAAGGTTTTCATTGTTTTGGTGTCTATGTTGACATAGGTCGACATGGGCACTGCATCAGTCTACCGCATCCCCTTGTGTGAGCCAGGCTGCGCTAATTACACTATTATACCCTCCCTCTATGCCCACTGGTGTGGTAATGTATGAACAAGTCATAAAGAAAAATCATGAAAAACTCAGGGTCGACCTTTTTCATGTCGACCTTCAGCTTGTGTTGTCCTTTTGACTGTCGACCTAATGACGACATGCTGTAAGATATATACCTGGAACTAGACAAAGCTGAGCGCTGCATAGCCGCCTGTCCTGCCCACACGCCCGCACTGTACGGTACCTATGTGAGAGCATCCTGTGATCATACTACATACATCTCTGCATCACTCATACTTGGGTACTGTACGTGTTGGTGCATTCCCGGTGTGAGAACACACAGGATCTGCTGCATCAGCTCAGAGGCACATACATCACACATGTGCAACACGCCCATGACTTCCATTTATAAGCATTATTACATTTACCAACAAGCCAAATAGCACTAAATGACCCTATGGTGCGAGTAACTGAGCGGGTTGTACATAAATTCATGGAAATGTATTTATAATTGGTAGTAGTAGAAATAGAGGCCTCAGCACTTGCCTCCTATAGTACTATTGAATGGTTGATATATCGATGCACCATCGGCTGATGTGTACGAGCGATATATATCTGTGAACTGCGTCATTCTCAGATATGTCACATCATTATGCACCACAGCCGATGCTTGATATATCAAGGAGCGCCACCGTGATTGACAGCTTAGTGGGTGCGCGCATGTAAATCCCCGCCCATTTGTGATGTTAGTCCCGACGGATCAGGTAGCGGGCATGGAGAACACAATGCCCAATCCGTCTGTAGATATATCTATAAGTGTGTACCCAGCTTTAGATGCTTCTGTGCTCAGCTGTCAGTGCATCTGTGTGTTCTGTATGTATCATTTTAGTGACTTTTTGGTATTATTATACACTGCGTGTGCATGTGATAGATAGTAGATTGTGGGCCAGATGCAACAGCCAGTCAGTCAGCTCCTAAATTCAATGTCACAGAGAAAAAATGTCAGGCAACAGCTGATTGGTTGGTTGTTTATCACTCTCCATTTTATTACTTTTGAAGCTTAGTGCATCTGGCCCACAATCTACTACCTATTCCAGGTCACCCAGCAGGTGCTCTGTGTATCAGCAACGGTCACATTTCAAAAATCCACAGGTAACCTGGAATATGAAAGCTGATGGGGGACTGGGGGCTGAGGTTGGGAATCACTGCTCTAAAATGAGCTATATATAGAAGTAACTGGTAATAAATAAAATAGGAATATAAATGAATGTTTCTAAGAATTTTTTTTATAATAGAAGTGACAAACATAACCAAATATGTACCTCAATATATATATAAATTGTAATCTAATCAGTCTGCTTATAAAAATGTCCCCCCACCATAATTTAGGAAATCACTATTAAATCCAATTCTAATATCACACATTCCCCCCAACTGATATAACATATACAACTTGTACTGTATGTAGTGCACAGATATAACTGGGTAATGCCACAGCACAGCACTTGCTGCTTTGAATGTTGTCATGGCAACCAAGCTGTTTACTTTCCACCCTCTGCTGCAAAAGTGGCAGTTGGTAGTCAGATGACAGTTGGTAGCTATAGATGTGGAGGAGAGCTACAGGCAAGATCGCTACGTGGATGAGGACGGCTTTGCAGAGAGAAAACATGAAGAAGACAGCAATGAAGACTTCGATGTGGAGCATGGCCATGCGGAGGATGACCAGGTGGAGTTTGGCCATGCGGTGGAAGGCCAAGTGGAGTTTTGGCATGCAGAAAAGGACGGTGACGAGGAGGAAGGCGGCCACAAGGAGAAAGAAGATCTGCAGGAGGACATCACCCTGCTCGGAGACCAGCGCGGTAAGAAAGAAGAGAGAAGACCCACAAGCAGATGCAGACCGAAGAAGTAAGTGATACATACACACACGCGGTGGTTATACAGGCACTGAATGTAGTTTGGTAGCTGTAGTATAGGAGCTAGGTGCTGAGGCCTCTGTGTCTACTACTTATATTACAAAATACATCTCCATGAATTTATGTACAACATGCTCAGTTACTTGTATCCAAATCTAATTCAGTGATATCTACCTTGTTGTTAAATACAATAATGCTTATATATAGCAGTACAGGTATACCACAATAATCCGGCACCACACTGGAGATCACCTGCTTTGGCAGATTATCAGTGGCAGAGAATTTCTTGTTGTATCTGCGCACTGAGATTGATGTTATGACTAGCTGCGAACACTTATGGATCTGACTGGGATCCAATCTTTGTGAACTTATATCATTTTTGTGGGTTAGTGTCGCGCTCTGTCTTAATTATCAATCAATATGCAGTGAATATACATATATATGGGTGCATATGGCTGTATACAGTAGAAATTGGTAATAGACTCAGTATGTTCGCAATTGTAATTTACTGCAAACAAGGATTCAATTAAAATGTACACAATTGGCCACAAAAAAAGGTCAATTGGTCATAAGCATAAGTTGGATAGTCTGTATGCTCAGTCCTAACTGTGCGCATCAAAGGTTGGTGATTCCTCCCTAGGATTGCGTAAACTTTAGGAACAGTCTGATAAGTCTCTGGTGAGAGCACTTGGATAATAGTCTCTTAGGGTTATCTGAGTGCGGCGTCCCGCTGTCAGATAAGCTAGTGGATTCTTTGGGTACCCCTTTAATAGCCTGATGTCACTCCTAGGTTTTCGGAGGAGTGTGCGGTAGGTGAAGTTTAGGGTGACCGGTGTCACTTCTGCTTGGTGCCGTGTTGTTGCAGCGCGCACTCATCGGAGTGCCCCAGGCGAGGGGGGGGGGGGGGTGTGTGCCCCGGTGCTCAGGGGGGGTGTACCTGCTGTGGGGTACCTGCTGCGCCATCCGGCAGGAGCAGGCAGGGGTGTCCGTGCCGCGGGGGTACCTGCTGTGCTGTGTATTAAGCTGGCGGCGGCGGGGTCCCTGCAGTGATTAGCAAATAACTAGCGCTATTCGGCGGCCGGGCGGTGGCGCCGGAAGTGCTTCTGATTTTGAAAACACTAGCCGCACGCTGATTGGCTGAATCTCAGCCAATCAGCGTGCGGCAAGTGTTTTCAAACCCAGCAGCGCTTCCCGCGCCGCCACCCGGCCGTCGGATAGCACTAGTTATTGGCTAATCACTGCAGGGACCCTGCCGCCGCCAGCTTAATACACAGGGCCGCAGGTAGTGGTACCCCTGCGGCACGGACAACCCTGCCCGCTCCAGTCTCTGCACCTCCGCTCACCTCCATGCGGGGGCAAACTGCCGCCCTCCAGTAGCCGGCACCTTAAGCAAATGCCTAGAGCTGCCAAGTGGTGGAGCCGGCCATGCACAGCGTGACTCCCTCCTGCAGTCTGCCCCTCCCCCCCCCCACATTGTGATTCCCTCCTGCAGTCTGTCCCCACCCACAGCATGACTCCCTCCTGCACTCTGTCCCCCCCAGAGTGACTCCCTCCTGCAGTCTGTCCCCCCCTGCAGTGTGACTCCCCCCACAGTATGTCTCCCACCCCGCAGCGTGACTCCCCCATGCACCAGTTTCACCCCTGTGACTCCCTCCTGCAGTCTGTTTCCCCCCGCAGTGTGACTCCCTCCTGCAGTCTGTTCCCCCTTGCAGCGTGACTTCCTCCCGCAGTCTGCCCCCCCCGCAGCATGACTCCCTCCTGCAGTCTGCCCCCCCCCCCCCCCCCGCAGCATGACTCCCCCCTGCAGTGTGACTCCCTCTCTCTGCCAGCAGCAGCGCTTTTCTTGCTGACAGTAAAGGAGATATTTCTGCTGTTTTTGACACATGTTTGTTTGTATTGATTTAACAGACTAGTTATCCCATCAGTTTTATAAATGATTTCTGTAAATCACGTTTAATATTAACTTTAGTGCCAGTTGTATAATAGTCATTATAGGCAGGGCCGGCGCCACCACTAGGCAGGTTTAGGCATTTGCCTAGGGCGCCGGCCACTGGAGGGCGGTAGTGACCTGCAGCAGAAGCAGAGGAGAGCCCCCCGGCAGAAGGAAGATGCTTCTCGGTGAGTGTGCAGCACGGCATCCACCCCCCCACCCCGAGCAACACAGCAACCCCCCCCCCCCAGGCATCATCACGTTCCCCATACCCCTACCCTGGAGCAGCATGGCGCACGGGCACCCCCCCCCCCCCCCCCCCGGGGCGCTCTGGCCCTGATTATAGGTAGTGTCAGTGGGTAAGGCCCAGCGCTGATCACTGTCTGTGAGAGAAGCAGATAGAGGTGTAGATAAAGGTAGTCAGCACTTAATGAGAGCGGTACATAAGCTCCTCCCCTCCAGCCCCTTCCTCAGATTAAACATAAAAAGAGTGATGGGTCAGTTGCATAAAGAGCTGCTGGCATCCGTCTCCTATACCCAACCAATAAGGGAGGGACGAAGTGTCCACCAGATGTGGTCTCCATCCAACCATACAATAATTCCTCTGACCATGTAACTTACTCAGCCAGTAATTATTTGTTGCACACTCCCCCCTATCTGAAGATAGCATTACCCAATGGGGACAAGATACAGTTGGTGGAGTTGGATATGTACTTCTCCCGTCAGAGCTGCACACGTGTGCATATGACATTGTGCATCGCTCTGTCCTGTTTTCATAAAAGAAAATCTCTAAGCAAAATAGCTTATTAGCCTCTTGATGCTACTGGACTAACATTTTCCTCAGTAGGATAACTGAATGGAAATCTTCATGTCACTTGGCTGATTTTCTGGTCACTTTACCCTGTTTTTCTGCTGTAATACATTCTTCCAAACTGTCCTGATTTTCGCTGAACCATCCAGTTTTTGTGATAGTCTGCCATCCCACCCGGGGCCGGCAGCGTTCCGCAGTGGTGATGGTGCGGTAACAGGGAATCCCCCCTGCCTGCCGCTGCTCAGTGGGGAATAAATGCTGTGTGCCTGTGCACAGCATCTATTCAGGCAGGCAGAGGGGCTGGGAGCATGGCCAGTAGCTCAGTAAGTGCTGGACATGCCCCCAGAGCTGCATAGATGGGGCGTGCCTCGCAGCAGTTCCATGAGCATAGGTCACACCCATGGAGCAGGAGGCCACGCCCACAGAAATTTGGGCGCACACAAGCGTCCTTCTTCCTCATCTGCCAAAGTTGGGGGGGGGGGGGGGGGGGGCATGGTAATATAAACGTCACCTTAATTCATGTTCTATCATATATGGGCACTGTTTACATGTTCTCCTCTGGCTTCTCTCTCCATCAGAAACCAGCAGTGCTCCATCATCCTGCCTCAGAGATGCAGTCTCTCGTACCATCCAGGGACTGACGTTTCACCATCAGTTAGGCCAAGGTGGTTTTGGGAAGGTAAGCAATGAGGTTTCAGTTGTCACAGGGGAATTACTATGGCCCTTATTCAGATCTAATTGCAGTACAAATTTGTTCTCAAAATGGGCAAAACCATGTGCACTGCAGGTGGGGCAGATGTAACATGTATAGAGAGAGTTAGATTTTTGTGAGTTATTTTGTTTCTGTGCAGGGTAAATACTGGCTGCATTATTTTTATACTGCAATTTAGATTTCAGTTTCAACACACCCCACCCAAATTTAACTCTCTCTGCACATGTCACATCTGCCCCACCTGCAGTGCACATGGTTTTGCCCATTTTGAGAACAAATTTGTACTGCGATCAGATCTGAATAAGGGCCTATATGTCTCCATAGTATTAGAGGTGAACAAGGCTGCAGTGCAATATCATTCAATGTCAGTTGTGATTCACCATTCCATGTAATGATATTGCACACAGTATAACTGCACGATGTGTAACATTCCCCCGCTATAATATAACACTACAGTGTCCGATGGTTCTGGTAGGGCGACCTCTTCTAGTAGTCACTGCAATAAGGTTACAGTATGTGGGGTGATAGAAGCATGGAAGGATAGACGCACTGTGTAATGTGTGACCTCCTACCGCTATAGAGTGGCCCCTTTTCTTACATTATCAGTGCAGCATCAGCTAGAACATCAGGGAATGTTGCCTGTATTACATGTGGCACTTATATACGTGTGAAACGTCTTTACATTGTGTAGAAGATGCTGCTTCACTGAAACGCAACCTGCAAGGTGCAAAATCTCTGGCAGTAAAAGTATTATATAATACTCCAGAGTGGGTACGGCCTGGCTGCTTGGGGCATCACATGGTAGCATTCAATGTAGCACTTTATTATTGTTTACCAGTGTAACACTGTCTAATTTATGTCCATCACTTATGTATCACTCCTTAGCACATAGCTCATGTTTTTCTTATTAACAGTAACACAAAAGCATATTTCTAGGGTGGTGCCCGGTGGTGGCTGGGCTTTACCGGCATGGGGGGATTCCGTGCCCCAGATGTAAAGCTGGCCATACACTATTGCGATGTATTGCAGAAGTGTATGGCCATCCCCCCCGGAGCTGCCCCAGATCTTCCTAGACGGCAACATCACAAGCAATACATTGCATATGGTCCTTTCACATGTGATATATCGCAAGCAACAACAACCCCCCCCCCATGAGGGGGTCTGAGTCAGACCTGCAGGTCTGGCCTCCATTATGATAGGGGACCACACACCGGACCCAATGGCATGTCATACACATCCAATTTAGGCCAATCTCTCGGCCCGATCCATTAGATTTGGATGAAATTGGCCCAAATTGGACTAGTGTATGGGGGCCTTTCAGCTTAGTGTTAGAGACAGACAAGGGATGACGTCACCAGGACACTGTGGTTATGAGGTTAACACTGTCATATTTCCTCTAGGTTCTCCTGGCCTCACACTCAGCTCACAGCCAGTTGTTGGCTGTGAAGGTCATGAGCAAGAGATGGCTCCTAGAGATCGGCGTAGAACATGCATTCATGGAAAGAAAAGTGCTAGACCTTGCATCTGGGTGCCCATTCCTCATCCACGGCTACTTCTCCCATCAGAGCACGGTAAGGCTGTGACTGCCTCTGACCTTTTACATGTCGACTTAATGCGTGTGTCAACCTTTTTATCATGTCCACCTAATGCAGGTCGACATATTTCATGTGTTGACCTATTGACTATTGACCTATAGTGGTCAGCCTAATGACTGTCCACTTATGTACTGTTGGCCTAGGCACCGCCCCCCTGGTCCCGTCCCCTCCCCATGACTGTCCATTATATTCCCATGAGAAGATGAGAAGTGAATGAATAATGTATAGAATTTCCCCTTACTTAGTTATTTCGGACAAAGGTGACATTCCCCTCGCCCTAGCTCTGTCCCTCCTGCCTGTCCTGCCATGTATATAATAACACTATTGCTTCTACCATACACAGAATCACGTGTTCTTTGGGATGGAGTATGCCAGTGGCGGAGACTTCCGTAGTCTCCTGATGAGGAATGGGCCCATGGACATCTCCAGTGCAAGGTGAGGATATAGAGTAATGTGTTGTTACAGCCGCTGATAGAGGGAGGAGTTACTGATAGATTATATATTATACATATACATTTTGTATTCAGTCAGAAGGGTTCTGATGTATCAATAGATAATACAGTATATAAAAGCACTAGGTGATTCATCTCGCCCTACGGGCGCTCTTCACACCGTTGTAAGGGGCTCCGCCCACTTAACATGTGTATGCCTTTAGTGTGTGAAATCTGCATTGTATTATATAGAGGATGACCTGTATTGGTACTATAGTTAGAGGTTTCATTTTTAAGATGAAAAGGGCGTTTGATTGTGAAGAGGGAGTATGTTATTTTGTTGGTATGAACAGGGCTTACAGACGATGGGCGTCTGTGGTGTTGGTGTGGCTGGTTGCAGGGGTAATGCGAAATGGAGAGGGGCAGGTGCAGTGTTTTGGCAGGTGGATGTAAGGGTGCTGCGTGTGGTGAAAGGGGGGGCTTGGTGTCGTTGGAGGGGTATTTTTTTGAGAGTGGTGGAGTTGGAGGTGCATGTGGGTGGTGTGGTTGTGTGAGGTGCAGGGATGAGGGTGTTGTAGTTGGGTGGGGGGTGGTTGACGTCAGTGTTGGAGGGGTGGTTGTGGGGTTTTGGGGTGGGTAAGGGAAGGGGTTTGGGCATGTTGTGGATGTGTGAAAGGCCGGTGTAGCGTTGATGGGGGAGGGGGGGGGGTGTGGGTGTAGTGGCGGTGTATGATGGGCGGTTGTCCTGTTTGCGCAAGTGGATGGCGGGGTGCTGTGGGTGGTGGTGGAGGAGCGGGTGCGGTGATGTTGTGTGTGTTGTAGTATGGTGTGTGGCAGAGGTATGCAAGTGGGGGTGCTTATGGGTGGTGTGGGTGGGCTAGTGTGAGGTGCGAGATGTGGTTTGGGAAATGACACACGTCAGCTGTGACAGGATTATACAGCTGCTGTCATCACTGTGTGCAGCAACATGAAGGTGGCCGTGTACTAAGGGGCAGCTGTGTATGTGGTTTGGGAAATGACACACGTCAGATGTGACAGGATTATACAGCTGCTGTCATCACTGTGTGCAGCAACATAAAGGTGGCCGTGTACTAAGGGGCAGCTGTGTATGTGGTTTGGGAAATGACACGTCAGCTGTGACAGGATTATACAGCTGCTGGCATCACTGTGTGCAGCAACATGAAGGTGGCCGTGTACTAAGGGGCAGCTGTGTATGTGGTTTGGGAAATGACACACGTCAGATGTGACAGGATTATACAGCTGCTGTCATCACTGTGTGCAGCAACATGAAGGTGGCCGTGTACTAAGGGGCAGCTGTGTATGTGGTTTGGGAAATGACACACGTCAGATGTGACAGGATTATACAGCTGCTGTCATCACTGTGTGCAGCAACATGAAGGTGGCCGTGTACTAAGGGGCAGCTGTGTATGTGGTTTGGGAAATGACACACGTCACACGTGACAGGATTATACAGCTGCTGTCATCACTGTGTGCAGCAACATGAAGGTGGCCGTGTACTAAGGGGCAGCTGTGTATGTGGTTTGGGAAATGACACACGTCAGATGTGACAGGATTATACAGCTGCTGTCGGTGACCATGGAATTATATGGGCTGATCGCACAAGGCAGTGAATGGATGTTACTGTGTAACATCCATTCGCAGTCCCTGCCAGCGAATCGCCCTTGCGAATGGTGGGATGACGTACGTGCGGGGTTACATGGATTTGCAAGGCTGCGAATTCATAGCCTTGGGAATCAACCAGAATAACCCCCAATATGAAGTGAATTGCACCAATGCACAAAAACAGAATCCTCATATTAACCTCATATGCCCGACGGCCACCACCTATTCTCCCTTGTGGGGGTCCACAACCCCCATAGAGGAAGAATACAATAGGTGGCAAGAGTAGAGAGCCTCCGTGCCCCCAGTGTGGCGAGCGCAGCGAGCCCGCAAGGGGCTTTATTGCGCTCACCATGCTGTCTGATTCCGGCCAGTCGGGATCCCGATGTCGGGCTAATGACTGTCGGGATCCCGACTGTCGGACCCCTATACCACACCCATTATTTATACATCCTACAATGCAACATTAACCTGTTTTCTATCCAACAGGTTCTATGCAGCAGAGATAGTATGCGGGATTCAATTCCTCCATTCCAAGGGAATAGTCCATGGGTAATTATATAGTTACAGTATGATAATAGTATAATAAAGCAATATTACTATGGAGTGTATAATGCAGAATGTAATATGCTGATCATGTCTGCTTCCTACACGCTATACATGTTACCAATTAGCACATATTTCCCACTTACATGTTACATGGCCTCCTTTACATAGTAACGTACAATCGTTATCTACAGCTCTCAGTAGCCACAGAGGCTCTCTCTGCACAATTGTTTTATGCTTTTATTGTCAATTATGGCTGAGGAGAGTATTGAGTAGGGAGTGAGAAGTGCAGGGGAAGGAGGTGCTGAGAAGTGCAGGGGAAGGAGGTGGGAGGGAGTGAGAGGTGCAGAGGAGGGAGGTGGAGGAAGGGAGTCGGAGGTGTAGAGGAGGAAAGAGGGAGTGAGAGGTGCAGAGGAAGGAGGTGGAAGGATGGAGTAAGAAGCAGTGGCGTAGCTATAGCTCCGCAGCCCCCCGCGGTGGCGGGGAGGCGCAGAGAACATGTGGGCGCCGGGGGTCTGCAGGGCTATAGCTACCACTTACCCGCTGCTGTTTGGTGCACAGTGCCCTGCCGTCACGGTCCGGTCTATCCCGGCGCCGGCTCCTGCTGCTATAATGAAAACGGACACTTAGAAAATGGCTGCCCCCATAGTGCAGAAAATTAGGTAGTTACGCCACTGGTAAGAAGTGCAGGGGAAGGAGGTAGATGAAGGGAGTGGGAGGTGTAGAGGAGGAAAGAGGGAGTGAGAGATGCAGGGGAAGGAGGTGGAAGGATGGAGTAAGAAGTGCAGGGGAAGGAAGTGGAGGGGGAGGTTCAGAGGAAGGAGGAGGAAGTAGGTAGTGAGAGGTGCAGGAGAAGCATGTGGAGGGAGGGAGTGGGAGGCGCAGAGGAGCAAGGAGGGAGTAGACATGCAGCAGAAGGAGGTGGAGGGATGGAGTGGGAGGTGCAGAGGAGAAAGAAGTGGAAGGTGGAGGGGAAGGAGGTGGAGGGAGAGTGTGGGAGGTGCAGGGTAATGAGTTGGAAGGAGTGGGAGGTACATAAAAAAGAGGAGGACGGAGGTTATGAGAGGTGTAGTAAGGGAAGTAAGAGGATCAGGAGTGACAGGTGACAAATTAAGGAAAGCTAAAATAAATAATATGCGGAAGAGGTGGATGGACACAGGTTGGATAACTTCACCTAATATGGTTCTTTTAATTCCATCTCCAATTGCTATTTATATGAATCTAAAGGTGTCTGGCACTCACTACACAGGTAAATAACTCACCCATTAGGCCTTATTCAGATCTGAGCTCAGTACAAATGTGTTTGGAAAATGGGCAAAACCATGTGCACTGCAGGTGGGGCAAATGTAACATGTATCGAGAGTTAGATTTGTGGGAGTTATTTTGTGCAGGGTAAATACTGGCTTTATTTTTACACTGCAATTTAGATTTCAGTTTCAGCACACCCCACCCAAATGTAACTCTCTCTGCACAGGTTTCATCTGCCCCACCTGCAGTGCACATGGTTTTGCCCATTTTCCAAACAAATTAGTACTGAGCTCAGATCTGAATAAGGTCCATTACCCCTAAAAGCTTACAATCCCCAATGAAAAATTGCAGCAGCTGCACTCAGGGAATAACAGCACAATAAGCACAATGTGCTGCCTGGCCCACGTGTCAGTGTATTGTTATTATTTATTTTCTGGTTACAAATAAGAATAAACTGACCCCATTTATAAGCTGCTCCCCTTCCCCAGCTGGGAACGACCAGCATCAGCCTCCATTTGCTGCTTCCTATGACATCAATATCACTAGTTATTTACAGTATGCTGTAACCACACACATATTAGTATCACAGGGGTTATTGGGCTGAGGAAGGTTCCACTATTAAATAACCTAGAATTCTGCAGAACACAAACAGATGTACATGACATGGTGGAATCACATGGACACTAACCTAAATATGATTACATTAGTCCTTGCTCCCAAACATATGAAACTACTATTAATTAGAATGTACACATGTAACGTGCAATATAATTTATGTACCAAATAATTCCTGTTTGTATGAAAACAAAGATTTTATTTTCTTCACAGCGACCTAAAACCAGAGAACATCTTGGTGACTCCAACAGGACATCTCAAGATCGCCGACTTCGGTCTGGCCCTTGAGATCACGCCTAGAGACGAGGGTGTTACTGGCTGTGCTAGAAGGTGTGGAGTCATTATTCCTGAGGTAAATGCAAAGGGTTTCCTACTGTTTCCTCATGTAACTATGTACATGGGGCCTGATTCCAACCCCGTATGTGACGGCATATAGCCAAGTTGGGTAAAAAGGGCATTCACTGTAGCACGCACATGCATCGTTGCACATTTCTGGGTAATTCTGATTCTGCCAAGTGTTGGCAATTTCTCTCCATGTGGAAGATGCACTAACATCCCCCCACCACCACATCACCAGCATTCCCCGGGTACACATTATTACTAATCCCACATGCACTAACATATGCGATTATTAATGCAGAGGACAGCTCTTTCCATAAGAGCTGTCAATTGCGATGCGGCTCTGGTATTGGACTTCTGGGTCTGGTGCAGAATTAACAGTAAACAATATGACTCTTATGTTGGGTGCACACCGGAATGATCATGATTGAAAAATACAAATCAGACCAAAGTGCGCAGCTGAACCCAAAGTGCTGCAAACATATCATGCACAAAGTAATAATCCCAAGAGTGATAAAGATGGAAATAGTGCATACATACAATAAGTGCTCAAACGGTAACCATCAGATCGGAATCGGATCTAAAACATGCCAAAACGTGCCCAATTTACATAAAATCGGACTAAATTGCATCAACATTGATGGGACTGAGCAAAATCGTTCTGGTGTGTAACCAGCATTACCTTAAGTGACTACCCTCCACCATAGCGTCCTCCATGGGAACGGGTACATGCGACTTCCGGTCCGACTCTTACCAGGGGAAGATGACGTGAGACTGCTGCGGTGTGTTGGCAGGACAGCTGCTGTAAACAATATATAGTACGTGAACTAGCATATACAAGTGAAAGAGCAATAACTCGGGTCACAATATACCTAAAAACAGTGAAGTACTTATTATTTATAAACAATATAAAATATTGCTGCTGTTACTATAACATGTAGGGGTTATCTTTACCGCTATTTTGTTCATTTAATTTTTGTTTTAAAAATTTAAAAATAAAACGATTGCTAAAATGTTGGTAACCAATTGCTCTCTTCTGGTAGCTGTATTTCGGCAAGGAGTACATGATTGGCGAAGACTGGTTCTCATTTGGAGTCATCCTGAACGAAATGATAACCGGAGGTCATGCTGCTCACTCAAGATTCTGCGCAACAGAATCTGCAGCCATGGACCTCATTAACATGGTAAATATGATATTACATTTATAAATTATTAATATAAATGATGTCATTGGTTGTATATAAGGTTATAAGATGTTGGATGTAAGTAACCATTAGTCACTGTGTTATAGGATCAATCTGTTCAGTCCTCTGATCTCTATTGAAAACCAGAGTATCTGATCTACTCTACTGTCCAATTACTGCTACAAGTAAACTCTGCACTCTGACAGCCGGCCACTATTACTGACTACAGATGTGTCCTGCTACAGCTTTGCTGCGTAGAGCAGCTTGCTGTAGTGGGATTGCAGTGTGAGCGCATCGCAGCAGGCTCCCATAAAGCAGCAGGGTGCATGTACCCGCACCAGCCAGCTCCTATATAAGTGTATGCATAGCAGGAGTGTACGCATACCATATGACCCGCTATGCCGCGCATTGTGCAGCAGTGAATAAAGATTGTGGCTTTATGGAAAATGGCTGAATCTTTTCTCTGGCGACGGCTGACGCAGCTGTTAGCTATGCTATAACTATTGGCAGATAAGTAAAAGATCTACATGGGTGTTTTTTATTGAGAGGTGACTTTTCTGCATTTTATAAATAGGATTAATAAATATAAAGAGCATCACAATGGAGTACATACTCAACTAAAGCCCTGTACATGGGGAGACGTGAGTCTTGTGCTGCTTAAGCACAGGTGGCTCAGCACACATCGCTGCACACATGGGAATCACCTGCTATATGCGCTGAGCAATCTGTGCTGAGCAGTGTTTGCCTATGCGGACTGGTAATGTAAGCAGGATAGAACGTGCATGCACTGTCTATATCTGTGGGCGATAGTGACGTGCAGGGCTGCAAACCGCCATAGCTATAGGGTGTACAAAGGGAGCGACCCGTGCTTCATTTCTAAGTGTCCTAGACAGATCGCTTAGAAATAGGGCATAAATCGCCCGTGTGTTTGCCCCTCACCTGCATCATCCCACTGGTTTCTCTGCAGTCATTCCTGTTAGACAGACAATAATCAGATAAGTAACGTTAGACTATTGTATAGTGACAATATAACAATGTACAGATATGTTTCTATCAAACACCAATACATATATTTCTAGTGATAACAGGTATAGAAAGTTCTGGCCGAGTCCACTTAGTGCCCCATGCCTATGTGATATGTTGGGTGACATTCTATGCTTGGACATAAATGTGCATGTTTTTTTAGCACACCACATCGCTGCAATTCGCACTTTTACAAATCGCACTTTTCAGTCATAATTCGCATATTTAATGTGATGCATTTTGGAGGCTGAAAAGTGCGAAGTAATGCGATTTGCGGCGAATTGGTGCGCGGTCTTTAGTCCTGAAAATGTGCGATTTTCATGTCTGAAAATCGCACGTTTTCAGGAAAGCGCAAATGAAAAAAAAAAAAACGAGCGCGGGGTCCCCTGCCCGAGCATAACCAGCCCCGGGCTCACTGAGCCGGTGCTGGTGACATAAAATCAGGGTCCCCGACAAATAGGGGTCCCCTTGATTTCATGAAACCAGCACCAGGCTCAAGGTCCGGCGCTGGTTCCCAAAATACGGGGGACAAAATGACTAGGGGTCCCCCGTATTTTAGGAACCAGCACCGGACACAACCAGCCAGCAGGGTAATGCCACAGCCGGGGGAAACTTATTATATAAGCTCCCGCGGCCAAAGCATTAACCCCCTGGCTGGTCAGCATGGGCAGGGGTCCTGGGGAAGTGGGGACCCCCCCAATGAAGGGGTCCCCCCCCTCCAGGACTTACCAGCCCATGCTGATAGTCCGGGGCTGTCCCCGATGCCCCTGGGCGGTGGGCATCGGGCTGATGGCTTGTGTTAAAAAAAGAAGTAAAACTATTGTTTTCTACTGGCGAACTATGAGTCCCAGCAAGCCTACCCCGCATGCTGGGACTTGGAGAACCACAAGTCCCAGCATGCGGGGCATTAAAGGGCCCGCTGGCACTTGTAGTTCTGCAGTACAAAAAATAGTTAACAAAAACACACTGACACACTGTAAAATAAAAGTTTAATACACACAAAACACACACACACTGATACTTACCTACCTTGAGCCCGTAGGTCGGTCCCTGGATCCTGGGTCCGGGCTCCGGGGCTCCAGGGCAGAAGAGTCCGGTTCCGGGGCCTTGGTCCTGGTTCCGGGGCTGGTCCTGGGGTTCCGGGGCTCCTGGGCTGAAGAATCCGGGGTCCGGGATCCGAGGTAGTCCCCAGGGGTACCTAAGGAAGGAAATCCTACTCACCTGGTCCCCGGCGACGACCTCGGCATCCTCTCCGGTGACAGAGCTGCTCCCATCTGGTACCCGGCTCGCAGGACTTTGACAGGCGCAGAGACGTTTCCTCCTCGGCGTCTCTAGTCAGAATGATTTCTGGCCAATCAGGAGCCGAGAAAGTCGGCTCCTGATTGGCCAGAAATCATTCTAACTAGAGACGCCGAGGAAGTAACATCTCTGCTCTAGATGCGCAGAGATGTTTCTTCCTCGGCGTCTGTATTCAGAATGATTTCTGGCCAATCAGGAGCCGACTTTCTCGGCTCCTGATTGGCCAGAAATCATTCTGACTAGAGACGCCAAGGAGGAAACATCTCTGCGCCTGTCAAAGTCCTGCGAGCCGGGTACCAGATGGGAGCAGCGCTGTCACCGGAGAGGATGCCGAGGTCGTCGCCGGGGACCAGGTGAGTAGGATTTCCATCCTTAGGTACCCCTGGGGACTACCTCGGATCCCGGACCCCAGATTCTTCAGCCCAGGAGCCCCGGAACCCCAGGACCAGCCCCGGAACCAGGACCAAGGCCCCGGAACCGGACTCTTCTGCCCTGGAGCCCCGGAGCCCGGACCCAGGATCCATGGACCGACCTACGGGCTCAAGGTAGGTAAGTATCAGTGTGTGTGTGTTTTGTGTGTATTAAACTTTTATTTTACAGTGTGTCAGTGTGTTTTTGTTAACTATTTTTTGCACTGCAGAACTACAAGTGCCAGCGGGCTCTTTAATGCCCCGCATGCTGGGACTTGTGGTTCTCCAAGTCCCAGCATGCGGGGTAGGCTTGCTGGGACTCATAGTTCTGATGAAAGGTGGGGGTATATTGCGCTCTACCTGCTAAGTGTGCGTGGTGCTGCTTGATCCTAGGGGTTGTCCAGAACCCCGTACTTATAGGTTGAATAAATAGATGGATAGCGCACTCTATGTGTGGTATGTATGGTGAAATGGGTAGGGGTGGGGAGGTAAGGTATGGAAGGGGGGCGGGGGGGGAGTGTGATGATACCTAAAATGACAGTCAGGAGGATAAGTGGTAAATGAGAAATATTTATTGATATAAACAATAAAGATGTTAATAGGCGGGTGTTCCGCTATAGCTGGTGTCGACACAGTCAAAGGAGCAATGTCGGTATATGTCGATGCACACTTTACTGTCCCTATAGGAGCCCTTGTGGGGATTGGGATGCCAACAGGTTCCCTTTTACCATATGACTCATAGTTCGCCAGTAGAAAACAATAGTTTTACTTCTTTTTTTTACACAAGCCATCAGCCCGATGCCCACCGCCCAGGGGCATCGGGGACAGCCCCGGACTATCAGCATGGGCTGGTAAGTCCTGGAGGGGGGGGGACCCCTTCATTGGGGGGGGTCCCCACTTCCCCAGGACCCCTGCCCATGCTGACCAGCCAGGGGGTTAATGCTTTGGCCGCGGGAGCTTATATAATAAGTTTCCCCCGGCTGTGGCATTACCCTGCTGGCTGGTTGTGTCCGGTGCTGGTTCTTAAAATACGGGGGACCCCTAGTCATTTTGTCCCCCGTATTTTGGGAACCAGCGCCGGACCTTGAGCCTGGTGCTGGTTTCATGAAATCAAGGGGACCCCTATTTGTCGGGGACCCTGATTTTATGTCACCAGCACTGGCTCAGTGAGCCCGGGGCTGGTTATGCTCGGGCGGGGGACCCCGCGCTCGTTTTTTTTTTTATTTTAACTGTTTTTTTATTTTTTACAGCAGAACCCTGCACAGAACATTGCGATCTGTGCAGGGTTCTGGCTATTTCGCCAAACAGAACCTGGTCTGAAATAACTGCGCTAATTAGACACCTAAAAAGCGCGATGTGCAAATGCGCATTGCATTAAATAAGCGACTTGTATACTTTTCTGTACGAAAACATCTGGATGCGATAAAAATGCGAATTACTCTCGCACTTTTGGTCCGCATGCCTTAACGCACATAATATGCGATTTCAGTCCCTTAGCGCATCCCATTAAATTGGCGATTTAATGGAAAAATGCGATATCGCCATTTTGTGGTCTAATTAACGCCAAAAAACGCAGATCTCATCCCATAGAATGTCACCCGTTGTGTATATCTATAAGATGTATGTAAGTAATGCATGTAGTCTTATTTACAAATGTCTATACAATTGCCAAGCAAGACCTGAGCAGCCATTGTTACACAGATACATCAGCATTAAGGCCCATAGACACTGGGCGACTTTAAGCTGAAAGTCCCTCAAAACAGCAGGTTTACGCGGCTTTCAGCTCAAAGCCGCCCAGTGTGTATGCCCCGGCGATGTGTGGTGAGTGCTGCTGCACGCTCCCGCATCATCGCCAGGAAAGCCCTTCATCTGCTGCTATTACAAGCAGATGAGCGGCTTTGAGGACGGCTTTGCATAGCTCTGCACTATGCAAAGCCGTCCTCCCCGCCGGGCAGGGGGAAAAGCCGCCCAGTGTGTATGCACTGAGCGGCTTTACCCCCCAGCGATGATAGCGATCATCACTGTCCACACACACACACGGCATAATAGCCCAGTGTGTATGGACCTTTAGGACACATATGACAGGAAATGGCAGAATGGTTACATGTTCTTGGAATTGGGAATGTAATGTGAGACACACAACAGATCCCAGATAGAATGTCAGTAGTAACATACTGTGGCCATGGAGAAATCCCTTTATATTCTTCTGTGCCGGCAGCAGAAATGTTTGTACAATGATTGTATTGAGCAACTGTGCTGTATAATTACATCCAAATACCTTTTTCAGCTTGTCAATAACCATCTGGGCCAAGAACCAGGAGTTACTGACAGCATCCGCCACCACCCCTTCTTCCAGCACATTGACTGGGTCGCCATGGAATCCCTTGGGATGGAGCCCCCATACTTCCCTGTAAGTATAAAACAGAACTTCCATGAGCTACTCATTGCTGGTCAGCAGATAATGTATAAGTGCCAAACACATACATGGGGTGTGGATTAAGGGATTGGCTCTGTCTATATAGACAGCCATTATGTCAGCATGCAATAGGCTGACAGGGCCACTAATTAGACAGTGTCTAGGATAGACAGGGTGAAACGTTTAACTGACAAATTGTCAAGTTTTAGTCATTTTAGCCCTACTCCACCCCCTAATGCCTAACCCTAACTATCCACCCCAGTGTCTAAGCCTAACTCTCCCCTTCTGCAGCCTGACCCTGACCTTAATCCTAACTGCCCCCTAGTGCCTAACCCTAACTGTCATCTTCTGCAGAATAACCCTGACCTTAATCCTAACCCTACCTGAGAGAGCTCAATAAGATTTGGCACATGATGTGCCTTTTCTTACACATGAATTACATGGGATTTATCACACATAATCTCAGAGAGCTGCAGGCAGGGGGTGTATGAATTGAAAAATACTATTCAAAATATCAGGTGGCCGCTGATTGGCTGAAAGAGATCTCTCAGCCAAACAGTGGCCACCCAGTCTTTTGAATAGGATTTTTCAATTCTCCTCGCCACCTGCCGGACCCTGCTCATCGCACCCAGGATGTCCTGCTGACTGCTGCACATAAGATGTATTTTATGCGCAGCCCGTCCGAGCTCTGATCCGATGCGTACGGGACTGCGCATCGGATCCGATCGGATGTCACAGACAATCTGCTGGATCCTCTGGCCCAAATTGCGTAGCGTATGGGGGCCTTAACAGTGTAAAGTTCCCTAACACAGTTATTCTTGTGCTCAGGGTTACATAAAAATCACTGACAAAGACACATTTTTAGTTTTCTTTCTAGCAGGGGACACACAAGTAGAAAGGACATAATTACTATGTTACCAATCCTGCGCCTCATAATAAACTGACAAGGAGACAAAGTGGACTATAGAGCACAGGTTACACTTTCCATAGTGAGCTTCTGGAATGTCATTTTCCTCTCTGCACTTCTAGAGTATATAGATGTCTCTTGATAGCACAGATTAGACGAACACCTGTAATTGCACCATAGCGACCTCACATCTACTGTAATGCTGTGGTTATATATATATATATATAGTCTGAGCGACACCTTTTTACATTTATGCAACACTTATGCCACTGCCTTTAGCTTTATATATAGGCATTTTCTTAGGGTCTATAATGGAAACTACTATAAATAACCTTTACATAAAGAAGCTTGCTAAATGCCTCTGTCTGTGATAGATGTAATAATCACTGATATACACTTTTACTTCTTATTTCTGTAGGCATTCTTTCCACCCTCTGCCTCCAGTAATAACCATCTAGAACTAATGGAGGCAGAAGAGGCCAATTACCCACCAATTACAGCGTCGGAGCAGGCAAATTTTACGGGTTTCTCGTCAATTACCTCCAGCTGGAGAAGCTTCCCAAATCCACCTGGTCTAAGTTCATCTAGTGAGGCAGAGGCACTGCTGGATGCGACCATGCCAGGTTCTGCATGTAAGTACATTATATCTTCATTTTTCTTATTATCTTTAACCATGTTTGATTGAAGACTTCAACTTTAAATGGGGGCATGATAAAGAAAGTAAAAGGGAGCTAGATCTGGGTATAGCAGTATTATAATAACCAATAATACATGTTCAGAATGGAAAGTTTTACACTAAAGGGGCGTACACCCGGGGAGATTTCAGGTCATTCTCTAAGTGATCTCACTAGAAAATGCCCCTACATTTGCTGGTGAATTTATTCCAGCACTACATTATGAATGCGGCATGTAATATACATAGATGGTATGTACAGCAAAAGGATTAATCAGTGCATTGGAATACATGTATGATAGTAGTAATGCAGAGAACTCAGTGTACATATATCCCTATGGAGCGAAGGAGAAATAGACAGAGTTATCTGCATTACTACTATCCTGTAGGGTGGGGGAAGTCTGTGATTCTCTTTCCTTGTTTAGCCCCTCCGTTGCCTGAACTAGCCCCTCCCTTGCCTGAACTAGCCCCTCCCTTGCAAGCACTTGCAATGGACCAATAAGTTCATTTGAGCAACTTGCCACTTTTGTGTACCACATATTTATTTCCTACCTGCTATTCATTATGATCACCCTGGGCCTGATTCAGACCTGATCTCTATGCAGTGTACATTCGCTGCCTAGCGATAGGGTAAGCACCACCCCAACTAACACGCTGGGCATTCCAATGGTACCTCCATACAGGTGTGTCTGATCTACGAGCGCTGGAGAAATCATTCGATGGTTGCCGACCATCGAGTGATTTCTCCCCGGCTGCGAACGGATTATTATGCATATCATCCATTCGCAGCCGTACCGGGGATCGCGGCGTGCAGTGTGGGGGGGAGCACGGCAGGCACTGCGGACGAAGTTTGTTCCACACACAACGCTGTGAAATTCATGTCATGGGACCAGAATAAGGTCTTTACTGAGAACCTGTAAAAGAAAGATCCGTAAGCAGGGAAGAGATGTTGCGACCTCTCTGTAACTAAAGATACTCAGTCTGTTCCCCTTCAGTCTCACTTACATATTATATCCTGTAAATGCAGCCAGCCAACAATTACTTACAAACACTCTATCCAATCCACCATTTCCCATAAGATGTGGCCCCTCCCCATAGAACCCCTGATGTGCAGGTCCAGGTGCTTACTCTACAGATGAGCGCATTAGTGCAAACAGAAGCGTCACAAAGCAGCTTATGTTCTGCAGTCCCGTAATGTTACATTCTAGTAACTTATCCAAGTGTCTATAGATTTCATCGTGGAAACAAAGATATATATTATGCTATTTTGTATCTTGTTATAAATGTGACCAGACTGCACATGGAGTAATAGGTACAATGTACTTTTGTTATCATATAGAACATCAGCTGAAATACAGAAGGTAAGAGGATGGATGTTAACAGGTAAGATATGAAGGAGTGTAATCTACAGTGGCAAAGGCTACACACCGGTCAGGTAGTATGAGACCTTTGTATTTGGTGGTGACGCTGGTAAGAGCAGTTTGGGAATAGGATGCAGAAGGAGGCAGAAAGGTGGGGGTGGTGGCAAAGAAAGGAGAGGAATGTGATGAAGAAAGAAGGCGTGGCAGCAAAGAGAGGAGGTGACAGGGAATTAGACGCAGAAGATAGGCGGTGGCAGCATAGAAAGGAGAGGATGGGGAATGAGATGCATTAAGCAGGCGGTGGCAGTAAATAGAGAAGAGGTGACAGAATGGGATGAAAAATGCAGGCGGTGGCAGTAGAGAGAAGAGAGGAGGTGACGGAAGAGATGAAGCAGGCGGTGGCAGAAAAAAGTTGAAATTTACATTTGAAAATTTTTTTAAGCATATAAATTATAAGAAATTATAGTGAAAAGATAAAGTAGAGTGAGATATATAGTGAGATATAGAGTGAATAAATAAATAAATAGATAGTGGATGAATAGATAGATAGGGGAATGCGACAAAGAAAGCAGGCGGTGGAGGTTGAGAGAAGAGAGCAAGTGACGGAAGAGATGAAGCAGGCGGTGGCAGCAAAAAAATTTTTAAGCATATAAGTTATAAGAAATTATAGTGAAAAGATATAGTAGTGTGAGATATATAGTGAGATATAGAGTGAATAAATAAATAGATAGTGGATGAATAGATAGATAGGGAAATGCGATAAAGAAAGCAGGCGGTGGAGGTTGAGAGAAGAGAGGAGGTGACGGAAGAGATGAAGCAGGCGGTGGCAGCAAAAAAACATTTTAAGCATATAAGTTATAAGAAATGATAGTGAAAATATATAGTAGAGTGAGATATAGAGTGAATAAATAAATATACAGTGGATAAAAAGATTGATACGGGAATGCAATAAAGAAAGCAGGCGGTGGAGGTTGAGAGAAGAGAGGAGGTGATGGAAGAGATGAAGCAGGCGGTGGCAGCAAAATATTTTTTTAAGTATATAAGTTATAAGAAATTATAGTGAAAAGATAAAGTAGTGTGAGATATATAGTGATATATAGAGTGAATAAATAAATATATAGTGGATAAATAGATAGGGCAATGCGATAAAGAAAGCAGGCGGTGGAGGTTGAGAGAAGAGAGGAGGTGACGGAAGAGATGAAGCAGGCGGTGGCAGCAAAAAAAAAAAACATTTTAAGCATAAGAAGTTATAAGAAATTATAGTGAAAAGATATAGTAGAGTGAGATATATAGTGAGATATAAAGTGAAAAAATAAATATACAGTGAATAAATAGATTGATAGGGGAATGTAATAAAGAAAGCAGGCGGTGGAGGTTGAGAGAAGAGAGGAGGTGACGGAAGAGATGAAGCAGGCGGTGGCAGCAAAAAACATTTTAAGCATATAAGTTATAAGAACTTATAGTGAAAATATATAGTAGAGTGAGATATAGAGTGAATAAATAAATAGATAGTGGATGAATAGATAGATAAAGGAATGCGATAAAGAAAGCAGGCGGTGGATGTTGAGAGAAGAGAGGAGGTGACGGAAGAGATGAAGCAGGCGGTGGCAGCAAAAAAACATTTTAAGCATATAAGTTATAAGAACTTATAGTGCAAAGATATAGTAGAGTGAGATATATAGTGATATATAGAGTGAATAAATAAATAGATAGTGGATGAATAGATAGGGGAATGCGATAAAGAAAGCAGGTGGTGGAGGTTGAGAGAAGAGAGGAGGTGACGGAATAGATGAAGAAGGCGGTGGCAGCAAAAAACATTTTAAGCATATAAGTTATAAGAAATTATAGTGAAAAGATAAGTAGAGTGAGATATATAGTGAGATATAGAGTGAATAAATAAATATACAGTATAGTGGATGAATAGATAGATAGGGGAATGCAATAAAGAAAGCAGGCGGTGGATGTTGAGAGAAGAGAGTAGGTGAAGCAGGTGGTGGCAGCAAAAAATTTTAAGCATATAAATTATAAGAAGCTATAGTGAAAAGATATAGTAGAGTGAGATATATACTGAGATATAGAGTGAATAAATAAATATATAGTGAATGAATAGATAGATAGGGGAATGCAATAAAGAAAGCAGGCAGTGGAGGTTAAGAGAAGAGAGGAGGTGACGGAAGAGATGAAGCAGGCGGTGGCAGCAAAAAAAATGTTAAGCATATAAATTATAAGAAATTATAGTGAAGACATATAAGTGTAAGATATATAGTGAGATAGAGAGTGGATAAATAGATAGTGGATGGATGAATAGATAGATAGAGAGTGAGTAGATAGATAGATAGTGTGTAGGTAGAGTACACAGATAGATAGGGGAATGCAATAAAGAAAGCAGGAGGTGGAGGTTGACAGAAGAAGGAGGTGGCAGAAGGAACAGTAGGTGGCAGGGGATGGGACAGAGGAAGCAGATGGTGGCAGCAAAGAGGGGAGGTGACAGTGAATGGGACACAGAAAACAAACGGTGGCAGCAGAGACAGTAGGTGAAGGGGAATAGAATGTAGGAAACAGGTGGTGGCAGTAGAGAGCTGACAGAATGGGATGAAGAAAGCAGGCGGTGGCAACAGACAGTAGGTGAAGGGGAGTGGGACGCAGGAAGCAGGCAGTGGCAGTAAAGAGGAGAGTAGGTGATTAAATTGGATGTAGAGAGCAGGCCGTGGCAGCAGAGAGAAGAGAGGAGGTGATGGGGACAGGGATGAAGCAGGCGGTGGCAGCAGGTTTCATATTTTTGTGTCAGTTTATGTTTTCATAATACAACAACACAATAAAGGCGTGTGATGGTCTGGCTAGAGGGGGAAACGGATGGAGACCAGAATTTTTTTTTTCTTATGCAGAAAGCAGGTGGTGGCAGCAGAGACAGTAGGTGACAGGGAATGGGACACAGAAAGCAGGCAGTGACAGCACAGAGAGGAGAGGAGGTGATGGAATGGAATGAAGAAAGCAGGCGGTGGCAGCAGAGACACTAGGTGAAGGGGAATGGTACGCAGACTACAGGCAGTGGCAGCATTTAAATGAGTGTCATCTACAGTGGCAAAGGCTACACACAGGTCAAGTAGTATAAGGCCTTTGTATTTGATGGTGACGCTGGTAAGAGCAGTTTGGGAATAGGATGCAGAAGGAGGCAGAAAGCAGGTGGTGGTGGTGGCAAAGAAAGGAGAGGAATGGGATGAAGAAAGCAGGACGTTACAGAAAAAGAGAGGAGGCGACGGAATGAGACGCAGAATATAGGCGGTGGCAGCATAGAAAGGAGAGGCGAGGATGGGGAATTAGACGCAGGAAGCAGGCGGTGGCAGTAAATAGAGGAGGTGACAGAATGGGATGAAAAATGCAGGCATGGCAGTAGAGAGAAGAGGAGGTGATGGAAGAGATGAAGCAGGCGGTGGCAGAAAAAAATGTAAATTTATTTGAAATTTTTTTAAGCATATAAATTATAAGAAATTATAGTGAAAAGATATAGTAGAGTGAGATATATATAGTGAGATAGAGAGTGGATAAATAAGTAGATAGTGGATGAATAGATAGATAGATAGATAGGGGAATGTGATAAAGAAAGCAGGCGGTGGAGGTTGAGAGAAGAGAGGAGGTGACGGAAGAGATGAAGCAGGCAGTGGCAGCAAAAGAAAATTTAAGCATAAAAGTTATAAGAAATTATAGTGAAGACATATATATATTAGAGTGAGATATCTAGTGAGATAGAGAGTGGATAAATAAATAGATAGATAGATAGTGGATGAATAGATAGATAGTGGGTAGATAGATAGACAGATAGTGAGAAGATAGATAGACAGGTAGATGATAGATAGTTAGTGGGTAGATAGATAGATAGTGGATGGATAGTGGGTAGATAGATAGACAGATAGTGAGTATATAGATAGACAGGTAGATGATAGATAGATAGATAGATAGGTAAATGCAATAAAGAAAGCAGGCGGTGGAGGTTGAGAGAAGAGAGAACGTGATGTGGAAAGGGATGAAGAAAGCAGGCGGTGGTAGCAGAGACAGTAGGTTACGGGAAATGGGATGCAGGAAGCAGGTGACAGCAGTAGAGAGAGGAGGTGAATGAATGGGACAAAGAAAGCAGGCGGTGGAGGTTGAGAGAAGAGAGGACGTGATGTGGAAAAGGAAGAAAGCAGGCGGTGGCAGCAGAGACAGTAGGTGGCAGGGGATGGGATACAGGAAGCAGATGGTGGCAGCAAAGAGTGGAGGTGACGGTGAATGGGACACAGAAAACAAACGGTGGCAGCAGAGACAGTAGGTGAAGGGGAATAGGATGTAGGAAACAGGTGGTGGCAGTAGAAAGAGGAGCTGACAGAATGGGATGAAGAAAGCAGGCGGTGGCAACAGACAGTAGGTGGCAGTAAAGAGGAGAGTAGGTGACTAAATGGGATGTAGAGAGCAGGCCGTAGCAGCAGAGAGAAGAGAGGAGGTGATGGGGACAGGGATGAAGCAGGCAGTGGCAGCAGGTTTAATATTTTTGTGTGAGTTTATTTTTTCATGATACAATAAAGGCGTGTGATGGTCTGGCTAGAGGGGGAACGGATGGAGGCCAGTTTTTTTTTTCTTAATTTCAATATTTTTGTGATGTTGTATTATGAAAAAGGGGCAGAAGTGGCAGAGAGAGAAGGTCATGGGAAACTGGATGCAGAAAGTAGGGGGCAGCAGCAGAAAGCATAGAGGAAGACATAGGGAATAGGATGCAGAAAGCAGGTGGTGGCAGCAGAGACAGTAGGTGACAGGGAATGGGACACAGGAAGCAGGCAGTGAGAGCAGAGAGAGGAGAGGAGGTGATGGAATGGAATGAATAAAGCAGGCGGTGGCAGCAGAGACACTAGGTGACGGAGAATAGTATGCAGACTATAGGCAGTGGCAGCATTTGAATGAGTGTAATCTACAGTGGCAAAGGCTACACACAGGTCAAGTAGTATAATACTACAAGTATTTGATGGTGACGCTGGTAAGAGCAATTTGGGAATAGGATGCAGAAAGCAGGTGGTGGTGGCAAAGAAAGGAGAAGAATGGAGTGAAGAAAGCAGGCGGTTGCAGCAAAAGAGAGAAGGCGACAGGGAATGAGACGCAGAATATAGGCGGTGGCAGTAAATAGAGGAGAGGAGGTGACAGAATGGGATGAAAAATGCAGGCGTGGCAGTAGTGAGAAGAGAGGAGGTGACGGAAGAGATGAAGCAGGCGGTGGCAGATTTTTTTTTTTATTTACATTTGAAACATTTTTAAGCATATACTGTATGTTATAAGAAATTATAGTGAAAAGATATGGTAGAGTGAGATATATAGGACCTTATTCTGGTTGCGGCGGCCAAACGTACGTACGTTCCATATCAGCGTACGTTCCCCGTACGCAGCCGGTGAGCGAAAGTCCACCCACAAAATAGCCGCATACGGACGGACACAAACACCGACAAAGGGGAGTGGCGTACACTTGAGCGTACGCCAACGTACACGGACGGATCACCGCTTAGACTCCAACAACTGGCGTAAAACAGAGCATACGCCACCGTTTACGGACGTTTCTCGTCCGTCTTCCCACCGACTTCTTGCGGCTATCTGAGCGTACGCCACCGTTTACGGACGTCTCTCGTCCGTCTTCCCACCGACTTCTTGCGGCTATCTGAGCGTACGCCACCGTGCACGGATGGGTCTCTATTGTTTTCAATGGAAAACTCAGCGTATGTCACCGCTCATGAGAGTGAGCGTACGTCCGTGCACGCTGGCATACCCTTCACATATATGTGATTGGTGACATTTTACATCCAGAGTGTAGTAAAATCCAAATCATAGCAGATCAAAAAGTGGTACAGTAATGTATTTTGGGTACTATACAAAGATTGTGTGCAAAATAGTGGCCAGGGGCTGAAAACATTGCTGAAACATCCTTTGTAGCTGTTAGATGTGGTTTATGCATTTGTATCATAAATACAAAACATATGTTTGTTTTAGAGTGAAAACGTTGACACATGTCGACTTGTGTAGATTGAGTGTGCTGCTGTGTAAAGTATATGAAAACACGTAGTGATTGTGTAAAAATGTTTTACAAATACCTACCTTAGCATATATAAGCTGGTCTTACAATGATTCTTACCTTAAATTAAACCAACCTTTACATGTAGAGAAGTGTATAAAGATATGCTTCCAATGTGTTTGAGGGCTGTGTGTGGCTTGCAGGTAGTGAAACAATGGTTTTGACTTAATAGGCTGCAGCATTGCTTATTACATTCAGGTGCAGGTGTTTGAGTAGTAATCAGCATTAATTAGCAGACCCAGGCGTCCGCTCTCATGCGGTATCTGTAGGGGTGGTCTGAGGTGGTGGTTGGCGGCCGCCTGTTTTGTGTCCGAAATGAACGGTGCTTTCGCCGATCAAGCGGTAGTAGCACCGTACATTTTTTGTGCACACCCCCGTGTACGCCCATGTTTACGCCCATTTTCCCTCATTATTTCGGCCGCTCCCCTCAACACGCCCCTATGCCGCCCACAATGACCGTACTCTTGCGGACAGGTTTTTTCGCACGGAAAGACCCGTCTGTCAGCGTTGTGGAGTCGTCGCGCCTGCGCATTGCGGAAGGTACGCATGCGCAGATAAAAAAAAAACCCGGAACGTACACTTACGGCCCAGCCGCCCGAACCACAATAAACCCCATAGTGAGATAGAGAGTGGATGAATAGATAGATAGATAAAGGAATGCGATAAAGAAAGCAGGCGGTGGAGGTTGAGAGAAGAGAGGAGGTGACGGAAGAGATGAAGCAGGCGGTGGCAGCAAAAAAAATGTAATAAGTTACAAGATATTATAGTGAAGAAATATATATATATATATTAGAGTGAGATATATAGTGAGATAGAAAGTGGAGAAATAGATAGTGGATGAATAGATAGATAGATAGATAGATGAATAAATAAATAGATAGCGGATAAATAGATAGTGGATGAATAGATAGATAGATAGATATGAAGAGAGATATCCTGCACCCGTATGAGTAAATCAACGCGCCCGGTGCTGCTGTTCCTTGGCAAAGGAAAAATATATAGACATTGTTCGGTAGCACTCGGGTCTAAATCAACTTAGCAACTTTTAGAAAAAAGACACCAACACGGTAATCTTATGTCAACGTTTCGGACAGTGAAGTCCTTTAGCAAGACATGAGAAGGTGTACACCTTCTCTTTTTTTTTTTTTTATTAATTTCAATATTTTTGTGATGTTGTATTATGAAAAAAAAAAACACAAAACATGGCTAGAAAGGGGCAGTGGTGGCAGAGAGAGAATGTAATGGGAAACTGGATGCAGAAAGTAGGGGGCAGCAGCAGAAAGCATAGAGGAAGACATATGGAATAGGATGCAGAAAGCAGGTGGTGGCAGCAGAGGCAATAGGTGACAGGGAATGGGACACAGGAAGCAGGTAGTGGCAGCAGAGAGAGGAGAGGAGGTGATGGAATGGAATGACGAAAGCAGGCGGTGGCAGCTGAGACACTAGGTGACGGGGAATGGCACGCAGACTACAGGCAGTGGCAGCATTTAAATGAGTGTCATCTACAGTGGCAAAGGCTACACACAGGTCAAGTAGTATAAGACCTTTGTATTTGATGGTGACGCTGGTAAGAGCATTATGGGAAAAGGATGCAGAAGGAGGCAGAATGCAGGCAGTGTCGGAAAATAAAGGAGAGGAGGTGATGGAAAGGGATGAAAAAAGCAGGTGGTGGCAGCAAAAGAGACTAGGGGATGGGGAATAAGACACAGAATACAGGCGGTGGCAGGATAGAAAAGAGAGAAGAGGAAAGGGATGAAGAAAGCAGGAGGTGGCATCAGAGACATAAGGTGATGGGGAATGGGATGCAGGAAGCAGGCGGTGGCAGTAAATAGAGGAGAGGAGGTGACAGAATGGGATGAAAAATGCAGGTGGTGGCAGTAGAGTGAAGAGAGGTGGTGATGGGGAAAGAGATGAAGCAGGCGGTGGCAGCAAAGGTGGTGAGGAATGGGGTGCAGAATTACAGGCGGTGGCAGCATAGAAAGAAGAGGATAGGAATGGGATGAAGAAAGGTGGCAGCAGAGACAGGAGGTGATGGAGAATTTACAATGTAATATTTGTTTTAATCATAAAAGTTTATTCAAATTATAGTGAAGATATACAAAATTAAATATACAAGTCTAGAAATCAACATACATTTTAATTATTTTGTGTTAGTTTACTTTGGCAACAGAGACAGTAGGTGCTGGGGAATTAGATGCAGGAAGCAGGCAGTGGCAGTAGAGAGAGGAGAGGAGGTGACTGAATGGGAGGAAGAAAGCAGGCGGTGGCAGCAGAGACAGTAGGTGCTGGGGAATTAGATGCAGGAAGCAGGCAGTGGCAGTAGAGAGAGGAGAGGAGGTGACTGAATGGGAGGAAGAAAGCAGGCGGTGGCAGCAGAGACAGTAGGTGATGGGGAATGGAATGCAGGAAGCAGGCAGTGGCAGCGGAGAGGGAAGAGGAGGTGATGGAATGGGATGAAGAATGCAGGCAGTGGCAGCAAAGACAGTATGTGACTGTGAATGGGATACAGGGACCAGGTGGTGGCAGCAAAGAGGAGGCAACAGTGAATGGGACACAGAATACAGGCAATGGCAGCAGAGACAGGAGGTGAAGGGGAATAGGATGTATGAAGCAGGCGGTGGCAATAGAGAGAGGAGGTGACGTGAATGAGACACAGAATACAGGCAGTGGCAGCAGAGACAGTAGGTGAAGGGGAATAGGAAGTAGGTGGTTTGAAGTAAAGAGTGCAGTCGATGTGACGAGCAACGGGATGAAGAAAGCAGGCAGAGAGAGGAGAGTAGGTGACTGACTGGGATGTAGAGAGCAGGAAGTGGCAGCAGAGAGAAGAGAGGAAGTGATGGGTAAAGGGATGAAGCAGGCTGTGGCAGCAAAGACAAGAGGTCCAATATTTTTGTGTCAGTTTATTTTCTCATGATACAACAACACAATAAAGGCTAATATTTTTATGATGTTGTATTATGAAAAAATAAAGTAACCCAAAACATGGCTAGAAATTGGCATTGGTGCAGAGAATAGTGATGGGAAACTGGATGCAGAAAGTAGGCCGTGGCAGCAGAAGAGATAGGAAAAAGGAGGCAGGTGGTAGCAGTATAGAGTGGAGATAATGTGGCAAGCAATGGGATGCAGAAAGCAGGTGGTTGCAGCAGAAGGAGAAGAGGTGACAATGGGGAATGGAGCGCAGAAAGCAGGTGGTGTCAGCAAAGAAGGAGGAGAGAAAGAGTTAGGGAATGAAGTGCAGAAAGCAGGTGGTGTCAGCAGAGAGAGGAGAGATAGTGTTAGGGAATGGAATGCAGAAAACAGGCAGTAGTGGCAGAGAGAAGAGAGGAGGTGACAGGGAATGGGATGCCAAAAGTAAGCAGTGGCAGGAGAAGAGGAGAATGCAATGCAGAAAACAGGCTGTATGGGCAGAGAGAGGAGGTGAAGGGAAATGGGATACAGACTACAGCCAGTGGCAGCATAGAAGGGAGAGGATGAGGAATGGATTGAAGAAAGCAGGCGGTGGCATCAGAGACAGGAGGTGATTGTGAATTGGAGGCAGGAAGCAGGCGGTGGCAGTAAATAGAGGAGGTGATAGAACGGGATGAAAAATGCAGGTGGTGGCAGTAGAGAGAAGAGAGGCAGTGACGGGGAGATGAAGCAGGCGGAGGTAGCAAAGACAGGAGGTGGTGAGGAATGGGATGCAGACTACAGGCGGAGGTAGCAAAGAAAGAAGAGGAGAGCAATGGGATGAAGAAAGCAGGCGGTGGCAGCAGAGACAGGAGATGACAGAGAATTTAACATTGAATATTTGTTTTAATCATAAAAGTGTATTGAAATTCTATTGAAGATATACAAAATCAAATACACAAGTCAAGAAATCAACATACATTTTAATTATTCTGTGTTAGTTTACTTTTTTTATAGGATAGGTGAGTGAGTAAGGGATAAAGATAGCAGGAGGTGGAGGTTGAGAGAAGAGAGGAGGTGAGGGGAAAGGGATGAAAAAAGCAGGCGGTGGCAACAGAGGCAGTAGGTGCCGGGGAATGGGATGCAAGAAAGCAGGCAGTGGCAGCAGAGAGAGGAGGTGATGGAATGGGATGAAGAAAGCAGGCAGTGGCAGCAGAGAGAGGAGGTGATGGAATGGGATGAAGAAAGCAGGCGGTGGCAGCAGAGACAGTAGTTGCCGGGGAATGGGATGCAAGAAAGCAGGCAATGGAAGCAGAGAGAGGAGGTGATGGAATGGGATGAAGAAAGCAGGAGGTGGCAACAGACACAGTAGGTGCCGGGGAATGGAACACAGGAAGCAGGCAGTGGCAGCAGAGAGATGAGAGGGGGTGACTGAATGGAATGAAGCAAGCAAGCTGTGGCATCAGAGACAGTAGGTGACAGGGAATGGAATGCAGGAAGCAGGCGGTGGCAGCAGAGAGAGGAGGTGTCTGAATGGGATGAAGAAACCAGGCTTTGGCAGCAGAGACAGTAGGTGATGGCGAATAGAACACAGGGACCAGGTGGTGGCAGCAAAGAGAGGAGGTGGCAGTGAATGGGACACAGAATACAGGCAGTGGCAGCAGAGACAGTAGGTGAAGGGAAATAGGATGTAGGAAGCAGGAGGTGGCAGCAGAGACAGTAAGTGACACGGAATGGGACACAGAAAGGAGGTGGTGGCAGAAAGGAGAGGAGCTGACGTGAATGGGACACAGAATACAGGCAGTGGCAGCAGAGACAGCAGGTAAAGGGGAATAGGAATAGGAAGCAGGTGGTGGAAGTAGAGAGTGGAGAGGATGTGACAAGCAACGGGATGAAGAAAGCAGGCAGTGGCTACAGACAGTAGGTGAAGGGGAGTGGGACGCAGGAAGCAGGCGAATGCAGTAGATAGAGGAGAGTAGGTGACTCAATGGGATGTAGAGAGCAGGAAGTGGAAGCAGAGAGAAGAAAGGAAGTACTGGGGAAAGTGATGAAGCAGTCGGTGGTAGCAAAGACAGGAGGTCTAATATTTTTGCGTCAGTTTATTTTTTCATGAAATAACAACACAATAAAGGCGAGTGATGGTTTGGCTAGAGGGGACGGTTGGAGGCCAGGTTTTTATTTTCTTTACATTTTAATATTTTTAGGAAAAAATAAACCAACCCAAATCATGGCTAGAAAGGGGCATTGGTGCAGAGAAAGGTGATGGTAAACTCGATGCAGAAAGTAGGCGGTGGCAGCAGAAAGCGTAGAGGCAGAGATAGGGAATAGGATGCAGAAAGCAGGTGCTGGCGGCAGAGAGAGGATGGGTGACAGGGAATGTGATGCAGAAAGCAGGCAGTGGTGGCATAGAGGAGGAAAAAGGATGCAGAAAGCAGGCAGTAGTAGTAGAGAGAGGAAAAAAACTGACAGGGAATGGGACACAGAAAGCAGGTGGTAGCAGTATAGAGGAAAGGAGGGGAGTGGGATGCAGGAAGCAGGCGGTAGTAGCAGATCGAGGAGAATAGGTGACTGAATGGGATGTAGAGAGCAGGCAGTGGCAGCAGAGAGAAGAGAGGAGGTGATGGGGAAAGGGATGAAGCAGACGGTGGCAGCAAAGACAGATATTTTTGTGTCAGTTTATTTTTTCATGATACAACAACACAATAAAGGCGTGAGATGGTCTGGCTAGAGGGGACGGTTGGAGGCCAGTTTTTTTTTTACATTTTAATATTTTTGTGATGTTGTATTATGTAACAATAAACTAACAGAGGAGAGGAAGTGTTAGGGAATAGGATGCAGAAAACAGGCAGTAGCAGAGAGAGGAGAGGTGCTGACCGGTAACAGAAGGCAGAAAGCAGGTGGTGGCAGCAGAGAGAGGAGAGGAAGTGTTGGGGAATGGGATGCAGAGAGCAGGCAGTGGTGGCAGCAGAGAGAGGAGAGGAAGTGTAGGGGAATGGGATGCAGAGAGGAGGGGAATGGAATGCAGAAAGCAGGTGGAACTAGCAGAGAGAGGAGAGGAGCTGACTGGTAATGGGATGCAGAAAGCAGGTGGTGGCAGCAGAGAGAGGAGGTGACAGGAAATAGGACAAAGAATGCAGGCGGTAGTTATTATAGAGGGGAGAGGATGTGTTGGGCAATGGGATGCAGAAAGTAGGTGGTTTGCAGCAGAGGGAGAAGAGGAGGCTATGGGGAATTGAACGCAGAAAGCGGGTGGTGTCAGCAGAGAGAGGAGAGGAAGTGATAGGGGAATAGGATGTAGGAAGCAGGTGGTGGCAGCAGAGAGCGGAGAGAAGGTGACAAAATGGGATGAAGAAAGCAGGCGGTGGCAGCAGAGACAGTAGGTGAAGGGAAATGGAACTCAGAAAGCAGGCGGGGTGGCAGAGAGAGCAGAGGAGGTAATGGGGAATGGGACACAGAAAGCAGGCGGGGGTGGGAGAGAGAGCAGAGGAGGTAATGGGGAATGGGACACAGAAAGCAGGCAGTGGTGGCAGAGAGAACAGAGGAGGTAATGGGGAATGGGACACAGAAAGCAGGCGGGGGTGGCAGAGAGAGCAGAGGAGGTAATGGGGAATGGGACACAGAAAGCATTCGGTGGTGGCAGAGAGAGCAGAGGAGGTAATGGGGAATGGGACACAGAAAGCAGGCGGGGGTGGCAGAGAGAGCAGAGGAGGTAATGGGGAATGGGACACAGAAAGCAGGCGGGGGTGGCAGAGAGAGCAGAGGAGGTAATGGGGAATGGGACACAGAAAGCAGGCAGGGTTGGCAGATAGAGAAAAGGAGGTTATGGGTAATGGGACACAACAAGCAAGCAGTGCTGGCAGAAAGAGGAGTTGACATGACTTTCCACAGTCTCCCACTCATCTTGTTATACAGGGTGAAGGATTGTGGTACATCAGTGCTCACCGCTCATTGCCTGCCCATACACACTAGGAGATTTTGAGTTAAAAGTAGCTCAAAACGGAAAAAGTGGCAACTTTGAGCTCAAAAGCGCCTAGTGTGTATGGGCCTTAACTTTCCTCCAACCATCCAACTTTTATGTTCTGTGCTGCTCCACATACCTAACCAACTTTATCATTAGTGTACACCAGCCAACTTCTGTCGCTCTCCAACTTGTGATGTCACAGAGGCAAGCGGGCAGTGTCTGTATACTTCTGTATGCCTTGAGTAAATAAACATTTTATTAGAAAAATAAAAAACACTTTTGCATGTGTATTTATATCAATACAACTAGAGAACCACAAGTGCCAGTTTACCCTGGGATCTCTAGTTTATTATCTCCTGCAGCAATTAATAAATTGACATCTTGCTGAATAGGCTTCAGTGTATACAAAATAATGAGTTATGCAGACCCTAGAAACCAGTATATTTGGGCATGCCCTGGTCCCATAGATGTTTGTGGGCAGCTGACGTTACTGCCAGATCCAATGTGCTGGAGCCAAGGTCCTCTGTCCCCTGCATACTGCAGCATGGAACGCCCCCTGTCCAGGATGGTAGAAGACATCGCTACTCACAGATCTTTTATTATTGAAATAACATCTGCTGGAAGTTTACATTCTCTCTCAATATTTGTACAACTTCTTTTTATAATAAATTCTAGCTATTGTACCCATCACCCTTATTTCTCTGGTTTATTTATTGCTCCTGTATTACATATATTATGCAGCCTTAAGAGCGTGATCTCTCATCCTGTGATGTGAATACATTTCTAATTCCAGGAATACACAATGCCATAACAAATGGAATATGGGGTGTTGGGATACTTGCAGACGTACTATTACAGTAGTGTGATTCTTGCGGTGACCCAAACTTGAACCAATACTCTGAATGAATTAGTCGGGTGGTCAGGATTAGTATCAGGTTCCCACAGACCTCAGTGTCCGCACAATGAAGCAGATCGGCTTTCTGGACATTGGAGTCTGGCAATCTGTCCACAGGGATTACAAGTTGCCTATAAACCCCGTATTTAATGTACATGTCACCCTTGTTCTGTCCTAATATTCTATTACTATTCTTGGTCTAGATCTACAATAACACTCAAAAGGTCGATATGGGGTTTTCAAAAGGTCGACACAGTGGACATGGACACCGTATCGGTGCATCGCGTCCCCTCGCATGGCTGGCTGTGCTCACCATACTTCGGGCACGGTGCCTCGTTATGCTTGGCAGACTATTTTATTCTCCCTCCACGCCCTAGTGCAGCGGTTCCCAACCGGTGGTACGCGTACCACCGGGGGTACGCGCCGCTGTGTCAGGGGGTACGCGGGGCCGAGTCTACTAATGGCGTCTGCAGCTAGGCCGAGTTGCTTAATGACGCCGACGTGACCCGGCACATGCGCAGGACGCCGGGTCACGCCGCAGCGGCTGGAAGGAGGACCCCCGGCGCCTGCGCAATCACTTGGAGACCGCAGCGCGCGAAGAAAGACGCTGCGCCTGTAAGGACAGACCCTGCCGCATGCGCACCCACGGTAAAGGACACCGCCCTGCCTGGAAGCAAGCCGCCACGCCGGGATTGCTGCCTTGGACGGAACGACGCCTGGATGTGTAGATGCCAGGTGAGCATCTCTCCCTAGTCTTGCGCATTTTCTGGGCGCTGTGAGCATTTCTGGACAGTCATGTGTACCCAAGTGTGAGAGCACACAGGGATTTGACACTTTCCTCAGGTGTCTTTGTGTTTAAAAAGGGGGCTATGTAATGTGTAGGGGTGACTATGCCATACCCTCCAACATTTGAAGGGCACAAATCGGTACTCATTTAGGAAGGGGGCGTGGCCACGGGTAAAGTGGGCGTGGTCATGAGCAAAGTTAGTGTACTGGCCCGTCCCCCCCCACACACACATTTATAGGTTACCCCTGTATATAATAGTGTATATATATATAAATAAGACAAGCCCTGCCTTACACAGACACATGCGCATCCAAAGCTCAGCCCTACCATAGTCACCAGTATTATTTCAGTCCTGGTACAGCAGCAGCAAAAGCAGCATGGTTGGTGTATGCCAGGGCCAGGTAACGGTTCTCAGCAGGAGGTGGAGCAGCAGGCACGGTCCTTGCAGGGGGCGGGCAGCTGGCTGGTGTTTGAATGCAGAGCACTGGTCAGCAGCAGCACCTATGATGCAGCAATGACGGAGGAAGGCTGTCAGTGACAGACCCCTCTCCTCCCCCCCCACAGAAGAATGTCAGGCCGCTGCCACTGTGGCACCGCATCTCTCCTCTGTTCTCCACGCCAATGCCTGGAAAAAGAACATCCCTAAGAGTCAGATAATCCGAATAAAGCGGAATTGTTCATCTGAAATAGCTTTTCAAAGACAATCAAAAGTAATGATGGAGTCCTTTAAACAACAGGGATATCCACAAAAACTAGTTGAAAATGCTTATAAAGAAGTCATGAAAATAGATAGGGAGAAGCTCCTGACCACATCCATCATAGGTAAGAAAAATCATAAACAAGATTCAGAAAATAGAAATGTTGCATTTATTACGCAATATAATAATTGTGCACATGAAATACAAAAAATTATTAATAACAACATGTTTATCCTGAAACAAGATTCTCTATTAAAGGAATCTCTAGGATCCAAAAATCATGTAATATTTAAAAAAGGGGAAAACTTGAAATCTAAGCTAGTAAGTAGCCATTTTTCAGATAAAAGTAAAAATCTAAAAGGCAATACAAAGGAAAGTAAAAACTGGTTGTCTAAACTACCTACTGGTTTTCATAGATGTGGAAACAGTAGGTGCCACACGTGTATGCATGGGGAACAAAAAAGCACAGAATTTGTCTCTTTTTCTAATAAAAGTATCCATCAGATTAAAGGCTTTTTAAGTTGTAAGACCTCGTATGCCATATATCTAATAGACTGTGGATGCGGCCTACAATATGTGGGCCGCACCACAAGGACTCTCCACACACGCTTCATGGAGCATAGGCGAAACATACTTGCAGGAATAAAAACACATCCACTCTCCAAGCATATAGCCTATTGTCAACAACAATGTGTGAAGAACACACGTGTGAGGGCGATAGAACACATAAAACCCACCCAAAGAGGTGGGGATCGGTTTGGCCTGCTATGCAGGCGAGAAGCCTACTGGATTTTCCAGTTAGGGACACTAGTCCCTAACGGCTTAAATGACACCATAGAACTCAATAACATCTGAGTAAATACCGAATATGGGCCTATTTTCTCTTAGAAATCATGATTAAAATAATGTATAACTATATGTGAATTATTGTTTCGATATTTCCCCCTTTTTTTCTTATAAAGAAGCACAAAGGTGTTTATGATGAGATAGAAATTTATGCGAAAGAGCTGTCTCCCTATTCCTCCTGGCCAATAAGGGCCTATATGCTAATCTGGTCTGATTGGTCTGGTCTGATCGGAAGATATTGGTGACTGAACATAAATCCATGATTCTATGATTTGAGGTCTATGTTAAATAAAATGATTGATCGACATAAAATTAATCGACCTAAAACAATAATAAATATGATAAAAAATCTACTTATAAATAATAAAAAAGGATTATGATCCATATAAATAAATAGAGATAATAAAAGGTATGACTATATGTTTCTCTGAGTGCAATATAAGATAGGTCTATAGATGGTGAAATATATCGAATAAATTTGTAATATGTAGAAGCTATGACCAATCATTGATAAGAATTGTCTAATCATGTTATAATAAATATCTAAAAGAATACCCATGTCCTCTGTATATGGGTGTTTTTATATATATATATGATTAATCCTTCTTCTTGCTCATTTTGTTCCCTTTTTCTGTGACTGTATATAGAAATATATACATAAAAATGAAAGAAAATTCTTTATATAAAATTTTTTCTTTCTTCTCTTCCTTATATGTCTGTCTGTTCTGATTTTGCAGGCAATCTAATATCTTATAGTCTGTTTATAATTATAGGATTTATGTGAAGAATCAATTGATATTATCTGTGTATATATAGATCTGATGAGAAGTATGTACCTTCATATTAGACACCCAAATGTAAAGTATTGTATTAAAACTAGATGAATTAATGAATTAGATTAATTAAAACTAGAATTATGTACGTTCATATTAGGCACCTAAATGAAAATTATTGTACTAAGAAGTGTAGAAATTGTAATTGATTGATTGTCTGATTATGGCGACGTGTCGACACATAGATATGGCTACACAAATCATGTAGTTCTAAATGTGTATATATTATATATTTTTTACTTTTCTCGTTTTTAATGAAGGCAATAAATGCAGCATATAAATAAATGAATGAATGTAATAAAACGAAGCCTGGACATACTAATAAGACGGGAGTATATTGCGATCCCCACCAGGAAGTAAATATGAGATCGAGGCTTGGTTTAAAACAACATTGCGCATGTGCGCGGTGCAAAAATGATGTCAGAACAGGACAAGTAAGTAACTAATCAAACGCCCATATGGGCGGCGCACAGTTTGTTAAATATGGGCAGTGGGAGAATCCCACGCTATCTGAGGAAGCCGCTGACCAAGGAGAGGCGGGGAAACGCGTCATCAGCATCAGCCCTTGCTTGTTGTACACGAGAAGCACCGCAGCGTGGGGAGACTTGGAAGCCGGAGTGTTCTGGATAAAGCTGACGACTACATCTACCAGCTGGGAACCCATCCAAGGCGGAAACCAGTCCCTATCCCCTAAGAGTGGATTACAAATTAACACGCAAGTCGCAGAGTATAAATTTATCAAACTGCTTTATGTCTGCTTGCTCTAATCCATGTGCTAAAAATGACACTAAACGTATGGCTGTGTGACTGAACCAATTATAAAGCTGCTGCATGCAGATTCTGTGCAGATAGCACAGCACAATAACTTGTCTACTATCAGCCCTTTGGCAAACAGCTTAACTCACATCTAACCCTGCTTATAAACCAGCAAAACTAACCCTGCTTACAAACCAGCAAATTAACCCTGCATATGCTGAATCAGGCTAAGTGAAATTATTGCTGTACTTTGCCTTTATTGTTATTTTATATGTTTTTGATTTTTTAGCGATTGTGTGTATTATAACCATTCTATGGTACCATATATGTATTGTATGAACCCCACCGGCCGGTGATCTGTTTTAAAGTTTGATATATCTTTAAAAACATTTGTCTAAAATAAATAGAGATAAATTTTAAATTTATTGTGTGACTAATTGTGTCCAATCTGCGCTGTCTAAATTGTATATATCTCCCTGCCAACTGCAATGTCCCAGTGAGAAGCGAGTGCGCAGCGACCCACCCCTGTATTTCGCTGGCGCTGCTGCACACTTGTACTAGCAAGCAACTCCGGTCAAGTCCCCCCCTCTCCCCCCGTCCTCCGCGTCCATAGAGACTGCAGCGGAGCTAGATTGTAGAGGCAGACGGCGGCTGCGAGAGGACAAAGTCCCCCAGAGTGCGCATGTCTCCCGGGTGCTCTGCAGGGAAGGGAACCAGGCAGAAAAAAAACCGGTACATTCGGTACACTTTTTATTTGCCGGTACAGACCTTTAGAAAACGGTACTGTACCGGCAAATTCGGTACAGTTGGAGGGTATGCTATGCTGGCAAAGTGTGTAAAAAGGGGACTTTATGGTTTATTGAGGCTGATACTGGTGTTACTAAAGATTTGTCTGTGTGGTAGCGCGGACAGTCCAATGGTTAGCATCGCTGCCTCACAGTAATGACATCATGGGCTAGCTAGAATAGATTCCCATGTGCTGTGTGGAGTTTATACAAATATACAGTAGGCCAATTGGCTCCTGGAGTGGTGTTATTTAAAGATTTAGTTTTATTAAAATGTGTGATTTTCAACAATTCTGCAGTTTAATTCATTTTTGGTGATGCGTTCCTTTTTTACTTTCTTGGCTAGGGCAGGCTGTGTGTGAACCTCGTGACAGCAAAGTCCTTTTATTTTGCCAGCAAGGTGTCAGGAAAGTCCTTTTATTCTGCCAGCAAGGTGTCAGCAAAATCTATTTAATCTGCCAGCAAGGTGTCAGCAAAGTCCTTTTATTCTGCCAGCAAGGTGTCAGCAAAGTCCTTTTATTCTGCCAGCAAGGTGTCAGGAAAGTCCTTTTATTCTGCCAGCAAGGTGTCAGCAAAGTCCTTTTATTCTGCCAGCAAGGTGTCAGCAAAGTCCTTTTATTCTGCCAGCAAGGTGTCAGCAAAGTCCTTTTATTCTGCCAGCAAGGTGTTAGCAAAATCTATTTAATCTGCCAGCAAGGTGTCAGCAAAGTCCTTTTATTCTGCCAGCAAGGTGTCAGCAAAGTCCTTTTATTCTGCCAGCAAGGTGTCAGGAAAGTCCTTTTATTCTGCCAGCAAGGTGTCAGGAAAGTCCTTTTATTCTGCCAGCAAGGTGTCAGCAAAGTCCTTTTATTCTGCCAGCAAGGTGTCAGCAAAGTCCTTTTATTCTGCCAGCAAGGTGTCAGCAAAGTCCTTTTATTCTGCCAGCAAGGTGTCAGGAAAGTCTATTTAATCTGCCAGCAAGGTGTCAGCAAAGTCCTTTTATTCTGCCAGCAAGGTGTCAGCAAAGTCCTTTTATTCTGCCAGCAAGGTGTCAGCAAAGTCCTTTTATTCTGCCAGCAAGGTGTTAGCAAAATCTATTTAATCTGCCAGCAAGGTGTCAGCAAAGTCTTTTTATTCTGCCAGCAAGGTGTCAGCAAAGTCCTTTTATTCTGCCAGCAAGGTGTCAGGAAAGTCCTTTTATTCTGCCAGCAAGGTGTCAGCAAAGTCCTTTTATTCTGCCAGCAAGGTGTTAGCAAAATCTATTTAATCTGCCAGCAAGGTGTCAGCAAAGTCCTTTTATTCTGCCAGCAAGGTGTCAGCAAAGTCCTTTTATTCTGCCAGCAAGGTGTCAGCAAAGTCCTTTTATTCTGCCAGCAAGGTGTCAGGAAAGTCCTTTTATTCTGCCAGCAAGGTGTCAGCAAAGTCCTTTTATTCTGCCAGCAAGGTGTCAGCAAAATCTATTTAATCTGCCAGCAAGGTGTCAGCAAAGTCATTTTATTCTGCCAGCAAGGTGTCAGCAAAGTCCTTTTATTCTGCCAGCAAGGTGTTAGCAAAATCTATTTAATCTGCCAGCAAGGTGTCAGCAAAGTCCTTTTATTCTGCCAGCAAGGTGTCAGGAAAGTCCTTTTATTCTGCCAGCAAGGTGTCAGGAAAGTCCTTTTATTCTGCCAGCAAGGTGTCAGCAAAATCTATTTAATCTGCCAGCAAGGTGTCAGCAAAGTCCTCTTATTCTGCCAGCAAGGTGTCAGCAAAGTCCTCTTATTCTGCCAGTAAGGTGTCATTCAAGTCCTCTTATTCTGCAAGCAAGGTGTCATTCAAGTCCTCTTATTCTGCAAGCAAGCTGTCATTCAAGTCCTCTTATTCTGCAAGCAAGCTGTCATTCAAGTCCTCTTATTCTGCAAGCAAGATGTCATTCAAGTCCTCTTATTCTGCAAGCAAGCTGTCATTCAAGTCCTCTTATTCTGCAAGCAAGCTGTCATTCAAGTCCTCTTATTCTGCAAGCAAGCTGTCATTCAAGTCCTCTTATTCTGCAAGCAAGCTGTCATTCAAGTCCTCTTATTCTGCAAGCAAGCTGTCATTCAAGTCCTCTTATTCTGCAAGCAAGCTGTCATTCAAGTCCTCTTATTCTGCAAGCAAGCTGTCATTCAAGTCCTCTTATTCTGCAAGCAAGCTGTCATTCAAGTCCTCTTATTCTGCAAGCAAGGTGTCATTCAAGTCCTCTTATTCTGCAAGCAAGGTGTCATTCAAGTCCTCTTATTCGGCCAGCAAGGTGTCATTCAAGTCCTCTTATTCTGCAAGCAAGCTGTCATTCAAGTCCTCTTATTCTGCAAGCAAGGTGTCATTCAAGTCCTCTTATTCTGCAAGCAAGGTGTCATTCAAGTCCTCTTATTCGGCCAGCAAGGTGTCATTCAAGTCCTCTTATTCTGCAAGCAAGCTGTCATTCAAGTCCTCTTATTCTGCAAGCAAGGTGTCATTCAAGTCCTCTTATTCTGCAAGCAAGGTGTCATTCAAGTCCTCTTATTCTGCAAGCAAGCTGTCATTCAAGTCCTCTTATTCTGCCAGCAAGCTGTCATTCAAGTCCTCTTATTCTGCCAGCAAGGTGTCATTCAAGTCTTCTTATTCTGCCAGCAAGGTGTCATTCAAGTCCTCTTATTCTGCAAGCAAGGTGTCATTCAAGTCCTCTTATTCTGCAAGCAAGGTGTCATTCAAGTCCTCTTATTCGGCCAGCAAGGTGTCATTCAAGTCCTCTTATTCTGCAAGCAAGCTGTCATTCAAGTCCTCTTATTCTGCAAGCAAGGTGTCATTCAAGTCCTTTTATTCGGCCAGCAAGGTGTCATTCAAGTCCTCTTATTCTGCAAGCAAGCTGTCATTCAAGTCCTCTTATTCTGCAAGCAAGCTGTCATTCAAGTCCTCTTATTCTGCAAGCAAGGTGTCATTCAAGTCCTCTTATTCTGCAAGCAAGCTGTCATTCAAGTCCTCTTATTCTGCCAGCAAGCTGTCATTCAAGTCCTCTTATTCTGCCAGCAAGGTGTCATTCAAGTCTTCTTATTCTGCCAGCAAGGAATTAAAAGGCATTCAAAATGGATAAGTGGTTGAAAATGGGAATTTTTAGCAGACCATCACCTGTTACTAGCACAGAATCTCCAGTTACGGATTTGGCAGCTGCAAGTACTTCTGTGCAGTCTCATGAATCACAAGGACAAGGGGACCAGGGTGCAGCTACTGATAGCCCTGCTCTAGAAAGAGATACAGTTAAAACTAATCATAAAACTCAAAACTGTGCTCCTTCAAAAAAGAGAAAATATTGCGATGACTATTTGAAATATGGGTTTTCAGTCACAGGAGATGAAGACTGTCCTAAACCACTGTGCGTTGTATGTGGCGAGATATTGGCTAACGGGTCCTTAAAACCATCGTTGTTAATGCGCCATTTAAAGACAAAGCATCCAAATTATAAAGATAAACATGTTAGTTTTTTCAAGAAACTATCAAAAGGTCCAACTATATCTTCTTTTGTTTCATCTGCAAACAAGGTCAATGAGAATGCGGTTGAGGCATCATACAGAATAAGTCACCGTTTTTCTAAATGTGGTAAAAATCATACAATCGCTGAAAAATTGATACTTCCTTGCATAAGCGATACAGTTAGATGTATGTTTGGTGAAGACCATATCCTAAAAATTAACAAAATTCCATTTTCAAACAATACAGTTTCTCGCAGAATAAATGAGATGTCTGATGACATTGAATCCACATTGATTGAAAGAATAAAAAAAAGTCCATTCTTTTCAGTGCAGGTAGATGAAAGCACAGATGTATCAAATCTGTCCATTTTGCTTGTCATTGTTAGATATATCAATGATAAAATGCTTGAAGAGAATCTTTTACTGTGCCACCCTCTCACTGAGAGATGTACAGGTCAGGACATATTTAATGCCATTCACGGTTATTTTGTTAAAAAACACATTGATTGGGCCAATTGCTGTGGTATTTGCACGGATGGTGGTAAGTCTATGTCGGGCTGTTATACAGGCTTACGTGGCCGCATAAAAGAAGTCGCTCCTCATGTTCCTTGGAGCCATTGCTGTATTCATAGACAAAGTCTTGCTACCAAACACCTGCCATATGCACTGAAGGAAGTTCTGAATGAATCGGTCAAATTTGTTAATTTCATTAAGGCCAATGCCACAAACTCCAGATTATTCAAATCTTTGTGTACAGAGATGGACAGCATCCATACAACCTTACTTTTCCACACCGAAGTGAGGTGGCTTTCACGAGGGAAAGTACTCACCAGATTGTTCGAATTGAGACATGAAGTTCAACTTTTTTTAGAAGACCACCCTTTTCAGTTGAGCTTTAAGTTTCATGAAAGTGAATAGCTTCAACAGCTTGCGTACTTATCTGATATCTTTTCAGAAATAAATAAACTTAATTTAGGATTACAGAATAGTTTCATAACCATCTTTAAGGTTTCTGACAAAATCGAGTCTATGATCAAGAAATTGGATTTTTGGGAATCTTGTATCAAAAAAGACCAGTGTGAAGTTTTTGAGACACTCTACAGTTTCTTATCGGAGAATGAGCTGCAATTGTCAAAAGAAGTAAAAAGTAGTATAGTAGCTCACTTAAAAGAACTTAAGGTGTCGTTTAGACACTATTTCCCGAAGCAAAATAGTGTTAATAACTGGATTTCCAATCCATTCAATGAAACTTTCTTTCAACAAGCTGAAAACTTATCAGTTTCTGAAAAGCAAAACTTGATTGAACTTTCGACTGATTCGTCTTTACAGTCAGATTTCAAAAAATCTAAACTTATCGACTTCTGGTCAGCAGTGAAAGAAGAGTACCAACAACTCAGTGAGAAAGCAATACAATATTTATTGCCTTTCACAAACACAGAGCTTGTCGAAAGAGCATTCTCTTCTTATGCGTACATTAAGAATAAATATCGCAGTAAGCTTGATGCAGCTCCTGATTTGAGATTATATCTGTCTTCATTCGACCCTGATTTTAAAAAACTCAGCTCCATGAAACAAGCTCAAGGATCGCATTGAAATTAAGAGCCAGATGCTGGATATGTGACACCACTGGATATGGAGAGCTGATATTGAACCAAGAAGCACTACTATTGCCAGAAGAACATTTCTGCCAGATGCTGGATATGTGACACCACTGGATATGGAGAGCTGATATTGAACCAAGAGGCACTACTATTGCCAGAAGAACATTGCTGCCAGATGCTGGATATGTGACACCACTGGACATGGAGAGCTGATATTGAACCAAGAGGCACTACTATTGCCAGAAGAACATTGCTGCCAGATGCTGGATATGTGACACCACTGGATATGGAGAGCTGATATTGAACCAAGAGGCACTACTATTGCCAGAAGAACATTGCTGCCAGATGCTGGATATGTGACACCACTGGACATGGAGAGCTGATATTGAACCAAGAGGCACTACTATTGCCAGAAGAACATTGCTGCCAGATGCTGGATATGTGACACCACTGGACATGGAGAGCTGATATTGAACCAAGAGGCACTACTATTGCCAGAAGAACATTGCAGCCAGATACTGAATAGGTGACCCCACTGGACCTGGTGAACCGCTCCCAGAAACAAGGATCAGATTGAAATGAAGAGCCGCATTTCAAGGTAATACTGTTTTTGTTTTTCAGTTAAGATGCAAATACAATTGTAAAATGTAAAATCAAAAGTAAAAGCCTATAAATGCCATTAAAGAGGTGCTTTTAGTATTTAGCTAACCTAATAACATTACTATCTAACAAAAAACAACTTTTATGGCGCGAAGCGATGGGAGAGGAGGTATTTATGAAAGGAGGGGGTACTCCAAAATGAAAAGCCTAATCAAGGGGTACTCGAACGAAAAAAGGTTGGGAACCACTGCCCTAGTGGATGGTAGGGCATGAAAAACCGCATGTTGGCACATGTCAGCAAAAAAAACCATGTTGGCCTTTTGGCTGTCGACCTTCCCCATGTTGACCTAATTCTTGTGTCGACCTAATGACCCTGTCGACCTAGACCCATGTCACCCTTTTGAGGTTGTTGACCTTCAATGGCCGACACAATATATGTCGTCGACCTAGTGACCGTTCCTTATCTGGATAACCTTCAGAATACACAAATTGGCCACCGCGGCTCTGTAAAACGGTCCTGAAAATCTGTGTCGGATTATCCTGTCCCCGCCCCGCTATACAATGCTCACATTACTGGCCAACATTTGGTAAAGCTGCGTACACAGCCCTGGGCACACTATGGGAACAATTACACCACAGCATCTGCCAGCACTAGCTTGATAAAATGTCCTGCAATTTAATTCTGCAAAATGTAATCTTCAGTGATATCATTCCCCCGATCTTAGACGCTCCAAGAGAGGAGAAGCAAAACTCCCTAGTGCAGTGGTTCCGAAACTGTGTGCTGTGGCACCCTGGGGGGCCTCAGGACACTTTCAGGGGGGACTTGGGTTGGGGGTCCAGGAAAAACTTCAATTATGTATGGTCAGTGTGATAGGAAAATCCAGATGTGTGGACAGACAGAAGAGAATCCTGTCCCTCATCACATAAGTGAACCTAAGAATGACATATAAACACAAATTACTTAATATTCTTTGAGAAATTTCTCAATAGGAAACCTTTGGTCTAGGGGTGACGCAAAAAGAATGTGATTATCTAGGGCGCCATGATGTTCGGGAGCCACTGCCCTAGTGTATAACAGCATCATTCTAAGTACAACCCCAAGCAGGTCAGGTGGAGTCTCCTACCAGAGGACATGGGCTATGTTTTATGGCTGACAATTGCGCATCCACAGAGAGGATTACACCCTATTCGGATGAGGCCAATATTGGGAATCACACCGTCACCATTCAGCAGCAACTCCTATGAAACAAATGGAGAAATCTAGTTTAAACAGTATTTAATAAAGTGCAGAAGAACAAAAACATAAAGTGCAGGAGTGAATTGGACTCTGACTAGTTGTATAGTCTACTATAGAGAAAGGTAACGTAATCACAACAGTAACATGTACAGTACATCAGGTGCCCCCAGGTTACCCGGCAGGCTCAGAGTTACCCGGCAGGTTACCCGCCAGGCTCAGAGTCTAATAGGGTGTGCACACGGTTCGATTACAGATGGTGCCCCTGCCATCCTTGGCCGGGGCTTGCCAGACCCTCCCCGCTGGCGAGCGCCGGCGGCAGGGGATTCACTGAACTGGGACACGCACGCGTCTCATACGCACGCGCGTCCCAGTCTCTCGGCAGGGACGCTGCGTGTCCCTGCCCATCTCCGCTTCAGACAGGCAGGGTTAGGGGGCGCTGGGGGCGGCAAGGGCGATGGCGGGGGAGGCGGTGGGGCCCGGAGGAAGGCTCCATTTCCCAGGGGGCGCGCTGTATGTCTATTTTGCTTCAAATCGAACAGAAATTTAACGTATTCGATTTTCATTCGATCCCCAATACGCGGCACCGTGGCATCGAAATCGAATAGAAAAATAGACTGTGCGGCAAGACCATATAGTACAGATCTGTACTTTACAGTGTAAATCGAATGTGTACTCGCAACATTCGATCCGATCCCAATTTATTCGGGATTGAATAGAAAGTATATTGCACCGTGTGTACACCCCATAACAGCGCTCTGGTAATCCCTCCTCACCAACTTGTTTCCATACCAGGTGTATATTCCTCAAGGCATGCCATGAGATCAGGCTACCATAAAGCACGGCTATTGCTGCTCTGATCTGGCAGGACGGATGCATTCACCGACAATTGAATTCCTCCACTAAATCTGCATCTGAAAACTATAACCCAAATCAATATAACAAATCATTGTCAAATCATTGGATTATTTATATGGACAAATTATATTGACCCCAGATCTTATTTTAAAGGATTTGCCTTAGTTTGCCTCAGGCCAAAACAAACATGGGTAATATATGAGCCCAGGAGATACAGCAGTGCACCACACACTGATGGAGATGGTCTGACATCATTCCTAGGGGACGTCACTAGTCTGCGTGCTGCTGCTTTAAAGATGATATTGAAAGTGACAGTCACCTCCTCAGGCCACATACTGTTATGGGGCCTACATATGGAGAGATTTCTTACGTTACTTTAGGGTTGCCGACTTTTACAGTCTCCTCTCCGGGAGAACCCTGGAAAGGAGACTGTCAGCAGCACTTCTGGGTGGCGGGGCTGATGGATAGATCATTAGTCCCTGCCCCCAGTAATGCAAATCCTGCAATTTGTGGGTCTCTGAGTAAGGGGCAGGGCTAAATAACGATGATTTGCATATTTAGCCCCACCCCCTCCATCGACCATTTTAAATGTAAAACTCTGCCACCGGGGAAATGCGGGGGTCTGCCGGTATCTGGGAGTGTTGCCCACCTGTCCGGGGGGCCCGGGAGGGGGACACGATTTTCGGGACCTTCCCAGCCATTCCGGGAGGGTAGGCAACTCTGCGTTACATATACATGACTGAACAGTTAGAGAAGAAGCTGCTGGCCCACGGCTACCAAGTATCAGTAACTGGGATAAAAAATATGGGTGTGGTATAAAAACCCGACAGTCGGGATTCCGACAGTCATTAGTCAGACGTCGGAATCCCGACTGCACAGCGTGGGGAGCGCAATGAAGCCCCTTGCGGGCTCGCTGCGCTCGCCAAGCTGCGGGCACGGTGGCCACCTATTTTATTCTCCCTCTATGGGGGTCATGGACCCCCACGTCGGGATTCTGACGTCGGAGTAATGACTGTCGGAATCCCGACTGTCGGAGAGTCTTCCGGCTCGCAAAAAATATATATATTTTAGGTTAAATGTACTAGGCGGGACCCATAAATGATACATCACGTATGGTGTCAATGCTGTACAAAGATCATGTAGGAACCACTTCATTAATAACTCATTAGGTACGTACAGTATATACAGCGCAGTATTACTACTGTATTAAACAGTTGATTTTAAATTTAACAAAAATCATCTTAAAAAATCTATGGACAACTTGTGGGGTACGGATCATTAGGTCTACAAGAGAATGGTCAACAAGCATTGGGTCGCCACCATTAGGTTGACATGCAGAAAGGTCAACATGGGTCTAGGTTGACAGGTCAGTAGGTCGACATGGGCAAGGTCAACAGTCAAAGGTCGACATGGGGTTTTCACTCTTTTTTTATCTGAATTTCTACACAGAAAACATGGACACTGAACCGTAGCACCGCGTCTCCTCGCTTCGGGATACACTCGGCACACAATACCGCCTGTTGGCGCATGTCGGCTCAACAAACTGTGAAAAACACCATGTCGACCTTTTGACTGTCGACCTTGCCCATGTTGACCTAATGTTTGTGTTGACCTAATGACCTGTTGACCTAGACCCATGTCGACCCAGACCCATGTGGACCTAGACCCATGTCGGCCTTTCTGCATTTTGACCTAATGGTGTCGACCCAATGCTTGTCGACCTAATGACAGTATCCCACCTGTAGCTACACCTGCCTGAGGCAGTGGGGTTTGGGGAAAACACTGCATAGATCTCTGTCTCTCCTTTCATGGGTATGGGTCGTTGAGTTGACCCAATTTGTGTTGACATACATTGAGTCGACACAGTTAGGTTGGCAGGCAATAGGTCAACACCTGTGAAAGGTCGACATAGCTTAGGTCAACGGGGACTTTAGGTCGGCATGAAAAAGGTCGACTTGAAAAAAGGTCAACATGATTTTTTTTGTGTGTGTGTCTATGCTGACTTACGTCAACATGAAAACTGTATAAGTGTAAAACAAAACATGTCGACCATCTTTATATTGACCTTAATCATATCGACCTAAAGTCCCTGCTGACCTAGGCCATGTCGATATTATATAGGTGACGACCTAACAGTGTCGACCCAATGTACAGTATGCCTACCTAATAAAGGCCAACCTCACAACCATATCCAACCTTCATAACCAGCCACACATTCCGGTACTGGGCAGTTAGGGGGAAATCAGCATGGAGTACCAGTAACCAGCACCGCACAATGCCATAGCAGGGGAACACATTACACCTACCCCCGCCATACAGGCCCAGATGTAGGGCCTCATGGGCCTGGAGCTGTTCAAGGGCCTATTATGAGAAGTGGAGGCCAATACCATGTAATGGTGTGTACACACGGCAGGATATGCCGTGAGATGCGAGTCCCGATACGATCAGAACGTTACGGGACTCGCATCGCACGGCATGCTGCAGAGGGACAATTTAGACTACATAGTGCAGATCTGCAGTATATAGTCTTGGCTGCCCTCTCTATTTCACTGCCGATTTGCGCTCATACGGGAGCACGCATCGGCAGCACATCGGGCTCGCAAGCCCTAAAAAAGCATGCGATCTGCATGCGATATGGCTTCCGATGTTCACTATATCGGCAACATCGGATGCCATATCTCCCCGTGTGTACACACTATGAGACCTATACACTATGAGACCTATACACTATGGACCTTATTCAGGTGCATTCGCAAGGCCGCGTTCGCACAGGGCAGATGTTTGTTGTGTTGTGTTACCCCGCAGGCTGCGAATGGATGTTCATGTAAATCTTCCATTCGCAGCCAGTGCGTGCGAACACACACTGTGAATGGGTGGCGGACAAGTTGCAATACTTAGGATTTATGGCCGACCATGTGACTGTGGTGTCTGCCTGGTGATCATCACGCTGCCATGGTGATGGGCCTATTTATGTGGAGGCCTGGAGCTGCAGCCTCCCATTGTTAGTCTGGCCCTGATGCTGTGTTATGTGCAGGAGTGATTAGTAAGCTGCAGCTGGTCCATGGTTACAGCTCCCAGCTCAGATTCTGCAACAATGTAACGATGAGCTGCAGAGATGAACCCTCTCTATGACAGCTGCACAGATCTCACACTCTCTATTCACTGCTATCACATTATCCTGCCCCAAACTGTTGTTCTCAGGTTTGGGATTCATCAAGAAGTGTACCCCCCTCCCTCGAAGATAAATGCGGCCCCCACCAGGTATCCCCAAGGCCTGGTGTGAAGCCAAGAGATATTCCTCCCACCTCTAGTGTAAAAGTAGGACTACAGGTAACATCAAAGCAGGCTTACCTAATGCCGTGTTCTCACTGCGAGTGAGAAATACACTCGCTGGACCCCCGTTCTCACTGCAAGGAAAATTCCGGGTGAAGAAGTTCTACCGAGAATTTGCCTTTTAACACGGGTTTTGCGGCAGTGTGAACGGGTCAACCCGTGTCTGCATACCCGGATCTCAGACACGGGTAAAAAGAAGGGTTTTACCCGTGTCTGAGATCTGGTTATGCGACCCGTTCACACTGCCAAAAATCCCATGTTAAAAGGAAAATTCCCGGGTCTACATGCTAGACCCGGGAATTTGGCTGCAGTGCGAACGGGGTATAATTTTATAGACTCGTCTCTGGGAGAAGTCTGGAGAGGAGACTATGAGCAGCACTTTCCCCTGGAAAGCTGTGAATCGCAGTATTTAATCTCTTAAGTGGTGGGTTTTGCTGTGGGGCCCTGGCAGGTTTGTCCTGCCCCAGCAAAACCCACCACAGATCGTAGGAAGCCGCAGCCCCCCCTCACCTCCGCTCCGGCATTAGTACGCTCGGGGATGTTTTGCGGCGGTTCAGGAGGACTCGGGAGCCTGAACTCTCCCGAGTCCCCCCAAGCCGCGCCGACCATCCCCGAGCCTGCTGCCTACGTCACTGATGCATATAGTGAGAGCAGACTGGCGGCAGGGGAGTTCCGGAGTACGATCGCCGGAGCGGAGGGGGTTGCAACAGAAGCGGCAGGGGGGGGGGGGTGACGGAGGGGACTCCTAAAGGTGGTGCTCCGCTGGAGGCACCACTGGCTTGCACCTAAGGCAAAGTGGTATGCCTGGAAATTTTCTGGGACAGCCCAAAAATTTCCAGGCATATCACCCAAGGGGTTAAAGGCCGATGTCAGGGAGGTTAGGGGCAGTGGCATAACAATAACCCCGCAGCCCCCACGGTAGCGGGGAGGCGCTGTTTAAGTGCACGCGCCGGGGGGCTGTGGGGCTATTGTAACGCCGCCACCACCACAGACCCGCAGATTTGCTTGTATTCGCTGCGGTCCCGGCTCCCCTCATGGCTTTGTTCTGAGGCTATGGAGACGGACCATCATAAAATGTCTGCCCCCATATAGCAAACTGTTCTCTGAGACACGGGCCCGTAGGATGGGGACGGAGAGACACAGGGCCGTAGGATGGGGACGGAGAGACACAGGCCGTAGGATGGGGACGGAGAGACACGGGCCATAGGATGGGGACGGAGAGACACGGGGCCATAGGATGGGGACGGAGAGATGCGGAGCGGTAGGATGGGAAAAGATAGATGCAGGGTGAAACTGAGGGGGGTAGAGAAATGCAAAACACAGGGCCTGAGATCCCTACACAAACTACAGTACTGTTTTGTGCCTGATAAAAGACCCCTCATGAATCATGAATGAAGCCCTGGAAGAAGATTACTTAACTGGGGGGATGGGTGGAATCAGCCTGACACTGCACAGTGACTCACTCTTACCTTATCTGTGCAGCAGAAGTCACCCTCCATCTCCTCCTCTGTCCCAAATCCATGAGCAGTGCAGATTGTGGTGGTGAGGAATCTACACACTTGCTGGAGCCTGGGATACGTGCTGCTGGATGTACTAGGGCGGGGGCGGGGCTTCTGTGGACTGCTCATCGCTGTCTCTTCCTGTTGTGCAGGAGCTTCCATGCTGCCCTGCACAGTGTCTGACAGGGGGAAGCGCTCAGCGCAGTATAGAAATAATCCTGAGCATGATACAGTACTCCCTCATGGCAGCCCTGGGACTACAGGCAGCCAGCCCCTCTATAGGTGTCACTGTGGCTCTCTCCACTTTAGCACAGCTTAGTGCATTTGACCCTCCTCCCCCCCCCCCCCCCCCCCCCACAAATAAAAAAATATTGGGGGGTGAATAATTCAGAAAGAGGACAGGGCTTTGATCTCAACCCTTGTTTGGACAGAAAAAAAAAACCTTCAAACACTTGCTCAATCAGAGGTGTGGTGGTGGTGGGAGGGGGGAACTGGGAAATAATAACAGCAGGACACCACAGATGGCTACACCTCTATAATAATAATAATAATAATAACAGGACACCACAGGCTACACCCCTGTATAATAATAAAAATAGGATACCACAGGCTGCTTCCCCTGTATAATAAAAACAGGACACCACAGGCTGCTCCAACTGTATAATAATAGGACACCACAGACTACTCCAACTGTACAATAATAGGACACCACAGGCTGCTCCCCCTGTATAATAATAGGACACCACAGGCTGCTCCCACTGTGTCTCCAGTAATCTAATGCTGCTAGCTACTGTAGTGATGAGAACACTGGGACAACATGAGGTGACAGTGACACAGGGAACAGAGCAGGGAACCGAGATGCGGTGCCCCATGCACAGCGCACATGAGGAGGAGTGTTGGCTAATCCTGTTTTGCACCAGAACAAAGCTGCCTGACCCTGGATAGGCTGATCTCCTGCTAGCAGCACTTCCCACACAGCCAAGACTGCCCGCTGCCTGCTGTTCGCCACTGCCCACCTCACCCTGCAGAGAAGGAGCTTTCCTGACTTCTTCCATCTGTCCCTCTTCATGGGCCAGCAGATCCTGTTGTGGAGTATGCAGGAAACGCTGCAGAGCCGACCAGGAGCCGCCGCTGATGCTGGAGACGGATGTGAGGCGATGAAGCTCCGTCTTTAAGACAGGCTTCCGCCATTACCGGTAGTGCAGCGGGAGGCTGTCCAGGAATTTCCAGTCACCCGAATTCCGTGAGAATCCCGGAATCTGGGTGACTGGAAAAGCCTACTGGAGGGTTGCCACCAAATCCAGGAGAATCCCGGAAATCCGGGAGAGGTGACAACCCTAAGTACAGTACTTCACAGGAGAATGCTTTGCAGGTCTCACAATTACAAGTGAAATAATTATCTTCACCTGTGGATCTTTTCAAATGTGTTAGTGAGTAATGTGCACCTGTCAGTAGCGCACGCAGGGGGGGTTTCCGAGTACCCAGAAACCCCCCCAGAAGTTTAAGGGCCATTGTCTGAAAGCTGAGGGTCCCCTCTTTCCAAAAGTACAAGAATTTTTAAAATCGGACCTTGGGAACCGGAGATATCTGACTTCAAAGCAGTGGTCCCCATCCAAGCCTGTTAATTGCTGTTCCCAGTCAGATATTTCAGGTTCTGTCTGACGTAGAGTTTTTCTGAGGATATATTCCAAAATCTGTGACTCTCCCCCTTTGAAGGACACTAGAAGCTTGTCTCTACTGCAGGCCAGCGCTACCCACTCAGCAGCTCCTGCAAAGCAGGGAGGCGCCATGCTGAAAAGGCGCTGTCTCCCTCCCTGCTCTGCTAAAGCTGCCTCAGCCCTCACTGTCACTGCCTCCTGCATGCCGCCCGCAGCGCCTGTCTGACAGTGGGTGGCAGTATGGAGAGGCTGAGCAGCTCCCTGCACCGCACACACACTGTCCTCCTCCTGCGACCTGCCCCCTCTTCCTCAAGGACACTTGCGCTGAGGCATGTAGCGCTGTCTGTGAATGCCTGGATGACATGTCATGTCCGGATCCGCCCCCTACCCATTGCTCCCTGCGCCTGTCAGCTGTCAATCAAATGACAAACAGGCAGCAGCGCCGCCTCCCCTTCCTTCCCTCTTCTCAGTGTGCTGTGCCAGTGCCGCTGCCAGTCCTCAACACTCAGCCCCCTCTATCTCCTCCTTCTCTCCCCTCCTTTCCCCCTCAGTCATGAGTACTGCACATACTTTTTGCACTGCTTTCGGATCGCATCGCACACACATTGCATGCATGCCGTGCGATGCGATCTAGCCCATAACGTATGCGATTCTCGCAGCGTGTATGGGCACCTTTAGTGCCTGCAACATTTTGCGGACACAGCACTGAGATGGTGTATGCATACATGTACATGCACCCGAGATCTTTCATAGGATCGCATGTTGCATACACTCCCACAAACGGGCTGCAGCTTGTTGCAATGGCAATGTGAAAGGGTGCAAAATGTATGGTTTGCAGGAGGGCGCTGGACACCCTAGCACCGGCCCTGCTCTACTGTTCCCAGAACCAGAGATATCAGCCTTCAAGCAGCTGGTTACTGCTCCAGCACCACACACCTGGTATGTAGTTTTATATACTCCTTGGCAGATTGCTCTGCCTCCTGAACTCTGATCCCCTCATCCCCAGTACCATTTGGTAGATGGGATTCTCTAATTTTTAATTCCATTAAAATCTAAGAAATCTATTTCCGGGAACTGGAGATATCTGCAGTCAAGCAAGCTGTCCTCCCACCAGAAAATTATGAATAATAAGCCCACTCCACTGTACACCCCTCCTCTGCATATTAAACATCCTCTACCACCCTGGAAGTTATGTATCAGGGCCCCTTCATTCAGCCCAATGCCCCCTTCTCCCACCCCATCTCCCACCATCTGTGCAGTAAAGGGGTACTTAGTGGAAATTACTGATCCAGGCCCTACATGCTGAGCGGTTGATATAATACCCCCTACCACCCGCGGGACATCTAAACATATACTGGGTCACCTAAGTGTCCATCTCCGTACTTTGCTCCGCAACTCTGGAAACCCCCTTCTGAAAATCCTGCGTTTGCCACTGCCTGTTAGGTGGTCTGGAAAATGGGATCTGTGTGTGGTCCTGGGGGGGCAACTTTGAGAACCACTGCATTAGGTCGACAAATACAAAATAGTTGAGTGATAAAAGGGCCGACAGTGGTTAAGGTTGAAAGGTACATACTGGAATTTGTTTCCATTTTTTGGGGTCAAATCTTGTATGATTGGTATTATGTGACCACCATCATTAGAAACATATACCCTGGTGGGTTTGCTTTGCTCGTTACCCTCTGCTCCCCAGGTTATGATTTCCAATTGTAGTAATTGTGGAAAGCAAAACCTAAATTTGGGACAACATGGGGGAAAAAAAGCAAAAACATTCAGTATATCAACCATTCGTGATTGACCGTTGTCATGTGACCTTGTCCCCTGTAATCTCTGCTTATTTATTTATTATTAACAGTTTCTTATATAGCGCACACATATTCCGCAGCGCTTTACAGAGTATATTTGAACATTCACATCAGTCCCTGTCCCAGTGGAGCTTACAATCTATATCCCCTACCACATGTACACGCATACATTGGCACCTCTGCACAATTCTAGGGTTAATTTTGTTAGGAGCCAATGAACCTACCTGTATATTTTGGAATGTGGGAGGAAACCAGAGTACCCGGTGGAAACCCACAATGGGGAGAATATACAAACTCTGCACAGTTAAGGCCATGGTGGGAATGGAGGCAGTAATGCTAACCATTACACCATCCGTACTGCCCATGCCACCTGTTATCTATATTGTGTTAGCCTATTGACTATATTGACGTATACACGGTCCATCATTTGGATTACCAGTGAGTGCAGGTGATAATTACTAGCATGTTTTGTTAAACTCATAACTGGAAACTTGCATGTGATTTATATTTTATTATAAATAACTGAATCATATGCAGCAGATTGGTAAAAGTTCTCCAAAAATAAAGTACAATTTTGGACGACCATTCGTCAGGATTGGTTGCGTGTGGTTCGATTGTATGTTTTTTTGTTTGTTGTCTGCAGTGATTGGAGGAGAGTTACTGGTTTCCAGAGAGACTTTTCCCTTATCTGACGTGACTTGTGATGCCTGTGAGCTGGAAGATTCTCTGGAAACTTTCTTATAGGTGCTTTGTAAAATGACAGGGATGGAGGTAATGGTCTGTACCGAGTGGCTTGTAACTTTTTTATTGTCCTCTATGGATTTTTTATACATGAGGTATGCCTTCTCTAAATCATCTCTCTCTTGCTGGGTCTCCTGCAGAAGCTGGGAGAGCTGGCTGTTCTTGTTTGACAGATCCCAAACCTTGCTTTCCATGCCTTCAAGCTGAGCCTGCAGTTCAGCTTTCTGCTTCTGAGTCTTCACAATGACCGGGACCATCTCGCGGAGCTGCACAGAGAGCATTTGGTTTTCCTCCTTTATTTGGGAACACTGGTCTTCCTTCTCATGCAGCTCCTTGATGATATCCTTGGTCATCTTGCCTCTGAATTTGGGGTTCCCCTCCAGGCCCAAGTCAACTCGGAGTTTCTTCACTGTTCTATGCAGAGCTTTGTTCTCATTGGTCAGCTCTTTCAGCTTGGCTTTCAGTTCCTGGATCTGGCTGCGTGATGAGACTTCAAGAGATTTCAGTTTGTCCCTGGATGACTCCTCCCTGCGGAGGGCGTCCTCCCTTTCCTTCTGGCACCTCTGCACAAAGCGACTGACTTCATAAGAGGACATGTAGGACCTTACCGGAGGATAACGGGGGGTGTCGAGGAGTCTCACCTCAGATGAGGTTCTGCAAGAGAAATCACAGTCATTGACCAGATGAAATATGAAGACCTACAATGTCAAAGCTGTTATAAGTCATTATCATTCATCATTATCATACCAATAGGTCTACCCCAAAAGGTTGACATGCAATATGTCGGCATGAAAAGAGGTAGACACATGACATGAGTTTTTTGTGTATTGTTTTCAAACCAACTTGTTCACTTACTTCACCATCCATGTCGGCATAAATGGAAAAAATAATAGTGTGCCGAGTGTAATGAGGCACCGGCCCCGAAGCATGGAAAGCAAAGCGAGTCATACGAGGGTACGCCTTAAAATAATTGGGGGTCCGTGTCGACAATTGCCGACATTGACAGCCCAAAAATTTGACACCTCATGTCTACCTTTTCATGTGTCTACCTTTTTCCATGTCAAACTTTTGACCCTGTCCACCTTTCCCATGTCGACCTTTTGACACTGTTGGTGTATTGAGTGTCGACCTTTTGGATAGACCATGTGGGGGGGAATTTACATAAGATGGGAGTTCTATTTCACATGGGATGTTGCTATGGGCAACCAATCAGATACCATCTATTATCTTCTAGAATATGCTAAATAGATTCTGATTGGTTGCCCATAGCAACATCCTATGGGAAATAGAACTCTCATCTTACTAAATTCCCCGCTGCCTATCTAATAATACACCCCCGGGCCCACGTGTTACATGTGCTGGGATTTACCTACAATGTACAGTACCTCTGGGCCTGCTCAGTGTAGTGTGGTATACAATGTACAGTACCTCTGGGCCTGCTCAGTGTAGTGTGGTATACAATGTACAGTACCTCTGGGCCTGCTCAGTGTAGTGTGGTATACAATGTACAGTACCTCTGGGCCTGCTCAGTGTAGTGTGGTATACAATGTACAGTACCTCTGGGCCTGCTCAGTGTAGTGTGGTATACAATGTACAGTACCTCTGGGCCTGCTCAGTGTAATGTGGTATACAATGTACAGTACCTCTGGGCCTGCTCAGTGTAATGTGGTATACAATGTACAGTACCTCTGGGCCTGCTCAGTGTAGTGTGGTATACAATGTACAGTACCTCTGGGCCTGCTCAGTGTAATGTGGTATACAATGTACAGTACCTCTGGGCCTGCTCAGTGTAATGTGGTATACAATGGACTGAAGGGCATTATATTGTTACACAATATAAACTGAGGAACTGTAATATGGCACAATATGAAGTGTAAGCCGTATATCATAATATGAACTGGGGACACTGTATGGCATAATATGAACTGGGGACACTGTATGGCATAATATGAACTGGGGACACTGTATGGCATAATATGAACTGGGGATACTGTATGGCATAATATGAACTGGGGACACTGTATGGCATAATATGAATTGGGGACACTGTATGGCATGATATGAATTGGAAAAAGTGTGGAATAATGTGGCAGCTGTACAATGTGACTTCATGTGAACTAGGCCATTACAATGGGGCATAACATTAAATAGGGCACTCCTATAGTTCAGAAAAGGAACTAGGGCACTATTATGGGGCATAGCATTAACAATGGCACTACTATAGTGCATAAAAGGAAATAGGGCACTACTATAGTTCAGAAAAGGATCTAGTGCACTATTATGGGGCATACCATTAATTAGGACACTACTATAATTTAGAAAAGTAACTAGTGCACTTCTATGGGGCATAACATTAATTAGGACACTACTATAATTCAGAAAAGTAACTAGTGCACTTCTATGGGGCATAACATTAACTAGGGCACTACTATAATTCAGAAAAGGAACAAGTGCACTTCTATGGGGCATAACATTAACTAGGGCACTATTATAGTTCAGAAAAGGAACTACAGTAGGGCACTACTATGGGGCATAACATTAACTAGGGCACTAACATGGTTCAGAAAATGAACTAGGGTACTATTATGGGGTATATACATAACAACTGATGCAAAGTGGTGTCTCTATACAAGCACTGGGACAGGGGCCCCTTCAAAATGTTTCTATGGGGCCCACTAGTTTCTGGCTACGACTGAGGTTTGAGGGATAGCTATACTCTAGCACAGTGTTCTTCAAAATAGTTCAAGACCCCTGACAGGTCAGAGACAGGTAATAATGAATACACCTGTGCATCAGCTAGGAGACTTGACCTGTGTGAACTGTTGTGCTGGGTAAACACTGACCAATATATTGACTGTTCAATTGAACCACCTGTACACCCACTGCAGAATTTGGAGGTTGACAGCGCAACTGGAAAGACCCTTGTAAATGACCATCAAGTTATGACATCAGCCAAGACTGATCCGGCAGCATGTACGCAGAACACACTGCCCAATCCTACTGCAGATACATGACTGGTCTTCAGATGAATCTATAGGTGTGTACTCAGCCTGGGGGGATCCTGAGAACTGAGGGGTAGATGTATGAAGCAGCGATAAGGGAGGAGAAGCGATAAAGTGCCTGGTACTTTATCTCCGGCCAATCAGATCCTCACTGTTAAGTTGCAGGCTGGGTTTATATAGGAACAGCCAGGAGCTGATTGGCTGGTGATAATGTACCAGGCACTTTATCACTTCTCCTCCCTTATCACTGCTTCATACATCTACCCCACAGTCTGAGAAGCACTACTCTAACATATATTATATGTGTTGCTATATACATGTATATAAACAGAATACACAGACAAATAAGCCACTGCTTTATTAAATCTATCTATATATTCTAGGAAAGTAGTCATGCCCATAGAGGAGAAGCAGGTGGGAAGTGTTGGGGTGATGCTGGGCTTATTGTGTCATTAGGGCCCACACCTTGTGGGGAATTTACTTTATTTTAGATTTCCTAGTATACATCTGGTATAAAATATATTACATAGAACATTACTTTGTGTCTGGTATTCTAGTATACAATCTGAGCCTATTACGTATGGTAGTCTAGTATACAATACAGAGCCCATTACTTCCTGCCTAGTATTGTAGCATACAATACAAAACAATTACTATATCAGGGTTGCCGACCCTCCCAGAATTACCGGGAGTCTCCCGAAAATCGAGTCCCCCTCCCGGCCCCCCGGAAGGGTGGGCAACCCTCCCGGAATCAGGAGGACCCCCCACTGAGCCCCCCGATCGCAGCATTTAAATGTCGCAATCCGCGGGTCTCAGAGGAGGGGGCGGAGCTAAAACAACACATTTGTGTCATTTAGCTTAATGATGTCACAGTCAAGCCCCGCTCCCGGACGGGTAATGAAAGTCTCCTCTCCCGGACAGGAGCATTTGAAAGTCGGAAACCCTGTACTATAGGTTTAGGAGGGATGCAGTTAGAATGCCGGCGGTCAAAATCCCGACGCCGGAATCCCGTCCACCAAAATTCCGACACATAAATTAGTGTGCCGAGCGTAGCGAACCCGCAAGGGGGGGGGGGGGTGATCCACGTCCCCCCCATTTCAGGATTTCGGCGGTCGGGATTCTGGCAGCCGGATTTCATACCAATCCCGTCTGGTATTCTTGTATACAATACAGAACCCCTTACTTCCCGTGTGCTATTCTAGTATACAATACAGAAATGTATGCTTCAGGCCAGGTGCCTCGTCTCACTGTGCTCGGTACTTTTACGTTCCCAATCCGAGTGCACGTGGATGGAAAAAAATATTTTAAAAATCATCTGAAACGTGTCATTTGTTCATGTCAATGTCGACCTCTTGCTTGTGTTGACATTTTGACCATGTCCACCATTTGTATATTGCCCATAATTGACAACTTATTGACTGTCGATCTAAACATTGCCTGTCAGCCAGGGGCGGATTTAGGGGTCAAGCCGCCCCTAGCCACAACTTTTTTTGGCCTCCCCCCCTATTAGGCATGAGGGGGGCTGGGGGAGAGATGGGGGTAGATAGAGGGAAAGAGAGGAGAGAAGAGAGAAAGAGGAAGAGAGAGGTCGGGCAGGTGGAGAAAGCACAGAAGAGATGTAAGAAAAATAGAGAAGAGGGCTGGGAAGACAAGGAGCACGCAGGTGTTTGGAACACACATTACATATGTCCAACCCCCCCCCCCTCCCCTTCAGTACAGGCTTCACTGTGCCACCCCCCTCTTCCCCTTCTGTATAGGTGGTACTACAGTGTACCTGAAAGCCATGGCAGCACAGGGTCGGCCGGGGTCGCACATGGTCGCTGGCTCCTTCACTGGCTCTGGCAGCTCAGCTTTTCTCCCTCTCACCAGTGCTGGCGGGGGAGGATGGAACGGCGCGTAAGGTGCTGGAGGGAGGATCGCAGGACTGAAGTGACGACGCTGGAGTACAATGGGACCGTGGCTCAATGGATTTGGTAGGTCCCTCTCACCAGCGCCGGCGGGGGGAGCATGGGACGGTGGCGGCAGGAGCATGACTTCAGCTGCGGTGCTGGAGGGGGTAGAGCGAGACTGAGGAGGTGCCGCTGGGCAATGCCCTGCAGCAGGGTGAGCGTGGGACTGGGGCAGTGCTGGAGGGGAGGGGGTTGCAGGGGACTGAATATCCCCGTCTGCTGGAGGTCTTTCTCTCAGCAGCCCCAGTGAGTGGAGCATGGGCTGGTGAGAGGGACTGCATCTGCGATGCTGAAGGAGGGAGCGCGGGACTGCACTGCCCGCAGCGCGCATTATATTGGAAAAAAAACCTTTAAAGGGTGCAAGGGAGGAATGGCCAGCTGCCGCTCATAACAGGTGCCGCCCCTTGGCCCGTGCCTCATCGGACTGAGGAGAGACGCAGAGATGTTTCATCTGCTCCTTTCTTGGCTCCTGATTGGCCGCTAGGCGTCCTATAGAACCATTTGGAGGAGAGGCGCGGAAGATGAAACATCTCTGCGTCTCTCCTCAGTCCAATTAGGGGAGCTGCCGGAATCGCCGGCATTTGGCAGAAGACCTGGACTACTTCAGAACGCAGGAGGAGCTTGGTGAGTAGGATTTCCTTCCACAGGTCCCCCATGGATTTCTTCGGATCCAGGACCCCGGACTCTTCAGCCCTGGAGCCCCGGAACCAAGGCCCCGGACCCAGGAACCAAGGCACCGGACCCTGGAGCCCTGGACCACCAAACCCAGGGATCTACTGACGGGCTCAAGATAGGTAAGTATCAGTATGTGTGGGCTTTGGATGTATTCAAGTTTTATTTTTATTGTGTCTGTGTGTATGTTTATTTGACTATTTTTATTACTGTGGAACTACAAGTGCCAGCAGGCCCTTTAATGCCCCGCATACTGGGACTTGTGGTTCTCCAAGTCCCAGCTTGCGGGGGAGGCTTGCTGGGACTCATAGTTCCACAGTATTAAACAATAGTTTATTTTATTTTTTTACACAGAATCAGCCCTGTGACCACCGCTCCAGGGTCACCGGGGACAGCACCAAGCTTCAGCCTGGTCAGGTAAGTCCTGGAGGGGGGGGCCTTTATTGGGGGGGTCCCCACTCCCCCGGGACCCCTGGCCAGGCTGACTGGTCGGTAGGGTTAATGCTTTGGCCGGGGGGACTGGTTGGTTTGGCCTAGAGCTGGTTCTTAAAATACGTGGGACCCCTACTCATTTTGTCCCCCGTATTTTGGGAACCAGTCCCGGACCTGGAGCCTGGGGCTGGTTGTAAAAAATCGGGGAACCCCTATTTGCCGGGTTTCCTGATTTTTTATTACCAGCCCCGGCTCTTTCAGCCTGGTGCTGGTTACGGCTGTGGGGGGGACCCCACGGCAAATTTTTTTATTTATTTATTTTTCTATTTGTTTCTACACATTGCAGCCTGCACGGATCTGACTGATCCGTGCAGACTGCCTGCACAAATTCGTATTAGCGGCCATATATACGGCCGTTAAAACGAATCAATACGACATCGGGGTTTACAAAGCAGTCGTATTTGACTGCTTTGTAAATTCCCCTCCGGAACATGACTTTGCATATGGCTGAAACAGCCGTATGCAGTCATAGTGATTCGTATTAAGAATACGAATACGATTTTTTTTATTCGTATTCTTAGTAATTTTCCCCCTGTCACGACCACCATTGCAGCTACCTGTGCTCCCTGTGCACCTCTGAAGCTATGCCCTCTGCCCTGGCGCTCACCTCCGCTGCTGATGCCGACACCGACCTGCTGCATTCTGTCACTCTGTCACCCAGGCGCCATGTCCATTCGCCGGGTGTCAGTTCTGGTGTGCAGTGTCTTGGCGTGCTGGCTCCGGGTGGCGTGAGGCATGATCCGCCATGATGGTGTCCGCGTCCTTCTAGGCCTCAGGCTGGGAAGCGCCGTCCGCATTGCCTCCACGTAGTATTCTCCGCCGGCTGGTTTCTGTCGCCACAATGGGCGGCGGCCATCTTGTTGGTGTCCACAACCTATACTGCGCGGCTCCAGCTGTGATGTCACTCTTGCGGCCAATCCCCATTCAGCTCAGCACTTAAATATTGACTAGCCGGGCCAGACCGGCAGTCAGTACAATGTTGTCCACCAGATAGCATCTCTGTGCATCCCTGACAACTCCTGCAGTATCCGCTGCAGGCTGACTCCTCTAACTTCTGGGTGAAGTCTATCGTGACTATTCCCACTGGTCATCCACTGCTCAAGCCATATCCTCCCACGGAACTCATCTGCCGCCTCTTAGGATAAGGACAAGGTTAAACACCCCAAAGGTGTCATCTTCCTCCTGCAATCCTGACAGTCAATATCCGTGGCCAGTATCCCTGGTATCCTGGCAGCCACGACCTCATACAGCAAGAACTACTACTAGACTTCATCTTATTTCCATTTCTTCTTTGTTACCATTCAATCATCCAATCTTCCAACCACCCAATCATCCAACCATCCAATCTTTCAATCATCCAATCTTCCAACCATCCAATCATCTTCAATAAGTATTATCATTATTGTCTTCTGTCATTCAACCAATATCTACAGTTATTTCATTGTGCCTTCATCCATATCTTTGTACCGCAGTATCTTCATTAAAAAAGGTTTAATTTTATTCAATTGCTTCACTCCATTCTGTCATTCATGCAACAGCCCTACATTAAAGCACCCAGCCTCCGTTACACTCCGGCTGGTGCTTCAGCAAGCTCACGAAACGTGACACCCCCATAGTGTCACAGTGCCCGCTTTATTACACAGAGAATGTCGCAGTGCCCACCTTATTACACAGAGTGTTGAAGTGCCCACCTTATTACACAGAGTGTTAAAGTACCCACATTATTACATAGAGTGTCGCAGTGCCCGCATTATTACAGTAAGTGTTGCAGTGCCCGCATACTTAAACACTTAAACAGTGCCCTCCTTCTTACAGTCTCGGAGTGCCCGCATTATTACAGAAAGTGTCGCAGTGTGTTGACAGTGTCAGAGTGCCCTCCTTATTGTGTTGACAGTGTCAGAGTGCCCTCCTTATTACGCAGAGTGTCGCAGTGCCCTCCTTATTACATAGAGAGTGGTGCATTGCCTACCTTATTACAGAGAGTGTCACAGTGCCCACCTTATTACAGACAATTTCACAGTGCCCGCCTTATTACACAGTCTTACAGAGTGTCGCAGTGCCCACCTTATTACAGAGTATCACAGTCCCAAAGCGATGCTCAATATGTATGCGCTATATAAGAAACTGTTCATGAATAAATAATGACAGAGTTTCACAGTGCCTGCCTTTTTATGTAGTGTTGCAATGCCTGCCTTCTTACAGAGTGTGTCGCAGTGCCCGCCTTCTTACAGAGAATGTCGCAGTGCCCGCCTTATTACAGAGAGCGTCGCAGTGCCCGCCTTATTACAGAAAGGGTCACAGTTCCCGCCTTCGTACAGAGTGTCACAGTGCCCGCATTTTTACAGAAAGTGTTGCAGTGCCCGCCTTCTTACAGAGAGTGTCGCAGTGCCCGCCTTATTACAGAGAGTGTTGCAGTGCCCGCCTTATTACAGAAAGTGTCACAGTGCCTGCCTTCTTTCAGAAAGTGTCGCAGTGCCCGCCTTCGTACAGAGAGTGTCGCAGTGCCCGCATTCTTACAGAAAGTGTCACAATGACCGACTTATTACAGAGAGTGCCTGCCCTGTTACACAGTGCCTGCCAGAACCGACTCCCCACACTCTACATCATCATGTAGTCACAGCAGCGGCGTAACTATAGCACCGCAGCCCCCGCCACCGTGGGGGGGGGGGGGGCGCGCTGTGCATGTGGGGGCGCCGGGGGCTGCGGTGCTATAGTTACAACCCCCCTCAATCTCCCGCAGACTTACCTATCTCACTGGTCCCGGCAGCTCCGTTCTTCTGCTGAGGACCACCACAAAATGGCCGTCCCCATATAGCACACAGTTCTCTGAAACTGTCTGCTGAATAGGGGCGACCATTTTGTGGTGGTCCTCAGCAGAAGAACGGAGCCGCCGGGACCAGCGAGATAGGTTAGGCTGCGGGGGATTGGGGGGGGGGGGTTTGCATGGGCGGCGGGGCGGCAGGGGGGGGTTGCTTGGCAGGGCGGCGGCGGGGGGGGGCGCCCAAAACGTAGCTACGCCACTGAGTCACAGACACATTGGGGGAAATTTACCAATATGAAAAACCTAGTTTTTCGTATTGGTTGTTTCCCTACGACTGCATACGACTGTTTAAGTCGTATGCAAAGTCGTGTTCCGGAGGGGGATTTACAAAGCAGTCAGATACGACTGCTTTGTAACCCTCCGATGGTGTAATGATTCGTATTAGCGGCCGTATATACGGCCGCTAATACGAATTATTTCTAGCAGTCTGCACGGATCAGTCAGATCCGTGCAGGCTGCAAGGTGTAAAAAAAAATAGAAAAAATAAATAAATAAAAAAAAAACCGGCGTGGGGTCCCCCCCACAGCCGAAACCAGCACCAGGCTGAAGGAGCCGGGGCCGGTAATTAAAAATCAGGGAACCCGACAAATAGGGGTTCCCCGATTTTTAACAACCAGCCCCAGGCTCCAGGTCCGGGGCTGGTTCCCAAAATACGGGGGACAAAATGAGTAGGGGTCCCCCGTATTTTAAGAACCAGCCCCAGGCACAACCAGCCGGCAGGGTAATGTCACAGCCGGGGGACACTTATAATATAAGGTCCCGCGGCCAAAACATTCTCCCTACCGACCAGTCAGCCTGGCCAGGGGCCCTGGGGGAGTGGGGACCCCCCCAATGAAGGGGTCCCCCCCCTCCAGGACTTACCTGACCAGGCTGAAGCCTGGTGCTGTCCTCGATGCCCCTGGGCGGTGGGCATCGAGCTGATAAATGGTGTAAAAAAAAGATGAACCTATTGTTTTTTACTGTGGCACTACAAGTGCCAGCAAGCCTCCCCAGCAAGCTGGGACTTGGAGAACCACAAGTCCCAGCCTGCTGGGCATTAAAGGGCCCGCTGGCACTTGCAGTTCTACAGTTAAAAAAATAGTGCACAAAACACACTGACACACTTTTAAAATAAAACTTTATTACACACAAAGCCCACACATACTAATACTTACCTATCTTCTTCCCATAGGTCGCCCTGGTCCTGTGTCGGCGTCTTCCTCCATGTCGACGTCGCTGTCGGCGATGGTGTCCCCGTCCGGATCCAACGAAATCCATTTGGGAAGCTGTGGAAGGAAACCATACTCACCTGTCCCAGCGCGACGTAGTCCAGGTAAGGGTCTTTGCAAAAAAATAAACCGAACACCCCGAAACCAGACCGGACTGACGGAGACGCACGGTGTTTACATTGTGCGGCTCCGCCTCCCGAATGCCGCTATTGGCCGCCTTGCGGCCTAGCGGCCAATCAGGAGCCGCTAGGCCGCAAGGCGGCCAATAGCGGCATTCGGGAGGCGGAGCCGCACGATGTAAACAAACACACGTGCGTCTCCGTCAGTCCGGTCTGGTTTCGGGGTGTTCGGTTTATTTTTTTGCAAAGACCCTTACCTGGACTACGTCGCGCTGGGACAGGTGAGTATGGTTTCCTTCCACAGCTTCCCAAATGGATTTCGTCGGATCCGGACGGGGACACCATCGCCGACAGCGACGTCGACATGGAGGAAGACGCCGACACAGGACCAGGGCGACCTATGGGAAGAAGATAGGTAAGTATTAGTATGTGTGGGCTTTGTGTGTAATAAAGTTTTATTTTAAAAGTGTGTCAGTGTGTTTTGTGCACTATTTTTTTAACTGTAGAACTGCAAGTGCCAGCGGGCCCTTTAATGCCCAGCAGGCTGGGACTTGTGGTTCTCCAAGTCCCAGCTTGCTGGGGAGGCTTGCTGGCACTTGTAGTGCCACAGTAAAAAACAATAGGTTCATCTTTTTTTTACTACATTTATCAGCTCGATGCCCACCGCCCAGGGGCATCGAGGACAGCACCAGGCTTCAGCCTGGTCAGGTAAGTCCTGGAGGGGGGGGACCCCTTCATTGGGGGGGTCCCCACTCCCCCAGGGCCCCTGGCCAGGCTGACTGGTCGGTAGGGAGAATGTTTTGGCCGCGGGACCTTATATTATAAGTGTCCCCCGGCTGTGACATTACCCTGCAGGCTGGTTGTGCCTGGGGCTGGTTCTTAAAATACGGGGGACCCCTACTCATTTTGTCCCCCGTATTTTGGGAACCAGCCCCGGACCTGGAGCCTGGGGCTGGTTGTTAAAAATCGGGGAACCCCTATTTGTCGGGTTCCCTGATTTTTAATTACCGGCCCCGGCTCCTTCAGCCTGGTGCTGGTTATGGCTGTGGGGGGGGACCCCACGCCGTTTTTTTTTTAAATTTATTTATTTTTCTATTTTTTTACACTGTAGCCTGCACGGATCTGACTGATCCGTGCAGGCTAAAACGCAAATAGAACAGGAAAATGGTGTTCTATTTTCCTGTCGTATTTGCGTGGGTGTTTCACACCACTAAGCAGCCGTATTGTCAGTACGGCTGCTTAGTAAATCAGAAACCACCATTCTTTTGAATGGTGATTTCTGTCGTATCCTATCGATGGTGTAGGGCATTCGTATTTGTAACTACAAATACGAATGTTCCATCTTTAGGACTACGAATTGTTGTATTTTTGGGATTGTAAATCCCGAAAATACAAATTCGTAAAAAAAAGGTGTATTTCTCCCTACGAATACACCTTTTTTCTACGAATCCATTTTGGTAAATGTCCCCCATATATTCAGAGTTACAGATACACGTTACCATTACACAGACACCTATACTCTAACACATATACAGTACAGATGCCTACACAGTGTAATTACACAGACACAATATCATTGAATGTTCCTCATAACTTACAGTGACAGTATTGGCAGCTCATCAATCCCGTGTCTCTCCGTGGGACAAATTACCTTTTTAAGTAGTCAGGGCCAGTGACACACACCCCCAGAGACCCCGTACTGTGACCACCATTCTCTCAGTGAGACTGCCCCTCCTCTTCTGGGAGGCAGAGCCTCTGACTGTCTCAGTCTTAAGGCCCCCATACACTATGCGATTTTCGGCCGATTTCATCCGATTTCGGCCCCTGCGGGGGGGGGGGGGGGGGCGCTGGTAGTAAGACAGGGGGGGCGCTGCTGCAATACAGGAAAAGCTGTCAGCGCTGGAAAAAAAAAGCCCATACAATGAATGGGCAGCCTGTGATTGGCTGAGCGCTCTCTCAGCCAGTCAGCAATTGGCTGAGAGAGCGCTCAGCCAATCACAGGCTGCCCATTCATTGTATGGGCTTTTTTTTCCAGCACTGACAGCTCCCGACTCCCCCTGCCCGGCTCTGTCACTGTCCCCCGCAGCGTCCCCTGCACGCTGCCTTAGCAGCACCCCCCACCAGCAGCCCTGTTCTGCAGCCCCCCCCTGCTCCCCGGGTTTACACATACCTCCCAACTGTCACGATTACAGCGGGACAGTCCCGATTTTCGGGTCCTGTCCCGCTGTCCCACCCACGGCAGGCATTGTCCCGCTGCGGGGGGTGGCAGAACAGCGTCTATTCTCGTATGAAAATGAGGTTGCGGCTAATTAGCATAAGCCGCACCCTCATTTGCATACGCCCGCCCCCTTTTTCGGGCGCTCGCGCGGCAGTGTCTCTATTTCATCAGGACTGAAGTTGGGAGGTATGTTTACATGTGATAAATCGAGACAATTTATCACATGTAAAAAGTGTCACATCAAGTGCCAATCTTATCAAGCTCCCCCGGGGAGCTGCCGGGGAAGCTCAGGGGGAAGTCGGGGGCGACTTGTCCTCAGGACAAGTCGCCCTAGTGTATGGGGGCCTTTACCAGTAAGTACAAGAGGCAGGAGGAGGCGGCGCTATTCTGCCTGGTGATCATCATGCTGCCACAATGGTGGGCCTATTTTATGTGGAGGCCTGGAGCTGCAGCTCCATCCTCCATATTGTTAGTCTGGCCCTGATGCTGTGTTATATACAGGAGAAATGAGTGCAGCTGGTCCATGGTTACAGCTCCCAGCTCAGATTCTGCAACAATGTAACTAGGAGCAACAGCTGCAGAGATTAACCCTCTCTGTGACTTGTGCACACAGATCTCACACCCGCTATTCATAGGACCAGGGCCAGTGTCAGGGCCTCACGGGTAGGGATGCCAATCCCGGGGCATTTTTTCAATCCCGGAAATCGGGATTGGCATCCCTAAAAGAAGACCACCCCCCTCTCCCCCACGTTGCCTTACTTTAAGCGGGGCAGGTGGCAGCGGAATGGAGGCAGGCTGCGAGTGTGATGCCAGAGGGAGGTCAGTGTGTCACTAGACAGCTGGGAGAAGTCGGACGGCGAGCGGGTTCAGTGCTGCGGCCTGCGCAGCGTGACCCATAGGTCACGCTGCGCAGGCCGCAGCGCTGCAGCTCCGGTGTCACAACTCGCTTGCCGCCCAAACTCTCCCAGCCGCACACAGTCATGCCTAACCTGGTCACAGCGGCAGGCGAGGTCAGCGAAGAAAGAAAGGTAGAGAGTAAGTTCTGTGCGCCTGGGCAGCCTATGGTGGGTACATCCAACAAGACCTCCGTTCAGCAAAGAGCCTCCAGTTGTAGAGAGCGGCGGCGGTGCGGGGGCGTGTTCGGTTGGCTGCACAGTGTGACGCCCAGCATGACCTCTGACCACATCACGCTGCGCATCTGAGCCCGCACAGCCGGCACAGTATTCGGAGCAGCTGGGCAGCGTCTGAGCAAGTGCTCAGACGCTGCCCAGCATTAGACTAATCCCGAAATATTGGGCAATATTGGTGCCAAATCCCGGGATCCCACCGATCCCGATCCCGGGATTGGCTACCCTAGTCACGGGCCTGGCTGATAATGTACAAGGGCCTATTATGAGAAGTGGAGGAGGTGAGGCCAATGCAATGTAGAACCCATACACTATATGCACCAATGTCTTCCTAAACACATCAAAATACAAACATGATTTATGGCCCACATTGTGCCCATCTGGTGATCATCATTGTGCAATAATGATGGGCCTACTTTATGTGTAGGCCTGGAGCTGCAGCTCCATCTGGCCCTGTATAACCAATATTCTCTGCACTACATCACTACACTATATACCCCCTGTACGCCACACTACAACACTACACTATATACTCCGCAGTACATTACTACACTATATACCCCTACACTCCACACTACATCACTGCACTATATACTCTCTGTACTCCGCACTATATCACTACACTTTATACCCCCTATACCCTGCACACAATTACTACACTATATACCCCTACACTCCACACTACATCACTGCACTATATACTCCCTGTACTCCGCACTATATCACTACACTTTATACCCCCTATACCCTGCACTACATTACTACACTATTTACCCCTACACTCCACACTACATCACTGCACTATATACCCCTATACTCCGCACTACATCACTGCACTAAATACCTCCTACATGTCGCAATACACCATTACACTATGTTCACCGAATTCACCCGTACTGCTGCGAATGGATGTTTTGCATAACATTACTACAATATATACCCCCGATACTCCGCACTACATCACTACACTTTATACCCTCTATAATCCATACTACATCACTACTCTATATAACCCCTATACTCTGCACTACATCACTACACTATATACCCCCTATACTCTGCACTACATCACTACACTTTATACCCTCTATACTCCATACTACATCACTACTCTATATAACCCCTATACTCTGCACTACATCACTACACTATATACCCCCTATACTCCGCACTACATCACTACACAATATACCCTCTATACTCCATACTACATCACTACAATACATACCCCCTATACTCTGCACTACATCACTACACTATATACCCTCTATACTCCATAATGCATCACTACAATACATACCCCCAGAGCCAGATTAAGGTCTAAATGGGCCTGGAGCTGAAAATTATCAAGGGCCTGTTATGCGCAATAATAGGGGTTGTGGCCCGCACCTAATAATGTGAGGGTCGTGACCAGTGTTCTGGTTGGGTGGTCTGCTCATGGGTGTGTCTGTATTTGTGTAAATACTTTCCACTAATTATATATGCCTGGAAAAGGCTGGCATAGGAAAAATGCAGGGAGATATATTGGCGGGTGCCCTCCAAAGGTGCACCCACAGGATGCAGATGTCCTAAGATATATGCGGTGTGAGGCGGCACTCCAGTCATGAAAATAAAATTGAAAGCCGAAAACTTGGTAGACAACATTTTAGCACCTTTTATGTGGTCACCTAAGTTCACTACACCATATACCCTTTATACAAATCATGCAACACAATAGTAACCCCCTTATACTGTACTTGCCTCTTATACATTATGCCACATGGAATGAGCCAAAATACACACTATACCAGGCATGACCAAACAGTGACCCTCCAGCTGTTTTGAAACTACATGTCCCAGCATGCCTTGACATAGTTTTAGCATTCCCTAATAGCAAAACTGTGGCAATGCATGATGGGACTTGTAGTTTCACAACAGCTGGAGGGCCATAGTTTGGACATGTCTGCACTCTACCAAACAGATTGAGCAATAATGCACAATATGCTTCATAAACAGGGACACTGCATTAAAAATTTACACCATAATGCCCATTACATGTTAAGCCACACACCATAATGTTCATTACGTATAATGCAAAACACCATAATGCCTATTAAAAATTATGCTATATAAGTGCTGCTTACCTACATGCTCATTGCCAAAGGGGAATACATGCTCATGGTAACTGGGGGCGAGCCGCCACCGGGCAGAAATGACAGCCATTGACAGCCGGGCAGAGAGCAGGGGGCTGCCCGACTGTATTCAGAGCACTGCAGGTCCCGGCTATTTGAAATAATACCCCTTTCATACCAGGAAATGCAGGCACTTATCCAGGAATTTGGTCCCAGCCTAGTCACTGCATTTTCTGGTGTGAGGAGGGAGAGAAAACCACCCTGCCCCCTTTAAACAACCAGCTATATCTTCGGAACAAACTGACCCATTTACATGAAGGCTTCGAATGATTTTGGTCCCGTGAAACTGGGCCATTTGGTTCCAGAGAAATCTGTCCTCAAACAACATGAACAGCCATAACATTACATTTCAGAAATGAAAAAAAAATTGGTTTACCCGCAATATCTCTAGAACCAATGAACCCATATGGACCAGGTATCAGATTGAAGGCCCAGCGATTTGGGTTCGACTGAGATCAACCTCGAGCTTCTGTGATGCCAGGGGGCCATTGGAACCGGGTGGAGGTCGGAATTAGCGGGTCCAATGTTATCCTATGGGGAAAACGTTCCAGGTTTGCATGTCGGTATCTCCGGTTCCCGGGGGGCTAGCGATGCGGGGCTGGGCTCGTTGGAAAGCTCTCTATTTGGAGAGTGGGCCTGGAGCTGTAGCTCCATCAGGCCCATTGTTAATCCGGCCCTGCATACCCCCTATACTCCGCAGTACATCACTACACTATGGGCCTGATTCTGGTTAACTCAGTAAATTGCTAAGCTCGCAGCTTATCGAGTCCCAGTTTGCCCGCCCCCACGAATAGCTGACCTCCCGCCGCCGTATCCTCTTCGAAACGATGCCATGCCTTCGCAACCATGGTATGAAAACACATCCCCTTACATGCCCGCTGCTGGAGAAATCATTCAATGGTTGGTGACCATCTAATGATTTCTGCAGGGCTCACATATATAGTCAGTGGAGACTGAGTTATATTTAATCCGGCCAAAGACAGTGCGAGCGGCTGACATCATGTGACGTCAGCCACCTGCTCCCGGCAATGTCCATGAAACGCTGGGCGTTCCCATGGCCCATAGCCGCCGCCACCCGCTCCCCTCCTCCTGTACAAGTGCCATGCCGACAGTGCTGATTATGCGTATGTGCAGGGTACCACCATCGGTCCCCCATGCGAACATGCGAGGGACCGAATTAACTAGAATCAGGCCCTATATACCCACTATACTCTGTTATTTAAGTTATTGGAATCTATGGGACACATTCAGGTAACTGTGTAACAATGGCATTATGAATTGGGATGATCTACACAAGTAACAACAACTGAGTTCTGTAGACAGTATGGCAGGAGAATTGTGTGGGCGTCACCTGTCAGGACCTATGGGGCTCTGCAGGATGAGGCTGATCTTTTGTGTTTTATTGGACTAAGTGACTTTTAGGGGAAAATGTACTGAGATGTGAATTCTACTGAAGATGCATACCTCCCAACTGTCCCGATTTACAACAAACTGTCACTTTTCTCAGGACGGTCCCACGTCACACCCGGGGCCTGCAGTGTACCACTGTGGGGCCACAGTTGGCAGTCTCCCCTGCCACACTAATTTACACTGTGCGCATACACAGGTATCAGAGGGACAGGGGTGTCCACCAGCTCACATAGACCTGGTTATTTATTTGTATTATTTATTAACAGTTTCTTATATAGCGCATACATATTACGCAGCACTTTACAGAGTATAGTTGAACATTCACATGCTATATTCCCTACCACATGTACACACACACAGACATTCTAAGTTTAATTTTTGTTGGAAGCCAATTGACCTACCAGTATATTTTTTGGTACTTGTGGATTATCACGGCTCCCATCGCATGCCATCGCATGCCATATATAGTGGCATGCGATGGCATGCGATGCGATTTTTGCAGTTTTTGTCAAAATCGCATGCGATCGCATCGCATGCGATCGCATCGCATGCGATCGCATGAGATTTTTCACTGAAAAGCATCCAAATGCATTGGAATTAGTATGAAACATGTTCAATGGCCCCCAAATGGCATTTTTGAAGCTGTACCACCCCCACTATCAACGCGAACCCGAAGCGTGGCGAGCGCAGAGAGCCCGCGAGGGGCGGCGGTACGCGTCCTACGACCTTTTCATACCCCCACTATCCACGTCGGCGTGGAGTTGAGAATAGAAAGTGTGGCGAGCGCAGCGAGCCACCGATCCCGAAGCGTGCAGCGAGCCCCGCGAGAGGGGACGCGGACACCTGTGAAGCCCGTGAGGGGACGCGTATACCTGTGAAGGTCCGCTCTCCACGCTTAGGGCTCAGTGGCTCGCTGCACTCGCCACACTTTCCATTCTCAACTCCACGCCGACGTGGATAGTGGGGGTATGAAAAGGTCGTAGGACGCGTACCGCCGCCCCACGCGGGCTCCCTGCGCTCGCCACGCTTCGGGTTCGTGTTGATAGGGGGGTGGTACAGGGGCGTAACTATAGCACCGCAGCCCCCGCGACCGCGGTGGGGCGCTATGCATGTGCGGGCGCCGGGGGCTGCAGTGCTATAGTTACGTTAGCTGCAATGTGAAGGGAGCAGGGGGCATTGAGGCGGCTGGGGGGACGGACGCTGCGGGGGACACAGAGGCGGCAATTACTTACAGCTGAGCCGGGCAGGGGGAGCCGGGAGCTGTCTGTACTGAAGAAAATAAAAGCCCATACAATGAATGGGCAGCCTGTGATTGGCTGCTGAGCGCTCTCTCAGCCAATTGCTGACTGGCTGAGAGAGCGCTCAGCCAATCACAGGCTGCCGATTCATTGTATGGGCTTTTTTTTTTTTCTTCCGTACTGACAGTGACAGCTCCCGGCTCCCCCTGCCCGGCTCAGCTGTAAGTAATTGCCGCCTCTGTGTCCCCCGCAGCGTCCGTCCCCCCAGCCGCCTCGCAGCGTCCCCCCCACCTGCATTGACGGCTACCTGGGGGAGCGGCAGGCGGCGCAGATGGAGACCGGGGGCGCGGCGGGAGAATATAAAGAAATCTTATTCAAAAGACCGAGCGGCCGCCCGGTCTTTTGAATAGGATTTCTTCCTATTCTCCCGCCGCGCCCCCGGTCTCCATCTGCGCTGCCTGCGGTCCTCGCCTGCCGCTCCCCCAGGTACCCACAGATATATCGGATCTGAACATCTAGACTGCGGGGGTTGGTGCGGCGGGCGGAGGGGCGGGTGAGTGGCTGGGCGCCCTCCCTTTAACGGCGGGGGGGCGCCCAAAATGTAGTTACGCCACTGAGCCTCAAAAATGCCATTTGGGGGCCATTGAACATGTTTCATACTAATTCCAATGCATTTGGATGCTTTTCAGTGAAAAATCGCATGCGATCGCATGTGATGCGATGCGATTTTTTCATATACGATGGCCATCGTGGGACCTATATTTTTGGATTGTGGGAGGAAACCGGAGTTCCCGAAGTAAACCCACGCAAACACGGGGAGAATATACAAACTCCGCACAGTTAGGGCCATGGTGGGTATTGAACCCATGACCTCAGCGCTGTGAGGCAGTAATTTCTCTCCTTTTCTCTGACCTCATGCCTTTTTTTTTTATTGTGTACAGTTGCTTTATTCTGTGTTTTGCTGATTACCTTCAGCATGCTCTATGCGAGATATTTATGTTGTTCTAGAGAACACCTTGTTGTATAGTTACAGAGCCAGGGTATAGAAGTTGTCCTACAGCACATGAGGTGAGAGTAAGAACTGGGCACCAGTATCAAGCACACAATGGGCCTTATTCTGGTTATTGCGGTCCGTTCCGAATTCTTTCGGAAATGACCGAACGCCACGCCGTGTGGACATTCTAAGAACACACGCCCACAGGTTGTCCGCATCCCTTCGGACGGACTCTCTAAGAAGAGGGAGAGTCTTCGGACTACATTCAAACGTGCGTGTGCGGTGGTAACACAAAGATTCTACACGGTCTTACAGGGTCCGATCGGACAGGAAGCTGGACGTACGCACTTATGCAATTAGCCAACCTCATAACAAATTGATTATTTTTAAATGTAATCAATTAATTCCTAATTGATACTTAAACACATTACTTGCACTTTAGATTAACCCTTACATCATGTTAAGTGTTATTACTTCATTGTTGCCCCTTTACCTGTCTTAGTGGTTCCAATTGAACCTGTGAAAAGAGTGTAATTAATCAGTAATGAGTAGATGAGTGGATTGTATTGTGGTCAGCTGAGAGTGCTTCAGGTGCGGGCGTACTAATTGGGCGAACCGAATGCCTAGCGCATGAACAAGTGCTCTCCGCAAAGTGAAACTTGCTTATGGAAGCCACATATTTCATGCGTGTTGGTTCGCTTGCAGTCGGTGTCCTGTCCTAATGCACGCCTACCACATTTCGTGCACTCCCACGTGTACGCCCAGATTTACGCCCAGTTTTGCCCACTTTGAAACCGTGCCCTTGTGTACGCCTACATGACGCCCATGTTACGCCCATATTTCCTGAGGCACTTTAGTGTGTTTCCTACGCATGCGCAGATGGCTAAAAAGCGCCCTCCGAAAGAATTCGGAACGGACCACACCAAGCAGAATAAGGCCCAATGTGCAGTCACTCTATCCCACCCACAATGCAGCATCATCTGTTCCCTAAAGTTGATCGCAACCTAGTGGAGGTCCAGGCCAACCAGTAGAGAATGAAGCTTCTGATTGGTCCTGGTCCTTTTCTATAGGCCATACTAGATAATCAGTAATATGTCATTCAAATGCCCCAGGCGGCTAAAACATCTTTGAGCAGCAGAGTTTGGTGTCACAACCCGTTTGCCGCCCGACCTCTCCCGGCCGCACACAGTCATGCCTAACCTGGTCACAGCGGCAGGCGAGTTCAGCAAAGAAAGAAAGGTAAAGAGTAAGTTCTGTGCGCCTGGGCAGCCTATGGTGAGTACATCCAACAAGGGTGACCCTGGACCCCCAAGAAACAGTGGAAAAAGTGACAAAAGATGGCATGTTCCCTCCACCGGCGCCCTTGTGAATGTAAAATACTTCCCTAGATATATAGGAACGGTCCTCTTCTCCAAATACTGGCTAGCATATACAGATATATATAAACATACGTTCCTCCTGCCCCAATAGCATCTCCTCTTCTCCCAAATCGACTGCTTATTTGGATAGTGGAACACCAATCCTCACAACCATAGATCATTTATCTCGGTCCGGATGAGACACCAAAATAAATGTAGAAAAGATACATACAGTATGGTGCAATACCACTTTTATTGATATACGACAAACATGTGATGTGATAGTACAAGAAAAGAAAATGGCTAAGTACCGGATGGAATGGAGAATCTGAATTGAATCAGTTCTCAAAAGCGCTTGAAATACAAAGGATGATGGTCCGGAATCCGTCATCCAAAGTTCTCTGCGGTCGGTAAAAGAAGTCCAGATCCAATTCAGGATTACACAAATAAACACCAAAGTCCTCCGTTCAGCGAAGAGCCTCCAGTTGTAGAGAGCGGCGGCGGTGCGGGGGCGTGTGACGCCCAGCATGACCTCTGACCACATCACGCTGCGCATCTGAGCTGCACAGCCGGCACAGGACTCGGAGCAGCTGGGCAGCGTCTGAGCAAGTGCTCAGACGCTGCCCAGCATTAGAGTAGTCTAATCGCGAAATATTGGGCAATATTGGGGCCAAATCCCGGGATCCCGCCGATCCCGGGATTGGCCACTCTACTCACGGCTCTGCTGATAATGTACAAGGGCCTATTATAAGAAGTGGAGGAAGTGAGGCCAATGCAATGTAGAACCCATACACTATAAGAACCACTAAACTCACCATCGGGTATCCCCCTGGCCCCACTTGTCCGTTGATACACTTAAATACAACTTATATATAACCTTATCTAAACTTAACCTAAAATAAAGACACGACACAAAGTGCTGGCGTTTCAAAACAGAATGTCAAATTTATTTGACAATTAAACTAAGACTATGAATGGTGGCGGCGCCAAAGAACGGTCATTATAGGAAAGGTGGGGTTAAAGATCACTTAATCATACATACAACGCTGGATGACCACTCTCCCTGGTCAGCCACCAGGCCTGGTGGTGACGGCCATCCCCCGGGCAGAAGCGTGGCCCATGACAATCGTTGTCGAGGGAGAGTGCACCCTACTACCTACACACATACAGAGTTCTTAAAGAATGACCGTTCTTTACCGCCGCCGAAGAGGAAAAGAAACAGGGAAGGGTGGGTGGGGCTTCTTGGACAGGGGTTGATCACTCTAAACTCGTGATCATTCCTACCCTGCTTAGACCCTCCCCCTGCTCTGATAGGCCTTGTGCCCATCCTTATTACCATAGCCATGTGACCAACAGCAGAGTGTAACCTGTGAGAACCCTTAGTGGTTTATGTCACTTCAGGCTTATTCAGCCTTCTGTGTTTCTTTTCTTGCTAAACACATCAAAATACAAACATGATTTATGGCCCACACTGTGCCCAGCTGGTGATCATCATGGTGCCATGATGATGGGCCTACTTTATTTGTAGGCCTGGAGCTGCAGCTCCATCTGGCCCTGTATAACCTGTGGATTAACCCCCCCCCCCCTTCGTTCGACGAATTCACCCGCACAGCTGGCGGGGGAGCAAGTGGACCAGAATAAGGTCCCATATACGCCATATATATATACAGCACCTAATCACTACACTATGGGCCTGATTCAGGCTTGGTCTACAAATTTGCAGCGTCAGCAATTATGGACCTATACCCCTACACTATATACCCCCTATACTTAGCACTACATCACTACACTATATAACCCCTATACTTCGTACTACATCAATGAACTATATACCCCCTATACTTAGCACTACATCACTAAACTATATATCCCCATATACTTCACACTACATCACTACTCTAGATAACCCCTATACTCCACAGTACCTCACTATACTATATACCCCTCATACTCCGCACTACATCACTACACAATATATCCCCTATACTGTACTTCACACTACATCACTACTCTATATAACCCCTATACTCCTCACATTATCAATACACTATATACCCCTCATAATCCGCACTACATCACTACACTATATGCCCCTATACTTCACACTACATCACTACTCTATTTAACCCATATACTCACAACATCAATACATTATATACCCCTCATACTCCGCAGTACATCGCTACACTATATGCCCCTATACTTCACACTACATTACTACTCTATATAACCCCTATACTCCTCATAACATCAATACACTATATACCCCTCATACTCCGCACTACATCACTAAACTATAATATATACCCCCTAAACTTCACACTACATAACTACACTATACAACCCTTATACTCCGCAGTACATCACTACACTATATACCCCTATACTACATACTACATCACTAAACTATATAAAACCTATACTCCGTACTACATCACTACACTATATACCCCATATACTCTGCACTACATTATATACTCCCTATAATTCACACTACATCACTACACTATATACCCCCTATACTTCACACTACATCACTACTCTATATAACCCCTATACTCCTCAAAACATCAATACACTATATACCCCTCATACTCCGCACTACATCACTAAACTATATTATATACCCCCTATACTTCACACTACATAACAACACTATACAACCCTTATTCTCTGCAGTACATCACTACACTATATACCCCTATACTACCTACTACCACGGCCGCCAAGAGGGGGGGGAGCGGGTACAATTTACCAGGGCCCGTGCCTGTCAGGGGGGCCTGGTCCGTACAAACACACTTTTTTTTATTATTATTTAGCCGGTGGCGGGTGCACGGGCGCCAGGTCTGTAGGAGCGCAGGGTCAGCTAGCGGCCATGACATGAGTGCAGCCGCAGGGTCAGCTAGCGGCGGAGGTGCTGCGGCTGCGTGACATCAGTGCAGCCAGCAGTCAGTCCATCACTACAATACATACCCCCTATACTCCGCAGTACATCACTACACTATATATCCCCAATGCTCCACACTACATCACTACAATACATACCCCCTATACGCCGCAGTACATCAGTACACTATGGGCCTGATTCTGGTTAACTCAGTAAATTGCAAAGCTCGCAGCTTATCGGGTGCCAGTTTGCCCGCCCCCACGAATCGCTGACCTGCCGCCGCCGTATCCCTTTCGCAACCATGGTATGAAAACACATCCCCTTACATGTCCCGCTGCTGGAGAAATCATTCGATGGTTGGTGACCATCGAATGATTTCTGCAGGGCTCACATATATAGTCAGTGGAGACTGAGTTATATTTAAGGGCTTCCGGCTGAAGACAGGGCGAGCGGCTAATAATGGGCCACATACATCAGCAATCACAGTTAATGGATTTTACAATCTATCTGACTTGCCCACACATTACAGATTTATTTCAGTGATCGGCAGATTTTTCCATCTAAAGATTGCATCTTCATATCTGGAAATTGCTCAATCGATTGTCATTTCAGCTGTTCATAATGTAAATAGATAAAGAAGACGAATTGGGAATGCCCACACATATAAAAAAGATCTGCAGATAATACCAGATTATTAAACATGTTTAAAAACCTGATTAAGCAATTGATTGGCGATTTTGATTGGGATTGCCAAAAGGGGGAGCCCACACATCTAAAATTAATTGTGGCAATCATCTCCATATCTAAAAAATTGTCACAATTAATTGCTGATGTATGGGACCCTTAACATCATGTGATGTCAGCCACCTGCTACCGGAAACCCCGGGAACGTCTGTGAAATGCTGGGCGTTCCCACGGCCCAAAGCCGCCACAACCCACTCCCCCCTCCTGTATGAGTGCCATGCCGTCAGTGCTGATTATGCGCCATTGTAATGGCATGCGATGTGACCCGATTTTAAAATACTCAGCCCTGAAAAAGTCTGAAATCGTGTCCATCGCATACCTTAATTAGTGGTATTAGTGGATAATACACAAGTCCCCCAAATATGTACCTCAATATATATAAATTGTATTCTAATCAGTCTGCTTATAAAAATGTCCCCCCACCATAATTTAGGAAATCACTATTAAATCCAATGCTAATATCACACATTCCCCCCAATTGATATAACATATACAACTTGTATGTAGTGCACAGATATAACTGGGTAATGCCACAGCACAGCACTTGCTGCTTTGAATGTTGTCATGGCAACCAAGCTGTTTACTTTCCACCCTCTGCTGCATAAGTGGCAGTTGGTAGGCAGATGACAGTTGGTAGCTAGAGATGTGAAGGAGAGCTACAGGCAAGATTGCTACGTGGAGGAGGACGGCTTTGCAGAGAGAAGAGATGAAGAGGACGGCTACGAAGACGGCGATGTGGAGCATGGCGATGCGGAGGATGACCAGGTGGAGTTTGGCCATGCGGTGGAAGGCCAAGTGGAGTTTTGGCATGCAGAAAAGGACGGTGACGAGGAGGAAGGCGGCCACAAGGAGAAAGAAGATCTGCAGGAGGACATCACCCTGCTCAGAGGAGACCAGCGCGGTAAGAAAGAAGAGAGAAGACCCACAAGCAGATGCAGACCGAAGAAGTAAGTGATACATACATACACACGGTGGTTATACAGACACTGAATGTAGTTTGGTAGCTGTAGTATAGGAGCTAGGTGCTGAGGCCTCTGTGTCTACTACTTATATTAGAAAATACATCTCCATGAATTTATGTACAAAATGCTCAATTACTTGCATCCAAATCTAATTCAGTGATATCTACTGTACCTTATTGTTAAATCCAGTAACACTTTTACTTAGCAGTACAGGTATACCAAGATAACTGTGTTGTGCTGGATCACCTGCTCCCGCAGTCTGTCCCCCCCCCCCCTCCCAGCATGACAACTCCACGTACTGGTCTCACCACCGCAACTCACTCTTTCTGCCCCCCCCCCCCCCCTCAGCATGACTCCCCCATGCACCGTTCTGACCCCCCCTGCAGTGTGACTCCCTCCTGCAGTCTATCCCCCCGCAGCATGACTCCCTCCTATAATCTGTCCCCACTGCAGCGTGACTCCCTCCTGCAGTCTTTCACCCCCCACAGCGTGACTCCCTCCTATAGACTGTCCACCCCGCAGCGTGACTCCCTCCTGCAGCATGACTCCCTCCTGCAGCCTATCCCCCAGCAACGTGACTCCCTCCTATAATCTGTCCCCACTGCAGCGTGACTCTCTCCTATAAACTGTCACCCCCTGCAGTGTGACTCCCTCTCTCCGCCAGCAGCAGTGCTTTTCTTGCTGACAGTAAAGGAGCTATTTCTGCTGTTTTCGACCTATGTTTATTTTTATTAATTTAACAGACTAGTTATTCCATCAGTTTAAAAAATTATTTCTGTAAATCATGTTTAATATTAACAAGTGCCAGTTTTATAATAGTCGTTATAGGTAGTGTAAGTGGGTAAGGCCCAGCGCTGATCACTGTCTGTGAGAGAAGCAGATAGAGGTGTAGATAAAGGTAGTCAGCACTTGAATGAGAGTGGTACATAAGCTCCTCCCCTCCAGCCCCTTCCTCAGATTAAACATAAAAAGCGTGATGGGTCAAATTGCATAAACAGCTGCTGGCATCCGTCTCCTATACCCAACCAATCCACCAGATGTGGTCTCCATCCAACCATACAATAATTCCTCTTACCATGTATCTTACTCAGCCAGTAATTATTTGTGGTACTTATGTATTAGCTGGGCACCAGGCTACGCTACGCTGACAACGTAGCTTATGCTAGATTGTCAGCGTAGCCACTGACGGGCGCCCGGCTAATACTGTATGTGACTTACTGCTTAGGGTGGCCGGCGGGGGACATCCCGGCGGCCAGCGCCGGAGTTTCTGCGGGCGGAGGGGGACATCCCGGCGGGCAGCGGCGGAACTTGGGCGGGCGGCCGGAAGGGGGGGGGGGGGATATGGCGGCCGCCGGAGAAATTTATGTAATTCACTGAAATGCCGCTGGGGGAGCATCACATCGTTTCCCTGCTCCCCCAGCGGCAATACGCTAATTGAGTACATTTCTGCCGGGGAGGACTGTCATGGCACCCGCCTGTGCGAGGATCCGACTGCTGGAGGCGCTGTGGACATCGTTGAGGGGTAAGTATGATGCACTACACACAAACACAAACTACACACAATCACTAACACAATCATATCCCCACTATCCAAGTCATACCTCCATTATCCACATAGGCGAGTGGAGCGTGGCGAGCCCCGCGAAGGGACGCCTCGCTGGGCTCGCCACGCTTCGGGCTCAGCTGGCACGCTACACTCGCCACACTTTATAAAATTAACTCCACGCCCCCATGGATAATGGGGGTATGACGTGGATAGTGGGGATATGATCCATTATGTATTAGCACAGCTCCAGTTACGAAAATTACGTAGTTTACGTAGCCAGCATAGTGGTGTATTGGTATTCTCATTACACCACTACGCAATGGGCGCCCTGCTAATACATAATACCTTATTTGTTGCACACTCCCCCCTATCTGAAGATAGCATTACCCAATGGGGACAAGATACAGTTGGTGGAGTTGGATATGTACTTCTCCCGTCCCGCACACGTGTGCATATGACAATGTGCATCGCTCTGTCCTGTTTTCATAAAAGAAAATCTCTAAGCAAAATAGCTTATTAGCCTCCTGATGCTACTGGACTAACATTTTCCCCAGTAGGATAACTGAATGGAAATCTTCATGTCACTTGGCTGATTTTCTGGTCACTTTACCCTGTTTCTCTGCTGTAAAGAGAACCGATGACTGATTAAGCACTGAGAAGACATAAACCACTGAAGGGTTCTTTGATGCTGTCACTATAAGTAGCATGTTGTACTTGCTGAGATCTGATGAGGTAGGGAATAGCCAATGGGTGTACAGGGGAGGAGTTGGCAGGCTATGAGTGGACAGGGAGTCAGGTGATCGGCCTCTTTGAGAAGCTTTCCCCTCCCTCCCATCCCTATTTTTCTATTCTCGGTGGTGGTAAAGAACGGTCCTTATATGCAATAATATGTAAATAGTGGGTGCGCTCTCCCGACATTGATATGTCATTAGCCCATGCTCCTGGACGGGAGATGGCTTACACCACCTGCACAGGTGGGTTATGAAGGGAGGGTTGATCACCAGCGGTGTGTGAATCGTGTGTGATGTTACCCCTTTCCCCTGACTGTTCTTTAGTGCCGCCACCATATATAGTTAGGTCATAGTTGTCAATCAATAAATTTGACATTCATTTTTGAAATGCCAGCACTTGTGTCCGTGTCTTATTCTAAGTGTTAAGGTTATAAGCTATAAGTTGATAAAGGTTGAGTTTTGTTAAAGTGTATGCATAAAGATACCCAATGTTGAGTTTATACATTCTTCCCAACGGTCTGGCATCCCACCCAGGGTCAGCAGCATTCAGTGCTGGTGGGGCAGCAGGGAATCCCCCCTGCCTGCCGCTGCTCAGCGGGAATTTAATGCTGTGTGCATGCGCACTGCATCTATTCAGGCAGGCAGAGCGGCTGGGAGCATGGCCAGCAGCTCACTAAGTGCTGGACATGCCCCCAGAGCTGCATAGATGGGGCGTGCCTCGCAGCAGTTCCATGAGCATAGGTCACACCCATGGAGCATGAGGCCACGCCCACAGAAATTTGGGCGCACACAAGCGTCCTTCTTCCTCATCTGCCAAAGTTGGGGGGGCATGGTAATATAAATGTCACCTTAATTCATGTTCTATCATATATGGGCACTGTTGAAATGTTTTCCTCTGGCTTCTCTCTCCATCAGAAACCAGCAGTGCTCCATCATCCTGCCTCAGAGATGCAGTCTCTCGTACCATCCAGGGACTGACGTTATCCCATCAGTTAGGCCAAGGTGGTTTTGGGAAGGTAAGCAATGAGGTTTCAGTTGTCACAGGGGAATTACTATATGTCTCCATATTATTAGAGGTGAACAAGGCTGCAGTGCAATATCATTCAATGTCAGTTGTGATTCACCATTCCATGTAATGATATTGCACACAGTATAACTGCATGATGTGTAACATTCCCCCGCTATAATATAACACTACAGTGTCAGATGGTTCTGGTAGGGCGACCTCTTCTAGTAGTCACTGTAATAAGGTTACAGTATGTGGGGTGATAGAAGCATGGAAGGATTTGACGCACTGTGTAATGTGTGACCTCCTACCGCTATAGAGTGGCCCTTTTCTTACATTATCAGTGCAGCATCAGCTAGAACATCAGGGAATGTTGCCTGTATTACATGTGGCACTTATATACGTGTGAAACGTCTTTACATTGTGTAGAAGATGCTGCTTCACTGAAACGCAACCTGCAAGGTGCAAAATCTCTGGCAGTAAAAGTATTATATAATACTCCAGAGTGGGTACGGCCTGGCTGCTTGGGGCATCACATGGTAGCATTCGATGTAGCACTTTATTATTGTTTACCAGTGTAACACTGTCTAATTTATGTCCATCACTTATGTATCACTCCTTAGCACATAGCTCATGTTTTTCTTATTAACAGTAACACAAAAGCATATTTCTAGGGTGGTGCCCGGTGGTGGCTGGGCTTTACCGGCATGGGGGGATTCCGCGTCCCAGATGTAAAGCTGGCCATACACTATTGCGATGTATCACATAAGTGTATGGCCATCGACCCCCCCCTCCCTACCGCCCCCCGGGAGCAGCCTTGGATCTTCTCGGATGGCAACATCGCATGCCATCCGTTAGCCTCCGTTATGATAGGGGACCATGCACTAAATCCGATGGCATGTCATACACATGGCTCGGCCCTATCCATCAGATTCGGATGAAATTGGACCAAATCGAATTACTGTATGGGGGCCTTTCAGCTTAGTGTTAGGGACCCACAAGGTATGACGTCACCAGGACACTGTGGTTATGAGGTTAACACTGTCATATTTCCTCTAGGTTCTCCTGGCCTCACACTCAGCTCACAGCCAGTTGTTGGCTGTGAAGGTCATGAGCAAGAGATGGCTCCTAGAGATCGGCGTAGAACATGCATTCATGGAAAGAAAAGTGCTAGACCTTGCATCTGGGTGCCCATTCCTCATCCATGGCTACTTCTCCCATCAGAGCACGGTACGGCTGTGACTGCCTCTGACCTTTTGCATGTCGACCTAATGCTTGTGTCAACCTTTTCATCATGTCCACCTAATGCAGGTCGACATATTTCATGTGTTGATCTATTGACTATTGACCTATAGTGGTTAGCCTAATGACTGTCCACCTATGTACTGTTAACCTAGGCACCGCCCCCCTGGTCCCGTCCCCTCCCCATGACAGTCCTATGGATGGCCATCGACCATCGATGATTCAAAATCATCAATGGGTTATGGCCGATATTGAATACTTTTGTGATCAATGGGGGAGAACCAGATGGCTCTGCCCCCGACACCCGCGAAGCCCCGCCCATTTGTTTTACATAATAGATGACCATCAATATGTAAAACTATCGATGGACACCCATTGCATAGTTTTACACTATTGATGGCCTGAGAAGTGAATGAGTAATGTATAGTATTTCTCCTTACTTAGTTATTTCGGACAAAGGTGACATTCCCCTCGCCCTAGCTCTGTCCCTCCTGCCTGTCCTGCCATGTACAGATGTGGCCAAGTACATCATGGCTGCGTTGCGCATAATGTGCGCTATGCAAATCGCGCATGAATCGCGCCTGCTCCTTGCGCTATAGTCCCGTTATAGATTGCGTTATAAATGTAATGTAATCTTGTAAATGTAACCTGCAATTACACTCATTGACCACCAGATGTCACTTTTCCCAAACAGTACAGCGCATGCGTAAAAATCTCTTCTACACAACAGTTCGGCTGCCACGACTTTACACTACAGATTTTGTCCTTACTTTACGGACAGTGTTCTTGTATTTTATTTGCAGCAGCAGTTACGTACGGTTATTTATGTAATTGGTACAGAAGCCATGCTAACCTTTGCTATTGCTGTTATTATATTATAATAACACAATTGTTTCTACCATACACAGAATCACGTGTTCTTTGGGATGGAGTATGCCAGTGGCGGAGACTTCCGTAGTCTCCTGATGAGGAATGGGCCCATGGACATCTCCAGTGCAAGGTGAGGATATAGAGTAATGTGTTGTTACAGCTGCTGATAGAGGGAGGAGTTACTGATAGATTATATATTATACATATACATTTTGTATTCATTCAGAAGGGTTCTGATGTATCAATATATAATACAGTATAGAAAAGCATGCCTTATATGTGTCACCTTATATTGGGCAAAGTAATACTATTAGTAATAACTAACTCCAGCTGTGACAGGATTACATACCTCCCAACACTCACGATTTCATCGCGACAGTCCCGATTACCGGGTCCTGTCCCGCTGTCCCACCCGCGGCCGGAGGTGTCCCGCTGCGGGGGGGGGGGGCAGTTGGGAGCCCCCCAATTTGACAGAATAGACGCAGTGCGCAAGCGCACAGCGTCTATTCCCGGCCGAAAATGGGGACGCGTCTCATTAGCATAAGCTGCGCCCCTCATTTACATAAGCCCCACCCCTCGTTGGCCGCTCGCGCGGCGAATTCTGCAGCTACAAAGTTGGGAGGTATTGAATGTGACAGGATTATACAGCTGCTGTCATCACTGTGTGCAGCAACATGAAGGTGGCCGTGTACTAAGGGGCAGCTATGTATGTGGTTTGGGAAATGACACACGTCACATGTGACAGGATTATACAGCTGCTGGCATCACTGTGTGCAGCAACATGAAGGTGGCCGTGTACTAAGGGGCAGCTGTGTATGTGGTTTGGGAGATGACACACGTCACATGTGACAGGATTATACAGCTGCTGTCATCACTGTGTGCAGCAACATGAAGGTGGCCGTGTACTAAGGGGCAGCTGTGTATGTGGTTTGGGAAATGACACACGTCAGATGTGACAGGATTATACAGCTGCTGTCATCACTGTGTGCAGCAACATGAAGGTGGCCGTGTACTAAGGGGCAGCTGTGTATGTGGTTTGGGAAATGACACACGTCAGATGTGACAGGATTATACAGCTGCTGTCATCACTGTGTGCAGCAACATGAAGGTGGCCGTGTACTAAGGGGCAGCTGTGTATGTGGTTTGGGAAATGACACACGTCAGATGTAAATTTCAGATGAAAACTGTTGCATTTACTATTCCATGGTTTGAGACTCAGGGCCTAATTCAGTACCAGTACCTGTACCGCCACCTGCTGGGTGAGCAAATGCCCCACCCCCCACCACCATGCGTACAACATTTGGGACAAAAAAATGTGAAAACTTTTTGACTGTAGACCTAACCCGTGTTGACCTTTTGATGCTGTCAAATTAATGAACCTGTCGACCTAAATGCATGTCGACCTAATGACTGTCAACCAACATGCTGGTGAGCCAATGACCATATCCCCTCTGTGTAACCTATTAGTAGCAGTGAATGACAGCGGCTAGTAGGATAAGTCACTGTTATATGCGTACGCCTTCCCCATAGTTCCATGGCCGGTGACCATGGAATTATATGGGCTGATCGCACAAGGCAGCGATTGGATGCTACTGTGTAACATCCATTCGCAGTCCCTGCCAGCGAATCGCCCTTGCGAATGGAGGGATGGTGTACCACCATTCGCACTGCGGGGTTACATGGATTCGCAAGGCTGCAAATTCGTAGCTTTGTGAATCAACCAGAATAACCCCCAATATGAAGTGAATTGCACCAATGCACAAAACCAGAAACCTCATATTAACCTCATATGGGAAACCTCATATTAACCTCATATGGGAAACCTCATATTAACCTCATATGGGAAACCTCATATTAACCTCATATGGGAAACCTCAGCTGGTGAATGTGAAACAAACTAAATGAGGCCTTTGTCAGAGAATGGGGGAGCGTCATCTGGGAATCACTCAGCCATTATTTATGGGTGCCGGACGGGGTCCCGACAGTCAGGATCCCGACAGTCATTTACCCGACGACGGGATCCCGACTGTCAAAACACAGACAGCCGGGTGCCCGACGGCCACCGGCTATTCTCCCTCGTGTGGGTCCACGACCCCCATAGAAGAAGAATACAATAGGTGGCAAGCGTAGCGAGCCTCCGTGCCCACAGCGTGGAGAGCACAGCGAGCCCGCAAGGGGCTTTATTGCGCTCACCATGCTGTCTGATTCCGGCCAGTCGGGATCCCGATGTCGGGCTAATGACTGTCGTGATCCCGACTGTCGGACCCCTATACCACACCCTTTATTTATACATCCTACAATGTCACATTAACCTGTTTTCTATCCAACAGGTTCTATGCAGCAGAGATAGTATGCGGGATTCAATTCCTCCATTCCAAGGGAATAGTCCATGGGTAATTATATAGTTACAGTATGATAATAGTATAATAAAGCAATATTACTATGGAGTGTATAATGCAGAATGTAATATGCTGATCATGTCTGCTTCCTACATTCTACACGCTATACATGTTACCAATTGGCACATATTTCCCACTTACATGTTACATGGCCTCCTTTACATAGTAATGTACAATCGTTATCTACAGCTCTCAGTAGCCACAGAGGCTGTCTCTGCACAATTGTTTTATGCTTTTATTGTCAATTATGGCTGAGGAGAGTATTGAGTAGGGAGTGAGAGGTGCAGGGGAAGGAGGTGGGAGGGAGGTGGAGGAAGGGAGGGATAGGTGCAGGGGAAGAAGGTGGAAGGATGGAGTAAGAAGTGCAGGGTAAGGAGGTAGAGGAAGTAAGTGGGAGGTGTAGAGGAAGAAAGAGGGAGTGAGAGATGCAGAACAAGGAGGAGGAAGTGAGAGGTGCAGGCGAAGGAGGTGGAAGGATGGAGTAAGAAGTGCAGGGGAAGGAGGGGGAGGTGCTGAGGAAGGAGGAGGAAGTAGGTAGTGAGAGGTGCAGGGGAAGCAGGTGGAGGGAGGGAGTGGGAGGCGCAGAGGAGCAAGGAGGGAGTAGACATGCAGGGAAAGGAGGTGGAGGGATGGAGTGGGAGGTGCGGGGTAATAAGTTGGAAGGAGTGGGAGGTAAATAAAAAAGAGGAGGACGGAGGTTATAAGAGGTGTAGTAAGGGAAGTAAGAAGAGCAGGAGTGACAGATGACAAATTAAGGAAAGCTAAAATAAATAATTGCGGAAGAGGTGGATGGACACATGTTGGATAACTTCACCTAATATGGTTCCTTTAATTCCATCTCCAATTGCTATTTATATGAATCTAAAGGTGTCTGGCACTCACTACACAGGTAAATAGCTCACCCATTGGGCCTTATTCAGATCTGAGCTCAGTACAAATATGTTTGGAAAATGGGCAAAACCATGTGCACTGCAGGTGGTGCAAATGTAACATGTATCGAGAGTTAGATTTGTGTGAGTTATTTTGTTTCTGTGCAGGGTAAATACTGGCTGCATTATTTTTACACTGCAATTTAGATTTCAGTTTCAGCACACCCCACCCAAATGTAACTCTCTCTGCACAGGTTTCATCTGCCCCACCTGCAGTGCACATGGTTTTGCCCATTTTCCAAACAAATTAGTACTGAGCTCAGATCTGAATAAGGCCCATTACCCCTAAAAGCTTACAATCCCCAATGATAAATTGCAGCGACTGCACTCAGGGAATAACAGCACAATAAGCACAATGTGCTGCCTGGCCCACGTGTCAGTGTATTGTTATTATTTATTTTCTGGTTACAAATAAGAATAAACTGACCCCATTTATAAGCTGCTCCCCTTCCCCAGCTGGGAACGACCAGCATCAGCCTCCATTTGCTGCTTCCTATGACATCAATATCACTAGTTATTTACAGTCTGCTGTAACCACACATATTAGTATCACAGGGGTTATTGGGCTGAGGAAGGTTCCACTATTAAATAACCTAGAATTCTGCAGCACACATACAAATGTACATGACATGGTGGAATCACATGGACACTAACCTAAATATGATTACATTAGTCCTTGCTCCCAAACATATGAAACTACTATTAGTTAGAATGTACACATGTAACGTGCAATATAATTTATGTACCAAATAATTCCTGTTTGTATGAAAACAAAGATTTTATTTTCTTCACAACGACCTAAAACCAGAGAACATCTTGGTGACTCCAACAGGACATCTCAAGATCGCCGACTTCGGTCTGGCCCTTGAGATCACGCCTAGAGACGAGGGTGTTACTGGCTGTGCTAGAAGGTGTGGAGTCATTATTCCTGAGGTAAATGCAAAGGGTTTCCTACTGTTTCCTCATGTAACTATGTACATGGGGCCTGATTCCAACCCCGTATGTGACGGCATATAGCCAAGTTGGGTAAAAAGGGCATTCACTGTAGCACGCACATGCATCATTGCACATTTCTGGGTAATTCTGATTCTGCCAAGTGTTGGCAATTTCTCTCCATGTGGAAGATGCACTAACATCCCCCCCCCACCACCACATCACCAGCATTCCCCGGGTACCGCATTATTACTAATCCCACATGCACTAACATATGCGATTATTAATGCAGAGGACAGCTCTTTCCATAAGAGCTGTCAATTGCGATGCAGCTCTGGCATTGGACTTCTGGGTCTGGTGCAGAATTAACAGTAAACAATATGACTCTTATGTTGGGTGCACACCGGAATGATCATGATTGAAAAATACAAATCAGACCAAAGTGCGCAGCTGAACCCAAAGTGCTGCAAACATATCATGCACAAAGTAATAATCCCAAGAGTGATAAAGATGGAAATAGTGCATACATACAATAAGCGCTCAAAGGGTAACCATCAGATCGGAATCGGATCTAAAACATGCCAAAACGTGCCCAATTTACATAAAATCGGACTAAATTTTATCGACATTGATGGGACTGAGAAAAATCATTCTGGTGTGTAACCAGCATTACCTTAAGTGACTACCCTCCACCATAGCGTCCTCCATGGGATCGGGTACATGCGACTTCCGGTCCGACTCTTACCAGGGGAAGATGACGTGAGACTGTTGCCGTGTGTTGGCAGGACAGCTGCTGTAAAGAATATATAGTACGTGAACTAGCATATACAAGTGAAAGAGCAATAACTCGGGACAGAATATACCTAAAAACAGCGAAGTACTTATTATTTATAAACAATATAAAATATTGCTGCTGTTACTATAACATGTAGGGGTTATCTTTACCGCTATTTTGTTAATTAAAAAGAAAAGCAAAAATTAAAAAATAAAGTGATTGCTAAAATGTTGGTAACCAATCGCTTTCTTCTGGTAGCTGTATTTCGGCAAGGAGTACATGATTGGCGAAGACTGGTTCTCATTTGGAGTCATCCTGAACGAAATGATAACCGGAGGTCATGCTGCTCACTCAAGATTCTGCGCAACAGAATCTGCTGCCATGGACCTCATTAACATGGTAAATATGATATTACATTTATAAATTATTAATATAAATGATGTAATTGGTTGTATATAACTTTATAAGATGTTGGATGTAAGTAAGCATTAGTCACTGTGGGCCTTATTGTGGTCGATGCGTACTTTCCCGAATTCTTTTTTTTGCACATGCGTGGGCAACGCTATGCGCATGTGCCACACATGGTCTCCGTACTTGTTCGCACTAATACCGTACAGAAATGTGCACCGCATTCACTCGTGAAATATGGGCGTCTTATGGGCAGTGTTCCCTCTAAGCTGTGCGCACGTGCACGCGCACACAACTCGGCGAGCGTGCGCACACACATTTCAACAGAGCGCACAAAGCAGCAGTGGTCCCTTGTTGCAGTTGTGGACTCAATTAATGTGTGTTTCACCCATTAACTACATTGTGTGTTGTGTTTGAATGTTTAAACGTTTAATATCATTTTGAAGTGATGTTAACACAAATGCTTAACGTCATTTTCCAGTTATATATAAGTGACGCACAAAAATTTAAATTTCCTTCCAAAGTTGCACAGCAAAAATCTTTTGCCGCACACAGCCTTCGTAAAATTAGAGGGAACATTGCTTATGGGCGTCATTTGGAACTACACAGGGGCGTAGTTTCAAAGTGGGCTAAACTTGGCGTAAACATGGGCGTGCACGAGGGAGTGCACTCATTCTGGTAGGCGTGCATTCGGACAGCACACCGAATGCACACGAACCAAAAGGCAAGAAATATGCGGTGTCCATAAGCAAGTATTTCTTTGCGGACACCACTCGGTCATGCGCTAGGCAATCGGAACGCCCAATCAGTACGGGCGCACCTCAACCAATGTCAGCTGAACACAATACAATCCACTCCTTTACTCATTACTCATTAATTACACTCTTGTCATTGCTTCAATAATAAATAAATACACCCCATCGGAGCGTACAGCCAGGTTCCCGTCCGTTCTGACGCGGTAAGACCGTGCAAACGCTGTAAGACCGTGCAGAATATGTGTGTTTCCACCGCACACGCAAGGTTTGGATGTCGTCCGTAAACACGTCCTGTTCTTCCAGTGTGAGTCCGTCCATATGCGGAGGTCCGGTGGGCGTTTCTTCGGACGATGTCCGCACAGCGTGGCGTGCGGCCCGCTCCGAAAGATTTCGGAAATGTACGCACCAACCAGAATAACCTCCTGTGTTATAGGATTAATCTGTTCAGTCCTCTGATCTCTATTGAAAACCAGAGTATCTGATCTACTCTACTGTCCAATTACTGCTACAAGTAAACTCTGCACTCTGACAGCCGGCCACTATTACTGACTACAGATGTGTCCTGCTACAGCTTTGCTGCGTATAGCAGCTTGCTGTAGTGGGATTGCAGTGTGAGCGCATCGCAGCAGGCTCCCATAAAGCAGCGGGGTGCATGTACCCGCACCAGCCAGCTCCTATATAAGTGAATGCATAGCGGGAGTGTACGCATACCATATGCCCCGCTATGCCGCGCATTGTGCAGCAGTGAATAAAGATTGTGGCTTTATGGAAAATAGCTGAATCTTTTCTCTGGCGACGGCTGACGCAGCTGTTAGCTATGCTATAACTATTGGCAGATAAGTAAAAGATCTACATGGGTGTTTTTTTATTGGGAGGTGACTTTTCTGCATTTCATAAATAGGATTAATAAATATAAAGAGCATCACAATGGAGTACATACTCAACTAAAGCCCTGTACACGGGGAGACTTGAGTCCTGTGCTGCTTAAGCACAGATGGCTCAGCACACATGGGACTCACCTGCTATATGCGCTGAGCAATCTGTGCTGAGCAGTGTTTGCCTATGCGGACTGGTAATGTAAGCAGGATAGAACGTGCATGCACTGTCTATATTTGTGGGCGATAGTGATGTGCAGGGCTGCGAACCTCCATAGCTATAGGGTGTACAAAGGGAGCGATCCGAGCTTCATTTCTAAGTGTCCTAGACAGATCGCTTAGAAATAGGGCATAAATCGCCCGTGTGTTTGCCCCTCACCTGCATCATCCCACTGGTTTCTCTGCAGTCATTCCTGTTAGACAGACAATAATCAGATAAGTAACGTTAGACTATTGTATAGTGACAATATAACAATGTACAGATATGTTTCTATCAAACACCAATACATATATTTCTAGTGATAACAGGTATAGAAAGTTCTGGCCGATGTCACTTAGTGCCCCATGCCTATGTGATATGTTGTGTATATCTATAAGATGCGTGTAAGTAATGCATGTAGTCTTATTTACAAATGTCTATACAATTGCCAAGCAAGACCTGAGCAGCCATTGTTACACAGACACATCAGCATTAAGGCTCATAGACACGGGGTGACTTTAAGCTGAAAGTCGCTCAAAAAAGCAGGTTTGAGCGGCTTTCAGCTCAAAGCCGCCCAGTGTGTGTGCCCCGGCGATGAGCGATGCTGCACGCTCCCGCATCATCGCCAGGAAAGCCGTTCATCTGCTGCTATTACAAGCAGATGAGCGGCTTTGAGGACGGCTTTGCATAGCTCTGCACTATGCAAAGCCGTCCTCCCCCGCCGGGCAGGGGGAAAAGCCGCCCAGTGTGTATGCACTGAGCAGCTTTCCCCCTCAGCGATGATAGCGATCATCGCTGTCCACACACACTGGGCATAATAGCCCAGTGTGTATGGACCTTTAGGACACATATGACAGGAAATGGCAGAATGGTTACATGTTCTTGGAATTGGGAATGTAATGTGAGACACACAACAGATCCCAGATAGAATGTCAGTAGTAACATACTGTGGCCATGGAGAAATCCCTTTATATTCTTCTGTGCCGGCAGCAGAAATGTTTGTACAATGATTGTATTGAGCAACTGTGCTGTATAATTACATCCAAATACCTTTTTCAGCTTGTCAATAACCATCTGGGCCAAGAACCAGGAGTTAATGACAGCATCCGCCACCACCCCTTCTTCCAGCACATTGACTGGGTCGCCATGGAATCCCTTGGGATGGAGCCCCCATACTTCCCTGTAAGTATAAAACAGAACTTCCATGAGCTACTCATTGCTGGTCAGCAGATAATGTATAAGTGCCAAACACATACATGGGGTGTGGATTAAGGGATCGGCTCTGTCTATATAGACAGCCATTATGTCAGCATGCAATAGGCTGACAGGGTCACTAATTAGACAGTGTCTAGGATAGACAGGGTGAAACGTTTCACTGACAAATTGTCAAGTTTTAGTCATTTTAGCCCTACTCCACCCCCTAATGCCTAACCCTAACTATACACCCCAGTGTCTAAGCCTAACTCTCCCCTTCTGCAGCCTGACCCTGACCTTAATCCTAACTGCCCCCTAGTGCCTAACCCTAACTGTCCTCTTCTGCAGACTAACCCTGACCTTAATCCTAACCCTACCTGAGAGAGCTTAATAAGATTTGGCACATGATGGGCCTTTTCTTACACATGAATTACATGGGATTTATCACACATAATCTCGGAGAGCTGCAGGCAGGGGGTGTATGAATTGAAAAATACTATTCAAAAGATCAGGTGGCTGCTGATTGGCTGAAAGAGATCTCTCAGCCAAACAGTGGCCACTTTTGAATAGGATTTTTCAATTCTCCTTGCCACCTGCTGCACCCTGCTCATCGCACCCAGGATTTTCTGCTGACTGCTGCACATAAGATGTATTTTATGCGCAGCCCGTCCGAGCTCTGATCCGATGCGCACGGGACTGCGCATCGGATCCGATCGGATGTCAGAGACAATCTGCTGGATCCTCTGGCCCAAATCGCGTAACATATGGGGGCCTTAACAGTGTAAAGTTCCCTAACACAGTTATTCTTGTGCTCAGGGTTACATAAAAATCACTGACAAAGACATATTTTTAGTTTTCTTTCTAGCAGGGGACACACAAGTAGAAAGGACATAATTACTATGTTACCAATACTTTCTTATTGCCCCAGATGTGAGCTCCGTTACATCTTCTGACATTTTTCTAATATAATTGATAATCCTGCGCCTCATAATAAGCTGACAAGGAGACAAAGTGGACTATAGAGCACAGGTTACACTTTCCATAGTGAGCTTCTGGAATGTCATTTTCCTCTCTGCACTTCTAGAGTATATAGATGTCTCTTGATAGCACAGAGTAGACGAACACCTGTAATTGCACCATAGCGACCTCACATCTACTGTAATGCTGTGGTTATATATATATATATATATATGGTCTGAGCGACACCTTTATACATTTATGCAACATTTATGCCACTGCCTTTAGCTTTATATATAGGCATTTTCTTAGGGTCTATAATGGAAACTACTATAAATAACCTTTACATAAAGAAGTTTGCTAAATGCCTCTGTCTGTCTTACACAGTCCTATGGTAGCTGTAATAATCACTGATATACACTGTTACTTCTTATTTCTGTAGGCATTCTTTCCACCCTCTGCCTCCAGTAATAACCATCTAGAACTAATGGAGGCAGAAGAGGCCAATTACCCACCAATTACAGCGGCGGAGCAGGCAAATTTTACGGGTTTCTCGTCAATTACCTCCAGCTGGAGAAGCTTCCCAAATCCACCTGGTCTAAATACATCTAGTGAGGCAGAGGCACTGCTGGATGCGACCATGCCAGGTTCTGCATGTAAGTACATTATATCTTCATTTTTCTTATTATTTTTAACCATGTTTAATTGAAGACTTCAACTTTAAATGGGGACATGATAAAGAAAGAAAAATGGACCTAGATCTGGGTATAGCAGTATTATACAAACCAATAATACATGTTCAGAATGGGGCGTACACCCGGGGTGATTTCAGGTTATTCTCTAAGTGATCTCACTAGAAAATGCCCCTACATTTGCTGGTGAATTTTATTTCCAGCACTACATTATCTATGCGGCATCTAATATACATAGATGGTACGTACAGCAAAAGGATTAATCAGTGTATTGGAATATATGTATGATAGTAGTAATGCAGAGAACTCAGTGTACATATATCCCTATGGAGCGAAGGAGAAACAAACTGAGTTTTCTGCATTATTACTATACTGTAGGGTGGGGGAATTCTGTGATTCTCTTGCCTTGTTTAGCCCCTACCTTGCCTATACTAGCCCCTACCTTGCCTGAACTAGCCCCTCCCTTGCCTGAACTAGCCCCTCCCTTGCAAGCACTTGCAATGGACCAATGAGTTCATTTGAGCAACTTGCCAGTTCTGTGTACCACATATTTATTTCCTACCTGCTATTCATTATGATCACCCTGGCCCTGATTCGCAGCCGTGCAGGGGGAGGGGGGGGTACGCAGGCACTGCGAATGAAGTTTGGTCCACACGCAACACTGTGAAATTCATTTCATGGGGACCAGAATAAGGTCTTTACTGAGAACCTGTAAAAGAAAGATCCGTAAGCAGGGAAGAGATTTTGCAACCTCTCTGTAACTAAAGATACTCAGTCTGTACCCCTTCTGTCTCATTTACATATTATCTCCTGTAAATGCAGCCAGCCAACAATTACTTACAAACACTCTGCCCCATCCACCATTTCCCATTAAGATGTGGCTCCTCCCCATAGAACCCCTGATGTGCAGGTCCAGGTGCTTACTCAACAAATATCTCAACAAATATATATATTATGCTATTTTGTATCTATTTTGTATCTTTTTATAAATGTGACCAGAATGCACATGGTGTAATAGGTACAATGCACTTTTGTTATCATATAGAACATCAGCTGAAATACAGAAGGTAAGAGGATGGATGTCAACAGGTAAGATATGAAGTCGTGTGATCTACAGTGGCAAAGGCTACACAACGGTCAGGTAGTATGAGACCTTTGTATTTGGTGGTGACGCTGGTAAGAGCAGTTTGGGAATAGGATGCCGAAGGAGGCAGAAAGGTGGTGGTGGTGGCAAAGAAAGGAGAGGAATGTGATGAAGAAAGCAGGCGGTGGCAGCAAAGAGAGGAGGTGACAGGGAATGAGACGCAGAATATAGGCGGTGGCAGCATAGAAAGGAGAGGAGAGGATGGGGAATGAGACGCATTAAGCAGGCGGTGGCAGTAAATAGGGGAGAAGAGGTGACAGAATGGGATAAAAAATGCCGGCGGTGGCAGTAGAGAGAAGGTGACGGAAGAGATGAAGCAGGCGGTGGCAGAAAAAAATTAAAATTATAAAATTAAGCATATAAATTATAAGAAATTATAGTGAAAAGATATAGTAGAGTGAGATATAGAGTGAATAAATAAATAGATAGTGGATTAATAGATATATAGGGGAATGCGATAAAGAAAGCAGGCGGTGGAGGTTGAGAGAAGAGAGGAGGTGACGGAAGAGAGGAAGCAGGCGGTGGCAGAAAAATATGTAAATTTACATTTGAAAAAAATTTTAAGCATAGAAATTATAAGAAATTATAGTGAAAAATTATAGTAGAGTGAGATATATAGTGATATATAGAGTGAATAAATAAATATATAGTGGATGAATAGATAGATAGAGGAATGCGATAAAGAAAGCAGGCGGTGGAGGTTGAGAGAAGAGAGGAGGTGATGGAAGAGATGAAGCAGGCGGTGGCAGCAAAAAAAATGTAAGCATATAAATTATAAGAAATTATAGTGAAAAGATATAGTAGAGTGAGATATATAGTAAGATATAGAGTGAATAAATAAATAGATAGTGGATGAATAGAGGAATGTGATAAAGAAAGCAGGCGGTGGAGGTTGAGAGAAGAGAGGAGGTGACGGAAGAGATGAAGCAGGCGGTGGCAGCAAAAAAAATTTAAGCATATAAATTATAAGAAATTATAGTGAAAAGATATAGTAGAGTGAGATATAGAGTGAATAAATAAATAGATAGTGGATTAATAGATATATAGGGGAATGCGATAAAGAAAGCAGGCGGTGGAGGTTGAGAGAAGAGAGGAGGTGACGGAAGAGATGAAGCAGGCGGTGGCAGAAAAATATGTAAATTTACATTTGAAAAAAATTTTAAGCATAGAAATTATAAGAAATTATAGTGAAAAATTATAGTAGAGTGAGATATATAGTGATATATAGAGTGAATAAATAAATATATAGTGGATGAATAGATAGATAGGGGAATGCGATAAAGAAAGCAGGCGGTGGAGGTTGAGAGAAGAGAGGAGGTGATGGAAGAGATGAAGCAGGCGCTGGCAGCAAAAAATTTTTTTAAGCATATAAATTATAACAAATTATAGTGAAAAGATATAGTACAGTGAGATATATAGTGAGATATAGAGTGAATAAATAAATAGATAGTGGATTAATAGATATATAGGGGAATGCGATAAAGAAAGCAGGCGGTGGAGGTTGAGAGAAGAGAGGAGATGACGGAAGAGATGAAGCAGGCGGTGGCAGAAAAATATGTAAATTTACATTTGAAAACATTTTTAAGCATAGAAATTATAAGAAATTATAGTGAAAAATTATAGTAGAGTGAGATATATAGTGATATATAGAGTGAATAAATAAATATATAGTGGATGAATAGATAGATAGGGGAATGCGATAAAGAAAGCAGGCGGTGGAGGTTGAGAGAAGAGAGGAGGTGATGGAAGAGATGAAGCAGGCGCTGGCAGCAAAAAAAATTTTTAAGCATATAAATTATAACAAATTATAGTGAAAAGATATAGTACAGTGAGATATATAGTGAGATATAGAGTGAATAAATAAATAGATAGTGGATGAATAGAGGAATGCGATAAAGAAAGCAGGCGGTGGAGGTTGAGAGAAGAGAGGAGGTGATGGAAGAGATGAAGCAGGCGGTGGCAGCAAAAAAAATGTAAGCATATAAATTATAAGAAATTATAGTGAAAAGATATAGTAGAGTGAGATATATAGTAAGATATAGAGTGAATAAATAAATAGATAGTGGATGAATAGAGGAATGCGATAAAGAAAGCAGGCGGTGGAGGTTGAGAGAAGAGAGGAGGTGATGGAAGAGATGAAGCAGGCGGTGGCAGCAAAAAAAATTTAAGCATATAAATTATAAGAAATTATAGTGAAAACATATAGTAGAGTGAGATATATAGTAAGATATAGAGTGCATAAATAAATAGATAGTGGATAAATAGATAGATAGGGGAATGCGATAAACAAAGCAGGCGGTGGAGGTTGAGAGATGAGAGGAGGTGACGGAAGAGATGAAGCAGGCGGTGGCACAAAAAATGTTAAATTTAAATTTGAAATTTTTTTTAAGCATATGAGTTACAAGAAATTATAGCGAAATGATATAGTAGAGTGAGATATATATAGTGAGATAGAAAGTGGATAAATAAATAGATAGTGGATGAATAGATAGATAGGGGAATGCGATAAAGAAAGCAGGTGGTGGAGATTGAGAGAAGAAAGGCGTTGACGGAAGAGATGAAGCAGGCGGTGGAAGCAAAAGAAAATTTTAGCATAAAAGTTATAAGAAATTATAGTGAAGACATATATTAGAGTGAGATGTCTAGTGAGAGAGAGATTGGATAAATAAATAGATGGTGGATGAATAGATAGATATCTAGTGGGTAAATAGATAGATAGATAGTGGATGAATAGATAGATAGTGGGTAGATAGACAGACAGATAATGGGTAGATAGATAGTGGGTAGGGGAGTGCGATAAAGAAAGCAGGCGGTGGAGGTTGAGAGAAGAGAGGACGTGATGTGGAAAAGGAAGAAAGCAGGCGGTGGCAGCATAGACAGTAGGTGGCAGGGGATCGGACACAGGAAGCAGATGGTGACATCAAAGAGTGGAGGTGACGGTGAATAGGACACAGAAAACATACAGTGTCAAGCATAGACAGTAGATGAAGGGGAATAGGATGTAGGAAACAGGTGGTGGCAGTAGAGAGAGGAGGTGACAGAATGGGATGAAGAAAGCAGGTGGTGGCAGCAGACAGTAGGTGAAGGGGAGTGGGACACAGGAAGCACGCAGTGGCAGTAAAGAGGAGAGTAGGTAATTAAATTGGATGTAGAGAGCAGACCGTGGCAGCAGAGAGAAGAGAGGAGGTGATGGGGACAGGGATGAAGCAGGCGGTGGCAGCAGGTTTCATATTTTTGTGTCAGTTTATTTTTTCATAATACAACAACACAATAAAGGCGTGTGATGGTCTGGCTAGAGGGGGAAACGGATGGAGGCCAGGTTTTTTTTCTTCATTTCAATAATTTTGTGATGTTGTTTTATGAAAAAAAAAATCAACACAAAACATGCCTAGAAAGGGGCAGTGGTGGCAGAGAGAGAAGGTGATGGGAAACTGGATGCAGAAAGTAGGGCGCAGCAGCAGAAAGAACAGAGGAAGACATAGGGAATAGGATGCAGAAAGCAGGTGGTGGCAGCAGAGACAGTAGGTGACAGGGAATGGGACACAGGAAGCAGGCAGTGACAGCAGAGAGAGGAGAGGAGGTGATGGAATGGAATGAAGAAAGCAGGCGGTGGCAGCAGAGATACTAGGTGAAGGGGAATGGTACGCAGACTACAGGCAGTGGCAGCATTTAAATGAGTGTCATCTACAGTGGCAAAGGCTACACACAGGTCAAGTAGTATAAGACCTTTGTATTTGATGGTGACGCTGGTAAGAGCATTTTGGGAATAGGATGCAGAAGGAGGCATAAAGCAGGTGGTGGTGGCAAAGAAAGGAGAGGAATGGGATGAAGAAAGCAGGACGTTTCAGCAAAAGAGAGGAGGCGACAGGGAATGAGACACAGAATATAGGCGGTGGCAGCACAGAAAGGAGAGGCAAGGATGGGGCATGAGATGCAGGAAGCAGGCGGTGGCAGTAAATAGAGGAGGTGACAGAATGGGATGAAAAATACAGGCGTGGCAGTAGAGAGAAAAGGAGGTGATGGAAGAGATGAAGCAGGCGGTGGCAGAAAAAAATGTAAATTTACATTTGAATTGTTTTTTAAGCATATACTGTAAGTTATAAGACATTAAAGTGAAAATATATAGTAGAGTGAGATATATAGTGAGATAGAGAATGGATAAATAAGTAGATGGATTGGATTAATAGATAGATAGATAGGGGAATGCGATAAAGAAAGCAGGCGGTGGAGGTTGAGAGAAGAGTAGAGGTGACGGAAGAGATGAAGCAGGCTGTGGCAGCAAAAGAAAATGTAAGCATAAAAGTTATAAGAAATTATAGTGAAGACATATATATTAGAGTGAGATGTCTAGTGAGAGAGAGAGAGAGAGGATAAATAAATAGATGGTGGATGAATAGATAGATAGATATCTAGTGGGTAAATAGATAGATAGTGGATGAATAGATAGATAGTGGGTAGATAGACAGACAGACAGATAATGGGTAGATAGATAGTGGGTAGGGGAGTACGATAAAGAAAGCAGGCGGTGGAGGTTGAGAGAAGAGAGGACGTGATGTGGAAAAGGAAGAAAGCAGGCGGTGGCAGCAGAGACAGTAGGTGGCAGGGGATGGGACACAGGAAGCAGATGGTGGCAGCAAAGAGTGGAGGTGACGGTGAATAGGACACAGAAAACAAAAAGTGGCAGCATAGACAGTAGGTGAAGGGGAATAGGATGTAGTAAACAGGTGGTGGCAGTAGTGAGAGGAGGTGACAGAATGGGATGAAGAAAGCAGGCGTTGGCAGCAGACAGTAGGTGAAGGGGAGTGGGAAGCAGGAAGCACACAGTGGCAGTAAAGAGGAGAGTAGGTGATTAAATTGGATGTAAAGAGCAGGCCGTGGCAGCAGAGAGAAGAGAGGAGGTGATGGGGACAGGGATGAAGCAGGTGGTGGCAGCAGGTTTCATATTTTTGTGTCAGTTTATTTTTTCATAATACAACAACACAATAAAGGCGTGTGATGGTCTGGCTAGAGGGGGAAACGGATGGAGGCCAGGTTTTTTTTTCTTCATTTCAATAATTTTGTGATGTTGTATTATGAAAAAAAAACTCAACACAAAACATGCCTAGAAAGGAGCAGTGGTGGCAGAGAGAGAAGGTGATGGGAAACTGGATGCAGAAAGTAGGGCGCAGCAGCAGAAAGAACAGAGGACGACATAGGGAATAGGATGCAGAAAGCAGGTGGTGGCAGCAGAGACAGTAGGTGACAGGGAATGGGACACAGGAAGCAGGCAGTGACAGCAGAGAGAGGAGAGGAGGTGATGGAATGGAATGAAGAAAGCAGGCGGTGGCAGCAGAGACACTAGGTGAAGGGGAATGGTACACAGACAACAGGCAGTGGCAGCATTTGAATGAGTGTCATCTACAGTGGCAAAGGCTACACACAGGTCAAGTAGTATAAGACCTTTGTATTTGATGGTGACGCTGGTAAGAGCATTTTGGGAATAGGATGCAGAAGGAGGCATAAAGCAGGTGGTGGTGGCAAAGAAAGGAGAGGAATGGGATGAAGAAAGCAGGACGTTTCAGCAAAAGAGAGGAGGCGACAGGGAATGAGACACAGAATATAGGCGGTGGCAGCACAGAAAGGAGAGGCAAGGATGGGGAATGAGACGCAGGAAGCAGGCGGTGTAAGTAAATAGAGGAGGTGACAGAATGGGATGAAAAATACAGGCGTCGCAGTAGAGAGAAAAGGAGGTGATGGAAGAGATGAAGCAGGCGGTGGCAGAAAAAAATGTAAATTTACATTTGAATTTTTTTTAAGCATATAAGTTATAAGAAATTAAAGTGAAAATATATAGTAGAGTGAGATATATAGTGAGATAGAGAGTGGATAAATAAGTAGATAGTGGATTAATAGATAGATAGTGAGTAGATAGATAGACAGGTAGATGATAGATAGATAGACAGATAGATAGTGGGTAGATAGATAGATAGGGGAATGCGATAAAGAAAGCAGGCGGTGGAGGTTGAGAAAAGAGAGGACGTGATGTGGAAAGGTATGAAGAAAGCAGGCGGTGGCAGCAGAGACAGTAGGTGGCAGGGGATGGGACACAGGAAGCAGATGGTGGCAGCAAAGAGTGGAGGTGACGGTGAATGGGACACAGAAAACAAACGGTGGCAGCAGAGACAGTAGGTGAAGGGGAATAGGATGTAGGAAACAGGTGGTGGCAGTAGAGAGAGGAGGTGAAGGGAAACTGGATGCAGAAAGTAGGGCGCCGCAGCAGAAAGAACAGAGGAAGACATAGGGAATAGGATGCAGAAAGCAGGTGGTGGCAGCAGAGACAGTAGGTGACAGGGAATGGGACACAGGAAGCAGACAGTGACAGCAGAGAGAGGAGAGGAGATATATAGTGAGATAGAGAGTGGATAAATAAGTAGATGTATTGGATTAATAGATAGATAGATAGGGGAATGCGATAAAGAAAGCAGGCGGTGGAGGTTGAGAGAAGAGTAGAGGTGACGGAAGAGATGAAGCAGGCTGTGGCAGCAAAAGAAAATGTAAGCATAAAAGTTATAAGAAATTATAGTGAAAACATATATATTAGAGTGAGATGTCTAGTGAGAGAGAGGATAAATAAATAGATGGTGGATGAATAGATAGATAGATATCTAGTGGGTAAATAGATAGATAGTGGATGAATAGATAGATAGTGGGTAGATAGACAGACAGACAGATAATGGGTAGATAGATAGTGGGTAGGGGAGTACGATAAAGAAAGCAGGTGGTGGAGGTTGAGAGAAGAGAGGACGTGATGTGGAAAAGGAAGAAAGCAGGCGGTGGCAGCAGAGACAGTAGGTGGCAGGGGATGGGACACAGGAAGCAGATGGTGGCAGCAAAGAGTGGAGGTGACGGTGAATAGGACACAGAAAACAAAAAGTGGCAGCATAGACAGTAGGTGAAGGGGAATAGTATGTAGGAAACAGGTGGTGGCAGTAGTGAGAGGAGGTGACAGAATGGGATGAAGAAAGCAGGCGTTGGCAGCAGACAGTAGGTGAAGGGGAGTGGGACGCAGGAAGCACACAGTGGCAGTAAAGAGGAGAGTAGGTGATTAAATTGGATGTAAAGAGCAGGCCGTGGCAGCAGAGAGAAGAGAGGAGGTGATGGGGACAGGGATGAAGCAGGTGGTGGCAGCAGGTTTCATATTTTTGTGTCAGTTTATTTTTTCATAATACAACAACACAATATAGGCGTGTGATGGTCTGGCTAGAGGGGGAAACAGATGGAGGCCAGGTTTTTTTTTCTTCATTTCAATAATTTTGTGATGTTGTATTATGAAAAAAAAAACTCAACACAAAACATGCCTAGAAAGGAGCAGTGGTGGCAGAGAGAGAAGGTGATGGGAAACTGGATGCAGAAAGTAGGGCGCAGCAGCAGAAAGAACAGAGGAAGACATAGGGAATAGGATGCAGAAAGCAGGTGGTGGCAGCAGAGACAGTAGGTGACAGGGAATGGGACACAGGAAGCAGGCAGTGACAGCAGAGAGAGGAGAGGAGGTGATGGAATGGAATGAAGAAAGCAGGCGGTGGCAGCAGAGACACTAGGTGAAGGGGAATGGTACGCAGACTACAGGCAGTGGCAGGATTTGAATGAGTGTCATCTACAGTGGCAAAGGCTACACACAGGTCAAGTAGTATAAGACCTTTGTATTTGATGGTGACGCTGGTAAGAGCATTTTGGGAATAGGATGCAGAAGGAGGCATAAAGCAGGTGGTGGTGGCAAAGAAAGGAGAGGAATGGGATGAAGAAAGCAGGACGTTTCAGCAAAAGAGAGGAGGCGACAGGGAATGAGACACAGAATATAGGCGGTGGCAGCACAGAAAGGAGAGGCAAGGATGGGGAATGAGACGCAGGAAGCAGGCGGTGTAAGTAAATAGAGGAGGTGACAGAATGACATGAAAAATACAGGCGTGGCAGTAGAGAGAAAAGGAGGTGATGGAAGAGATGAAGCAGGCGGTGGCAGAAAAAAATGTAAATTTACATTTGAATTTTTTTTTAAGCATATAAGTTCTAAGAAATTAAAGTGAAAAGATATAGTAGAGTGAGATATATAGTGAGATAGAGAGTGGATAAATAAGTAGATAGTGGATTAATAGATAGATAGATAGATAGATAGATAGATAGATAGGGGGATGCGATAAAGAAAGCAGGCGGTGGAGGTTGAGAGAAGAGTACAGGTGACGGAAGAGATGAAGCAGGCTGTGGCAGCAAAAGAAAATTTAAGCATAAAAGTTATAAGAAATTATAGTGAAGACATATATATTAGAGGGAGATATATACTGAGATAGAGAGTGAATAAATAAATAGATAGTGGATGAATAGATAGATAGTGAGTAGATAGACAGGTAGATGATAGATAGATAGATAGATAGTGGGTAGATAGATAGATAGATAGATAGATAGGGGAATGCGATAAAGAAAGCAGGCGGTGGAGGTTGAGAGAAGAGAGGACGTGATGTGGAAAGGTATGAAGAAAGCAGGCGGTGGTAGCAGAGACAGTAGATGGCAGGGGATGGGACACAGGAAGCAGATAGTGGCAGCAAAGAGTGGAGGTGACGGTGAATGGGACACAGAAAACAAACGGTGGCAGCAGAGACAGTAGGTGAAGGGGAATAGGATGTAGGAAACAGGTGGTGGCAGTAGAGAGAGGAGGTGACAGAATGGGATGAAGAAAGCAGGCGGTGGCAGCAGACAGTAGGTGAAGGGGAGTGGGACGCAGGAAGCAGGCAGTGGCAGTAAAGAGGAGAGTAGGTGATTAAATTGGATGTAGGGAGCAGGCCGTGGCAGCAAAGAGAAGAGAGGAGGTGATGGGGACAGGGATGAAGCAGGCGTTGGCAGCAGGTTTCAAATTTTTGTGTCAGTTTATTTTTTCATAATACAACAACACAATAAAGGCGTGTGATGGTCTGGCTAGAGGGGGAAACGGATGGAGGCCAGGTTTTTTTTTTCTTCATTTCAATAATTTTGTGATGTTGTATTATGAAAAAAAAACTCAACACAAAACATGTCTAGAAAGGGGCAGTGGTGGCAGAGAGAGAAGGTGATGGGAAACTGGATGCAGAAAGTAGGGCGCAGCAGCAGAAAGAACAGAGGAAGACATAGGGAATAGGATGCAGAAAGCAGGTGGTGGCAGCAGAGACAGTAGGTGACAGGGAATGGGACACAGGAAGCAGGCAGTGACAGCAGAGAGAGGAGAGGAGGTGATGGAATGGAATGAAGAAAGCAGGCGGTGGCAGCAGAGATACTAGGTGAAGGGGAATGGTACGCAGACTACAGGCAGTGGCAGCATTTAAATGAGTGTCATCTACAGTGACAAAGGCTACACACAGGTCAAGTAGTATAAGACCTTTGTATTTGATGGTGACGCTGGTAAGAGCATTTTGGGAATAGGATGCAGAAGGAGGCATAAAGCAGGTGGTGGTGGCAAAGAAAGGAGAGGAATGGGATGAAGAAAGCAGGCGGTTGCAGCAAAAGAGAGAAGGCGACGGGGAATGAAACACAGAATATAGGCGGTGGCAGTATAGAAAGGAGAGGCGAGGATGTGAATTGAGACGCAGGAAGCAGGCGGTGGCAGTAAATAGAGGAGAGGACGTGACAGAATGGGATGAAAAATGCAGGCGTGGCAGTAGAGAGAAGAGAGGAGGTGACAGGGAAAGAGATGAAGCAGGCAGTGGCAACAACAATTTAAAATGTACATTTTAACAATATTTTAAATCATATAAGTTATAAGAAATGAAAGTGAAAATATACAAAATCAAATATACAAGTCAAGAAATCAACATACATTTGAATACTTTTGTGTTAGTTTACCTGTTATAGGAGAGGTGATGGGGAACAGGATAAAGAAAGCAGGCGGTGGAGGTTGAGAGAAGAGAGGAGGTGATGGGTAAAGGGATGAAGCAGGAGGTGGCAGCAAAGACAGGAGGTCTAATATTTTTGCGTCAGTTTATTTTTTCATGATACAACACCACAATAAAGGCACTTGATGGTCTGGCTAGAGGGGACGATTGGAGGCCAATTTTTTTTTTTTTTTTACATTTTAATAATTTTGTGATGTTGTATTATGAGAAAAAACACAAAACATGGCTAGAAAGGGGCAGTGGTGGCAGAGAGGAGGTGATGGGAAATGGGACACAGGAAGCAGGCGGTGGCAGTAGAGAGACGAGAGAGGGTGACGGAATGGGATGAAGAAAGCAGCCAGTGGCAGGAGAGACATTAGGTTAAGGGAAATGGGATGCAGGAAGCATGTGGTGGAGGCCAGGTTATTTTTATTTTAATACTTTGTGATGTATTATGAAAAAATAAACTAACAAAAAAACATGGATAGAGAGAAGCCGGTGGAGATTGGAAAAATGGATGAAGAAAGTAGGTGGCGGTAGCAGAAAGCGTAGAGAAAGAGATAGGGAAAAGGATGCATAAAGCAGGCCAAGGCAGCAGAGATAGTAGGTCAGGTGGAATGGGACGCAGGTAGCAGGCGCTGACAGCAGAGAAAGGATGTGACGGAATGGGACACAGGTGGTGGCAGCAAAGAGTAGAGGTGATGGTGAATGGGACACAGAATACAGACGGTGGCAGCAAAGACAGTGGGTGAAGTGGAATAGGATGCAGGAAGCAGGCAGTGGAAGTACAGAGAGAAGAGGAGGTGATGGAATGGGATGAAAAAGCAGGCGGTGGCAGCAAAGACAGTAAGTGACAGGGAATGGGACGCAGGAAGGAGGCAGTGTCAGAAAAGAGAGGAGGTGATGGTAAATGGGACATAGAATACAGATGGTGGCAGTAGAGACAGTAGGTGAAGGGGAGTGTGATGCAGGAAGCAGGCAGTGGTAGTAAAGAGAGGAGAGTAGGTGACAGAATGGTATGTAGAGATCAGACAGTGGCAGCAGAGAGAAGAAAGGAGGTGATGGGGAAAGGGATGAAGCAGGCGGTGGCAGCAGAGACAGGCGGTCGAATATTTCGTGCCGGACGGGGTCCCGACAGTCGGGATCCCGACAGGCATTCACCCGACGTCGAGATCTCGACGGTCAAAACACAGACAGCCGGGGTCCACAACCCGCATAGAGGGAGAATAGAATAGGTGGCTCGCGTAGCGAGCCCGCAAGGGGCTTTGTTGCGCTCGCCATGCTGTCTGGGTCCGGCCAGTTGGGATCCCGTCGTCGGGATCCCGACTGTCGGAGCCCTAAACCACACCAGAATATTTTTGTGTCAGTATATTTTTTCATGATACAACAACACAATAAAGGCGTGTGATGGTCTGGCTAGAGGGGACGGTTGGAGGCCAGGTTTTTTTTTTACATTTTAATATTTTTGTGATGTTATATTATGAAAAAATAAACAAACACAAAACATGTCTAGAAAGGGGCAGTGGTGGCAGAGAGAGAAGGTGATGGGAAACTGGATGCAGAAAGTAGGGCGCAGCAGCAGAAAGAACAGAGGAAGACATAGGGAATAGGATGCAGAAAGCAGGTGGTGGCAGCAGAGACAGTAGGTGACAGGGAATGGGACACAGGAAGCAGACAGTGACAGCAGAGAGAGGAGAGGAGGTGATGGAATGGAATGAAGAAAGCAGGCGGTGGCAGCAGAGATACTAGGTGAAGGGGAATGGTACGCAGACTACAGGCAGTGGCAGCATTTAAATGAGTGTCATCTACAGTGGCAAAGGCTACACACAGGTCAAGTAGTATAAGACCTTTGTATTTGATGGTGACGCTGGTAAGAGCATTTTGGGAATAGGATGCAGAAGGAGGCATAAAGCAGGTGGTGGTGGCATAGAAAGGAGAGGAATGGGATGAAGAAAGCAGGACGTTTCAGCAAAAGAGAGGAGGCGACAGGGAATGAGACACAGAATATAGGCGGTGGCAGCACAGAAAGGAGAGGCGAGGATGGGGAATGAGACGCAGGAAGCAGGCGGTGGCAGTAAATAGAGGAGGTGACAGAATGAGATGAAAAATACAGGTGTGGCAGTAGAGAGAAAAGGAGGTGATGGAAGAGATGAAGCAGGCGGTGGCAGAAAAAAATGTAAATTTACATATGAATTTTTTTTTAAGCAAATAAGTTATAAGAAATTAAAGTGAAAAGATATAGTAGAGTGAGATATATAGTGAGATAGAGAGTGGATAAATAAGTAGATAGTGGATTAATAGATAGATAGATAGGGGAATGCGATAAAGAAAGCAGGCGGTGGAGGTTGAGAGAAGAGTAGAGGTGACGGAAGAGATGAAGCAGGCTGCGGCAGCAAAAGAAAATTTAAGCATAAAAGTTATAAGAAATTATAGTGAAGACATATATATTAGAGGGAGATATATACTGAGATAGAGAGTGAATAAATAAATAGATAGTGGATGAATAGATAAATAGATATCTAGTGGGTAAATAGATAGATAGATAGTGGATGAATAGATAGATAGTGAGTAGATAGATAGATAGACAGGTAGATGATAGTTAGATAGATAGATAGTGGGTGGGTAGATAGATAGGGGAATGCGATAAAGAAAGCAGGCGGTGGAGGTTGAGAGAAGAGAGGACGTGATGTGGAAAGGTATGAAGAAAGCAGGCGGTGGCAGCAGAGACAGTAGGTGGCAGGGGATGGGACACAGGAAGCAGATGGTGGCAGCAAAGAGTGGAGGTGACGGTGAATGGGACACAGAAAAAAAACGGTGGCAGCATAGACAGTAGGTGAAGGGGAATAGGATGTAGGAAACAGGTGGTGGCAGTAGAGAGAGGAGGTGACAGAATGGGATGAAGAAAGCAGGTGGTGGCAGCAGACAGTAGGTGAAGGGGAGTGGGACGCAGGAAGCAGGCAGTGGCAGTAAAGAGGAGAGTAGGTGACTAAATGAGATGTAGAGAGTGTCAGCGCAGGGGTATTTTGTGTTCCCGGCTGTGACCGTGGTGGACCAGTGGAGGGCGCTGGATAGTTAAACGCTGGAGGTCTGATGACGGACATAAACAGGGGGATCAGGGCACAGCAAACCAGAGTGTTGGCGGAGACCAGAAACAGGGGCGCGGAGTCTAACCTGCCAGCGGTATTCACCAGGGAGCCCCGCAAGGAGCTTTGGACTTAGCTGCGTCTGACAGGCAGGTCGCGGCCCCCTGCCCTGGTCCTCTGGATGCAGGCTGGGGTGATGACACTTGAACTTGGAGAGCTCAATGAGGGAAGTGCAATCTGGGAATTGCTGGGGATGTCGACGTGAGATGTCGACCGTGGTGTCGACAGATGAGGGAAGGCCCCCGGGGTACTTGCTGGAAGTATAGGACAGATGATGTAGTCACTATGAGAGCTGCAGGGAGTAGACAACCCCGGAGTCGACAGAGTCTGTCGGCAGTTTTCAGGACCAGGTGGAAAAGTCACTGATGGGCTGAAAAGCCAAATGATGTTTGTAGCGGAAAACCGGCTACTCAACTGCAGGGATGGAATCGCAGGAGTCTTCTGGAGATGGAGAGAACCAGGTAGGTATCGCAGGTGCAGGGGTACCCTGGAGATAGAGACACAGGAGAACCTGGGGATCTCAGAGCCTTGGAAACTTCTCTGACACAGGAGATTCTGGGAACAGGTAAGCAATTGTTCAAGGCAAGGAATGAAGGCCCAGGGCCTGAGTTATATCCCCCTTGCCTTTCTGTGATTGGCTGCCAGCCGCAGCACTAATCAACACTGGGGAAAGACAGACACACCTGATTACTGCACAGGTGTGTGTGGGTCAGGGATCAGGCTGCAGAACTCAGGGAAGTTCACTGGAGACTTAATCACTGGGAATGCAGGGCAGCTGCAGCAGCAGCAGCTAGGAGCAAACAGGCATAGAAACCTCAGAAACTGACTGAACCAAGTCAGGTTCATGACAGTACCTCCCCCTTTAGGGGTGGACTCCGAACACCCCAATGAACTTGGCAGTGACGGGAGGATCGGGCCCTTGAGGCTAGGACTCCACTATAGCTTAAGTTGCATCTAGTAAGATAGCCAGGGGCTTTTGGATAGCAACTTGTAGAATTCAATTTAATTTTTTCCTGAGGCAAAACATGGTTTTCATCTTCGGAACAGGTGGACCATCCATCATTGACAAAAACTGATTTTACTGGAATATCTTCCTGGAGAAAAACATGGTCGGGAGGGATAGATCCTCCCGGGAAGGGAGTTTCATCATGAACTGGGTCATAATCAGAATCTGAGTCCAATTCTAATGGACGCATATGATCCTTTCTCTTGGAAGTATCAGTTAGAAAGTCCTGTAAATAATGTAAAGCAGAAGAACCAATACAGATTGCAGACTCTGAATGATCAGTATACTTCTCTTTAGGGACAGAAGTGATGTTAGCTGGTACATCCATGGGACTAGAATTTCTTAAAGGACCTGCAGAAGGACAGAGTGAAATTACACCCATCTTTAAGTCAAGGGACCGGGGTTTAGAAATATCTTTATCTCTGGAGATATGATGACTCTTAATATATGGATCCTGGAGAGCCTGGTCTTGTTCAAGTTTAGATACTCCAGAAAATTGAGAACGCTGATATACACTGGGACAGGCAGAGTCCGGGCTGGAACCGGAACGGACTGAATCCGGACATTCAGATGGTCCATCTTGGACCTGGACTACACAGGGTGTAGACATAATGGCACAGGAAGAAGGCTGACCTGGAGTAAATGGCTTGGGTGCCATTTCTGGAACTGGAGAAACAGATACAGATGTTTTAGAAGTATTATGCATAAGAGCACTGCGGCATTGAGGCTTGTCACCCTTCCTGGATGTACAGAGGTTACAGTCTCTAATAAGGTGACTAGCACTACCACAATAGAAGCATAAGTGGAGCTGTCTGCGACGGTGACGTTCAGCTTCCGAGCATTTGGGATGTGAGTATCTCCTGACTTTGTCTTCATACTGCATGGAAGAGAGTGGATTATTTCTAAGTGAGGAAATAACAGGGGATTGTTTCATTGCAGTGGGTCGAGCAGAACTTCTTGCGGTAACTTGTGTACTCTGAAGAATCTCTGGTATTAACATTATTATAGTGGACAGAAGACTTTGCAGCTGTTCCAACAAGCTATGAAAAACACTCAGAGGCTCAGAATCCCTTTGACAAGGGAACTGGGAAATCCGTGGACAATTCATGGGTGACTGGGGACAGGAAACTGGAACAACCGGAGTTGACTTGGAACATGGACTAGAAGTACCCAGGAATTGCTGGAGATCGTCCAAACAGGAAGTGGCAGCAGGTGATGCAAAATTTTTTTGGACAGTCGACGCAGGAGGTGTCAACGACTGCTGTATAGTGTCCAATCGAGTGGATACTCCCTGGAGACTCTTCGTTATCCACTGCTGAGTGGCTTCTTGGATCTTCATACGGGCGGAGACATCTGGAAGAGCCGCTGGTCCCACACTTGGGTCGTGAGCCGAGTCCATCGGCCTTGAACAAACTGTCAGCGCAGGGGTATTTTGTGTTCCCGGCTGTGACCGTGGTGGATCAGTGGAGGGCGCTGGATAGTTAAACGCTGGAGGTCTGATGACGGACATAAACAGGGGGATCAGGGCACAGCAAACCAGAGTGTTGGCGGAGACCAGAAACAGGGGCGCGGAGTCTAACCTGCCAGCGGTATTCACCAGGGAGCCCCGCAAGGAGCTTTGGACTTAGCTGCGTCTGACAGGCAGGTCGCGGCCCCCTGCCCTGGTCCTCTGGATGCAGGCTGGGGTGATGACACTTGAACTTGGAGAGCTCAATGAGGGAAGTGCAATCTGGGAATTGCTGGGGATGTCGACGTGAGATGTCGACCGTGGTGTCGACAGATGAGGGAAGGCCCCCGGGGTACTTGCTGGAAGTATAGGACAGATGATGTAGTCACTATGAGAGCTGCAGGGAGTAGACAACCCCGGAGTCGACAGAGTCTGTCGGCAGTTTTCAGGACCAGGTGGAAAAGTCACTGATGGGCTGAAATGCCAAATGATGTTTGTAGCGGAAAACCGGCTACTCAACTGCAGGGATGGAATCGCAGGAGTCTTCTGGAGATGGAGAGAACCAGGTAGGTATCGCAGGTGCAGGGGTACCCTGGAGATAGAGACACAGGAGAACCTGGGGATCTCAGAGCCTTGGAAACTTCTCTGACACAGGAGATTCTGGGAACAGGTAAGCAATTGTTCAAGGCAAGGAATGAAGGCCCAGGGCCTGAGTTATATCCCCCTTGCCTTTCTGTGATTGGCTGCCAGCCGCAGCACTAATCAACACTGGGGAAAGACAGACACACCTGATTACTGCACAGGTGTGTGTGGGTCAGGGATCAGGCTGCAGAACTCAGGGAAGTTCACTGGAGACTTAATCACTGGGAATGCAGGGCAGCTGCAGCAGCAGCAGCTAGGAGCAAACAGGCATAGAAACCTCAGAAACTGACTGAACCAAGTCAGGTTCATGACAGAGAGCAGGCCGTGGCAGCACAGAGAAGAGAGGAGGTGACATACCCTCCAACATCTGAAGGGCAGAAATCGGTACACATTCGGGAAAGGGGTGTGGCCACGGGTTAAAGTGGGCGGGGTCAAAGCTGAAGTGGGCGTGGTCACACCCCCTTTCCGAATGTGTACTATGCCTCTTTTTTTTTTAAGAGGACCCCCACCCTGCAAAGAGCCCTTAGGATTGGCAGCTCTGCACATGTTGGGAGGGACAGGAGCTCTGACAGATCACACCACCTCCCCATCTGCAGGCTCACACAGATACCATACTACATGCACAGATGTGTGATTGCATGTATGTATGTCTGTGATCTGCCTTAATGAAGGCAGCATGGATGCTGGTGGCTCCCAGGTGACTGTCATATGCACCATTGCAGCAGCAGGTGTATGCAGGGGGGAGGATGTTTTGGGGACACTCGTTGTGTGGCTGGGGACTGTGGACATTGCCACTGATCAGGCAATGCGTGTGTGCCGGGGCTCAGCCTGTGGAGGCATTACTAGGACAGATCTGTGGGCAATGCATCAGATACAGGGAAGCCCACAATGATTGCCAGACACTGTGTGTGTGTTACCTCACAGCTGCTGCTCCGTCCTGACTCCTGTGTGTGAGGCAGCGAGCAGACTGGGGAAGCTGTCAGTCCCTCCCCTGCTTCCTGACACTTATGGTAGCGGCCTCTACTTCAGCCTGGCTCACTCAGCCAGGGCCTCCCTTCTGGTGCCCCTGCTACACGGCCAGCAGCATCAAGGCAAGCACCAAAAGATACGTGTGACAGACTGTGTGAGCAGGGGGAGGCGGGTCCTGCGCGTCCCTGCAGGGCACCTTGGGAGATGAAGTCTTCCTGCCCAGCCACTCCCCCCTCTCAACTAATGCTGCCGGAAAAGCAGCAGATAGAACAGAACTATAAAACTACAACTCCCAGAGTCAGGTGGCGGCTATCAAAAAATCGGTACATCGGTACACATTGATTTTTGCCGGTACAGACCGCTAAAAAGCGGTACTGTACCGGCAGAATTGGTACAGTTGGAGGGTATGAGGTGATGGGGACAGGGATGAAGCAGGCGGTGGCAGCAGGTTTCATATTTTTGTGTCAGTTTATGTTTTCATAATACAACAACACAATAAAGGCGTGTGATGGTCTGGCTAGAGGGGGAACGGATGGAGGCCAGGTTTTTTTTTCTTCATTTCAATAATTTTGTGATGTTGTATTATGGAAAAAACCCCAACACAAAACATGGCTAGAAAGGGGCAGTGGTGGCAGAAAGAGAAGGTGATTGGAAACTGTATGCAGAAAGTAGGGGGCAGCAGCAGAAAGCATAGAGGAAGACATAGGGAATAGGATGCAGAAAGCAGGTGGTGGTAGCAGAGACAGTAGGTGACAGGGAATGGGACACAGGAAGCAGGCAGTGACAGCAGAGAGGAGAGGAGGCGATGGAATGGAATGAAGAAAGCAGGCGGTAACAGCAGAGACACTAGGTTAAGGGGAATGGTACACAGACTACAGGCAGTGGAAGCATTTAAATGAGTGTCATCTACAGTGGCAAAGGCTACACACAGGTCAAGTAGTATAAGACCTTTGTATTTGATGTTGACGCTGGTAAGAGCAGTTTGGGAATAGGATGCAGAAGGAGGCATAAAGCAGGTGGTGGTGGCAAAGAAAGGAGAGGAATGGGATGAAGAAAGCAGGCGGTTGCAGCAAAAGAGAGAAGGCGACGGGGAATGAAACACAGAATATAGGCGGTGGCAGTATAGAAAGGAGAGGCGAGGATGTGAATTGAGACGCAGGAAGCAGGCGGTGGCAGTAAATAGAGGAGAGGACGTGACAGAATGGGATGAAAAATGCAGGCGTGGCAGTAGAGAAGAGAGGAGGTGACAGGCAAAGAGATGAACCAGGCAGTGGCAACAAAAATTTAAAATGTACATTTTAACAATATTTTAAATCATATAAGTTATAAGAAATGAAAGTGAAAATATACAAAATCAAATATACAAGTCAAGAAATGAACATACATTTGAATACTTTTGTGTTAGTTTACCTGTTATAGGAGAGGTGATGGGGAACAGGATAAAGAAAGCAGGCGGTGGAGGTTGAGAGAAGAGAGGAGGTGATGGGTAAAGGGATGAAGCAGGAGGTGGCAGCAAAGACAGGAGGTCTAATATTTTTGCGTCAGTTTATTTTTTCATGATACAACACCACAATAAAGGCACTTGATGGTCTGGCTAGAGGGGACGATTGGAGGCCAATTTTTTTTTTTTTTACATTTTAATAATTTTGTGATGTTGTATTATGAGAAAAAACACAAAACATGGCTAGAAAGGGGCAGTGGTGGCAGAGAGAGGAGGTGATGGGAAATGGGACACAGGAAGCAGGCGGTGGCAGTAGAGAGACGAGAGAGGGTGACAGAATGGGATGAAGAAAGCAGCCAGTGGCAGGAGAGACATTAGGTTAAGGGAAGTGGGATGCAGGAAGCATGTGGTGGAGGCCAGGTTATTTTTATTTTAATACTTTGTGATGTATTATGAAAAAATAAACTAACAAAAAAACATGGATAGAGAGAAGCCGGTGGAGATTGGAAAAATGGATGAAGAAAGTAGGTGGCGGTAGCAGAAAGCGTAGAGAAAGAGATAGGGAAAAGGATGCATAAAGCAGGCCAAGGCAGCAGAGATAGTAGGTCAGGTAGAATGGGACGCAGGTAGCAGGCGCTGACAGCAGAGAAAGGATGTGACGGAATGGGACACAGGTGGTGGCAGCAAAGAGTAGAGGTGATGGTGAATGGGACACAGAATACAGACGGTGGCAGCAAAGACAGTGGGTGAAGTGGAATAGGATGCAGGAAGCAGGCAGTGGAAGTACAGAGAGAAGAGGAGGTGATGGAATGGGATGAAAAAGCAGGCGGTGGCAGCAAAGACAGTAAGTGACAGGGAATGGGACGCAGGAAGGAGGCAGTGTCAGAAAAGAGAGGAGGTGATGGTAAATGGGACATAGAATACAGATGGTGGCAGTAGAGACAGTAGGTGAAGGGGAGTGTGATGCAGGAAGCAGGCAGTGGTAGTAAAGAGAGGAGAGTAGGTGACAGAATGGTATGTAGAGATCAGACAGTGGCAGCAGAGAGAAGAAAGGAGGTGATGGGGAAAGGGATGAAGCAGGCGGTGGCAGCAGAGACAGGCGGTCGAATATTTCGTGCCGGACGGGGTCCCGACAGTCGGGATCCCGACAGGCATTCACCCGACGTCGAGATCTCGACGGTCAAAACACAGACAGCCGGGGTCCACAACCCGCATAGAGGGAGAATAGAATAGGTGGCTCGCGTAGCGAGCCCGCAAGGGGCTTTGTTGCGCTCGCCATGCTGTCTGGGTCCGGCCAGTTGGGATCCCGTCGTCGGGATCCCGACTGTCGGAGCCCTAAACCACACCAGAATATTTTTGTGTCAGTATATTTTTTCATGATACAACAACACAATAAAGGCGTGTGATGGTCTGGCTAGAGGGGACGGTTGGAGGCCAGGTTTTTTTTTTACATTTTAATATTTTTGTGATGTTATATTATGAAAAAATAAACAAACACAAAACATGGCAAGAAAGGGGTAGTGGTGGCAGAGAGAGGAGGTGATGGGAAACTGGATGTAGAAAGTAAGTGGCAGCAACAGAAAGCGTAGAGGAAGAGATAGGGAATGGGATGCAGAAAGCAGGCAATGGCACCATAGAGGAGAGTAGGGGAATGGGATGCAGAAAGCAGGTGGTGGCGGTAAAGAGAGGATACATGTCAGGGAATGAAATGCAGAAAGCAGTTGGTGGCGGCAGAGCGAGGATAGGTGTTAGTGAATAGTGAATGCAGAAAGTAGACGTGGTGGCATAAAGGAGAGGAGGAGAATGGGATGCAGAAAACAGGTGGTAGCAGCAGAGAGAGGAGGTGAAGAGGAATGGGAGGCAGAAAGCAGGCAGTAATAGCAGAGAGAGGAGGAGAGGAGAAATGGGATTCAGAAATGAAGGCAGTGGTGGCAGAAAGAGGAGAATGGGAGGTTGGCGGCTGTTTCTATTTTGTTTACAATTTAAATTTTTTGGTACTCTTTACCTAGAAGGGCGCCCATCGCGGTGATCGCGGGCATCGCGGGTAGTACATTAACGGCACCCGCGATCACCGCGATTTCCCTTAGGGTTCAATGTTAAATTTAGTGGTGACCGCGATTTTCCATTCAATGCTTCAATGCCCGCGATTTGGACATAGGAATCAATGTTAAATGGGCTACAGAGCCCAAATAGGCACAATTAACCCTTAAATGTCCCCCCAAATTTTTAACGCCACCCCACGATCCACGCCAACCCGAAGCGTGGCAAGCGTAGCGAGCCCGCGAGGGGCGGCGGTACGCGTCCTCCGACCTTTTCATGCCCTACTATCCACGTCGGCGTGGAGTTGAGAATAGAATAGTGTGGCGAGCGCAGCGAGCCACCGAGGCCCGAAGCGTGGCGAGCGCAGCGAGGGGACGCGGATACCTTCACAGTTATACGCGTCCCCTCGCGGGCTTCAAAGGTGTCCGTGGCGACTGTGAAGTCCGCGAAGGGACGCGTTTACCTGTGAAGGTATCCGCGTGCGCTCGCCACGCTTCGGGCCTCGGTGGCTCGCTGCGCTCGCCACACTATTCTATTCTCAACTCCACGCCGACGTGGATAGTAGGGCATGAAAAGGTCGGAGGACGCGTACCGCCGCCCCTCGCGGGCTCGCTGCGCTCGCCACGCTTCGGGTTGGCGTGGATCGTGGGGTGGCGTTAAAAATTTATGGGGACATTTAAGGGTTAATTGTGCCTATTTGCCCATTTAACATTGATTCCTATGTCCAAATCGCGGGCATTGAGGCATTTTACATTAAAATCGCGGTCAATCAGACTTTTTAACATTGTTCCCTATGGGAAAATCGCGGTCATCGCGGGCACCCGATTTTTATGTACCCGCGATTTACCCGCGATGACCGCGATTTTTTACCCCCGACGCCCGCGATTCCAATCGCGGGCGCCGTTCTAGGTAAAGAGTACCCATTTTTTTTTATTGTTTTGATACAACAACAACACAAAGAAAGGTATGTGATGGTCTGCCTAGAAGTGGCAGTGGAAGACTGTTTTTTTACATTTTAATATTTATTTTTTCATGATACAACAATACAATAAAGGCGTGTGATGGACCGGGGGGGGGACGGTTGGAGGCCAGGTTTTTTTTTATGTACAGTTTAATATTTTTGTGATGTTGTATAATGAAAAAATAAACTAGCACAAAATATTACAAGAAAGGGGCAGTGGTGGCAGAGAGAGGTGATGGGAAACTGGATGCAGAAAGTAGGCGACGGCAGCAGAAAGTGTAGAGGAAGAGATAGGGATTAGGATTTAGAAAGCAGTTGGTGGTGGCAGAAAGAGGATACAGTACGTGACAGGGAATGGGATGAAGAAAGCAGGCAGTAGCGGCATAGAGGAGAGAAGGTGAATGGAATGCAGAAAGCAGGTGGTAGTAGCAGAGAGAGGAACTGACTGGTAATGGGATGCGTAAGGCAGGTGGTGGTAGCAGAGAGAGGAGGTGACAGTAAATGGGACATAGAAAGCAGGCGGTAGCAGTATAGAGAAGAGGAAGCAATGGGGAATGGAATGCAGAAAGCAGGTGGTGAAAGCAGAGAGAGGAGAGGAAGTGTTAGGGAATGGAATGCAGAAAGCAGGTGGTGCCAGCAGAGAGAGGAGAGGAAGTGTTAGGGTACCGAATGCAGAAAACAGGTGGAGGCAGCAGAGAGAGGAGAGGAAGTGTTAGGGAATGGAATGCAGAAAGCAGGTGGTGTCAGCAGAGAGAGGAGAGGAAGTGTAAGGGAATGGAATGCGGAAAACAGGTGGAGGCAGCAGAGAGAGGAGAGGAAGTGTTAGGGAATGGAATGCAGAAAGCAGGTGGTGTCAGCAGAGAGAAGAAAGGAAGTGTTAGGGTCCCGAATGCAGAAAGCAGGTGGTGTCAGCAGAGAGAGGACAGGAAGTGTTAGGGAATGGAATGCAGAAAGCAGGTGGTGGCATCAGAGAGAGGAGAGGAAGTGTTAGGGAATGGGATGCAGAAAGCAGGTGGTGGCAACAGAGAGATGAGAGGAAGTGTTAGGGTACAGAATGCAGAAACCGGGTCGTGTCAGCAGAGAGAAGAAAGGAAGTGTTAGGGTCCCGAATGCAGAAAGCAGGTGGTGGCATCAGAGAGAGGAGAGGAAGTGTTAGGGAATGGGATGCAGAAAGCAGGTGGTGGCATCAGAGAGAGGAGAGGAAGTGTTAGGGAATGGGATGCAGAAAGCAGGTGGTGGCAACAGAGAGATGAGAGGAAGTGTTAGGGTCCCGAATGCAGAAAGCAGGTGGTGGCATCAGAGAGAGGAGAGGAAGTGTTAGGGAATGGAATGCAGAAAGCAGGTGGTGGCATCAGAGAGAGGAGAGGAAGTGTTAGGGAATGGGATGCAGAAAGCAGGTGGTGGCAACAGAGAGATGAGAGGAAGTGTTAGGGTACAGAATGCAGAAAGCAGGTGGTGGCAGCAGAGAGAGGAGAGGAAGTGTTAGGGAATGGGATACAGAAAGCAGGTGGTGGCAACAGAGTGAGGAGATGAAGTGTTAGGGTACAGAATGCAGAAAGCGGGTGGTGTCAGCAGAGAGAGGAGAGGAAGTGTTAGGGAATGGAATGCAGAAAGCAGGCAGTGCTGTCATAGAGAGGAGGTGAGGAAATGGTATGAAGAAAGCATGTGCTGGCAGTAGAAAGAAGAGAGGAAGTGACTGGGGAAAGGGTTGAAGCAGGCGGTGGTAGTAAAGTGAGAAGGTGATGGGGAAAGTATAAAGCCCCATACACACAAACAATATTGCCTAATGTGTCTACTCCATATTGTTAATGATGCTCACTCCCTTTCATTGTTTAACGAAGACGAGGGGAGTCCTCGTTATTGCCGGTCATGCTGCAGCTGTAGCATGACCGTAGCTCTATTCCCCTCCCGCATCGGAAAGTGTGCACAGGTTGCCGGAGTCGGCATCCCTGCCGCTGCCGATATCGCCGTAATTGGGGACTCATTAAGTGTGTATGGGGCTTTACTTTCCTCCAACCATCCAACTGACCAACTACCCAACTTGTCTGTTCATCTAAAATGCTGCTCCACATACGTAACCGAGTTTATCATCAGACCAGCCAAATTCTCTCCGACTTGTGATGCCACAGAAGTAGGCGGCAGTGTCTGCATACGTCTGCATGCTTTGAGTAAATAAATATTGCAATAAATAAATAAACAAACAAACAAACCATTTTGCATGTGTATTTATTTCAATAAGTTCCAGAATGCCCTGGTATCTGTAAATTAGTATCTCCTACAGTGATTAAAAACTTGAAACCTTTATAAAAAGGTTGTAATGTATAGAAAAAAAAATTGGTAGTGCCAACGCTCAGTATACAAAATAATGAGTGATGCATTCCCTAGAAGTCAGTATTTTTGCGCATGCCCTGCATACCTCCCAACTGTTCCTATTACAGTGGAACAGTCCTGCTATTTGAAGACTGTGCCGCTATCTTTCCCGCTAGTGGCAATGTACCCTTGGTGGGGAGAGGGGCAGTTGTAGGGAGCCAGAGATTACCGCTGCTCAACTCTGTATGGCACTGCATCTCTCCACATGGAGGGAGCAAACCAGGAGCTGCCCAGCTTCCAGGGGAATGCTGGCATGGTCCCGAAAATGAAAAAAAAAAAAAAAATGGCTGCGATGATAGGCCACGGCCAACTGCTCCTTAGCCCCATCCCTTTTCTGGACCGGCCGAGACAGGTCCCGATTTATAAATACCTAAATAGATGTTTGCATGCATGTGGCGGTACTGCCAGATCCAATGTGCAGAAACTAGGGTCCTATGTCCTCTGCATACTGCAGCATGGAAAGCCAGGATGATAGAAGTCACTGGCTTTCCCGCTACCCAGGAATCCGACCCTGGTCCCCACCATGGGGGGGACTCGGGGTGCCTTTGGTGTGAACAGTGCGACCTGGGTCACGCTAAAAGGACAAGAGAGCGGAATGACCTCATCTACAAGTACCGGCAGATCAGGTAGGCTACACACGGGTGCGGTCTGAAAGGGTTCTACCTGGTAATACTGCGGGTCCAGCCGGCAGTGTGAACAGGGAATCAGTTGCTGAGACAGGGCTTGTAACCATGTACAATAATTAGTGTGAAAGGGGTATTATGAGAAAAGAGGATCGGGTTCTACTGCTTCTCATTAAGGACCTCGGCTATCAGGCTGGACCCTGAACATTTATAAAGGAATAGCTACCCCCTGACTGATACAGCAGAGCAGACTGGGCACCCCCTGGACTTATACAGCGGAGCAGACTGGGCACCCGCTGACTGATACAGTAGACCATATAATCTTCACTACACTATATACCCCTATACTATGCACTGCATCCCTACACTATATACCCCCTATACTCCGCACTACAACAATTCTCTATATACCGCTATACTCCACACTACACTATATATACCCTATACTCCGCACTACATCACTACACTATATAGCCCCTATACTCCATACTGCATCACTACACTAAATAGCCCTATACTCCACACTATATACCCCCATATTCCTCAGAACATACCTAAACTATATACCCCTATATACTGTTCGAAGAACAGCCCTGTCATCATGAAATATAAGAAAAGGAGACTTGCAGGACAATGCTCCCAACTCCGATACTCTCTTTGCTGACGCAACTGCCAACAAAAATACAAGCTTTCATGTAAGGAACTTAAGGTCAGCCGACCTCAATGGCTCAAAAGGCGCCTTTTGAAGACACTCCAGTACCAGCGATAAATCCCATGGAGCCACTGGTTGCTTGTAGGGAGGTTTCAATCATGAAACCCCTTGCAGGAAAGTTTGCACCTCCGGTAGCAATGCTATCCTTTTCTGGAAGTAAATCGACAAGGCCGATATATGTACCTTGAGTGACTGAAGGCTTAACCCAGACGAGAAACCATCCTGCAAAAACTCCAGCAATTTAGACAGTCGAAATCGCGATGTATGCGACTTCTGCCTTCCACATCACCTAATATAGGTCTTCCAGACCCTATAATAGTTAGCTGAAGACACTGACTTCCTAGCTTTCACCATGGTGTTAACCACAGCCTCCGAGAAACCCTTGTTCTTCAAGATGGCGGTCTCAATAGCCAAGCCATCAAATCTAGCCGAGCTGAATCCAGGTGTAAGAACGGCCCTTGGCTTAACAGATTTGACCTCAGAGGTAGACGCCACGAGTCCACCGACAATCTCTGAAGCCTCGAGAACCAGGACCTCCTTGGCCAATCTGGAGCTACAAGAATCACCAGAATTCTTTGGGACTGGATTCTTTTCAACACTCTCGCCTGCATTGGAAACGGCGGGAAGGCATAAAGTAGATTCCCCTCCCAGGGGATAGTCATTGCATCCACTGCTTTGGCCAGTGGATCTCTTGTCCTGGCATAGAACCTGGGCACCTGATGATTTAACCTTGATGCCATCAGGTCCACATCCGGAGTTCCCTACTTCACTGTAACCTGATGAAATACCTGTGGGTTCAGGCTCCATTTCCCCTCTCGCAGTTCCTCCCTGCTCAGGAAATCGGCCTCGGCATTCTCCACCCCTGGGATTAATATCGCTGATGATGCTGGAACATTCTGTTCAGCCCACAAGAAGATCAGGGAAACCTCCCACATGGCCAGCTTGCTGTGTGTGCCTCAATGATGATTCAGGTACGCCACAGCCGTGGCGTTGACGGTCTGAAACCTCAAAGGAAGACCCTGCAATCTTTCTCCTGCCAGAGATATCACTTTCCACACAGCCCGCAGTTCCAAGATATTGAGGCAGACTCCTCCGAGGTCCATAAGCCCTGAAGGCGTAGGTCCAGAACCACTGCCCCCCAGCCCCTGAGACTGGAGTCGGTAGTGACTACCAGCCAGTCCCAGGACAGCAGAGACCGACCCCACTGAAGGAAATCCACCTCCATCCACCATTGCAGCGAAGACCGTGTTTCTGGAGACAACACTATGTGCTCTGATTTCATGGTCTGAGTATTCCCCGACCAAGATGTCAGGATGTCCCACTGGAACACTCGAGAGTGGAACCTGGCAAACTGTAGCGTCTCGAAAGTCGCCACCATTTTCCCCAGCAGTTTGAGACACCTCCAAACCGATGGACTCCAGGATCTCCTGAACCAAGTTGGCTATGTCTCTGGCCTTTGTCTCTGGTAGAAATACCGATCTCTTTTGTAGATGGGTATCCAGGACAACCGCTAGGAACTGGATTCTCTGTGACGGCACAAGCTGAGACTTTTGTAAGTTTAAAAGCCAACCGTGAGCTTGCAAAAAACTGATGGCTGCTGCCAAGTGACTCTGCAATCTCTCCGCCGACTCTGCTTTGAACAGCACGTCGTCCAAATATGGAATCACAGTGATTCCCCTCAGTCGGAGAGCAGCCGCCATTACTGACATAATTTTGGTGAATACCCTTGGTGCTGTGGCCAGACCAAAGGGCAACGCCTGGAATTGCAAATGCAGGTCTCCTATCGCAAACCTCAAGAGAGCCTTATGTTCCGGGGGGATAGGAACATGCAGATATGCGTCCTGGACATCCATGGACGCCAAAAATTCTCCCTGGTCCAGGCTCAGCAGCACAGACCGTAGAGATTCCATCTTGAAATGGTCTACCCACAGATGGAGATTCAAAGACTTTAAATTTAAGATTGGTCTGAAGGACCCGTCTGGCTTGGGCACCAAAAACAGAGTGAAATAAAAGCCTTTCTTCCACTCCGCTCGAGGGACCGGGATCACCACACTTTTCTCTAAGAGAGAAGAAGAGCAGCACGGAGCCGAGACTCCTTTGGCAGTGGTGTAGGAATGAATCTTCTCGGAGGAAGATCCTTGAAGGGAATCCTGTAACCATGAGATACAATGTCCAACACCCAAGGATCCCGGCCCAACAATGCCCAAGCGTCCCTGAACCATCTCAGATGCCCCCCCCCCACCTTGACTACCGCTGGGATATTTCCCAGGTAGTCATGCTGAGGGCTTGTCCTCACCTTTGGTGCTCGGTTTCTTATGAAAGGAACCAAACTTTGACTTTGGGGCCTTGCCCCTGGAGGACTGAAACTTTCCCCTAAAGGACTGTCCTCAAAAGGACGCACCCCCTCTAGGGGAGGGCCGAAAGGACGGCCTAAAAGCAGAAAACTTTGAGGCCTGTTTAGCTGCAGGAGCCGTCAGGAAGGTACTTTTGCCTCCCGTGGCCTGCTTAATAATCTCTTCCAGCTCTGAACCAAACAACAGCTTTCCTTTAAAAGCTAATGCCTCTAAGGCCTTTTTTGATTCATTATCCGCCTCCCAGGCTTTAAGCCAAAGCACTCTCCTGGCATTGACGGACACCGTGGATACTCTGGAAGCCATTTTGAGAGCTTCCTCCTCAGCCTCAAGCACATACTCCGCAGCTGCTTTTAGCTTCTCAGCAAGCAGTTACACACCTGGATCAGCATGCAAAATTGTACATAAGTCTTTGGCCCACACAATCATGGCCTTAGAGACCCAGGCTGATGCTATAAGAAGGCGTAAAGTAAAACCCACCCCTTCAAATATTGCCTTGAGGTTACCTTCAAGCTTCTTGTCTACGGGGTCCTTAAAGGCTGCCCCCCTGGACAGGTTGCACCGTGGCTTTACAAAGCCGTGCCACAGAAGCGTCTACCACCGCAACTTTTTCCCAGAGGTCTTCATGAGCCTCAGGCATGGGGTATAGACTGAAAAATCTCTTAGGCATCTGAAGCCTTTTATCGGCCGTTTTCCAAGCCCCTTCCAATAAATCGTGTAAACCATCATCCGCAGGGAAGGTAACAGTTTCCTTACGCTGCCACTTAAGTACACCTTTTGCAGGACTTTTATCCTCCACAGACAAATCCAAAGCCTGTTTAACAGCAGTAATCAAATCCTCCACCCCTGGGGCAGAGGAATCCTCAGAGTCATCACCCTGATCCCAGGGGATGTCTGTGTACTCTCCCTCCTCTTCAGCAACAAGCAATGGCACTGAATAAGACCTTTTTGGGGTCCCTACAGTATCACCATCAAATTTGTCTAACAAATCATTAAACCTGCTGATCCCCTTAGCAGTATCTTGCATGACCTGTAAGAAACCAGGATCTGCTTGGGTCAAAGGCAAGGAGCCAGAGGACTGCTGAGATGATGACATAGGTCTAGGGGAAGCTACCAACACATCACTCTGCCTGTCCAGCAACTGCACTAAGGCATTTACAGACCTGCCCAGGGCACTGGCCCACGCAGGCTCCGATTGCTCTACCCCAGGGGTAGCCAACTCCAGTCCTCAAGAGCTACCAACAGTGCATGTTTTCCATGTCTCCTCACAGAATCACAAGTGAAGTAATTAGCTCCACCTGTGGATCTTTGAAATGTGTTAGTCAGTCATGCGTGCACCTGTGTACCTGTGAGGTGAGCTGGAAAACATGAACTGTTGGTAGCTCTCGAGGACTGGAGTTGGCTACCCCTGCTCTACCCTCTGGGGTTCACTGCCCATGGGTCTCACACCAGCGCAAGTAAAACACATGCCCCCCTCGGCCATCTGCTCAGGGACAAATTTTAGTGTACAAACACTACAAGCGCACAATGCATTAAGGGCTCCCTCCCCCAAAGCCACAGACTGTTGCTCAGACATGATGCAAAAAGTAACACAGTCACAGTGCTCAAAGTACAGGCGTTTTATACAGAGCCAATGTACCACAGTCACTTATCTGTCTGAAGCTTTCAGAAGTGGGGAAAACGATGCCCAGGAAATCCAATCACTGCTAGGATCTGTCAGCCAGCTCAGCTCCGCTGCAAGCATTCTGAATGGCGCCAAAACAGAGTGAGGGAAGATACCAAGTCCCTGCTGTTGCGGGGTCCGTGGCTTTTGGCGCCAACCACCCCCAGACAGCCACTGCAGGATCTCCAAGTTCCAGTGTCTCCCCCTCTGCTGGGGACCACTTGGAACATGCCTGTAACACACTGCTGTCCTCTCATACAGGAGCTAAGTGTGTAAGCTCCGCAGAAAATGGCCGCAGCCATCACAGAGCGCCTGTCCCCCATGATCCCCACCTAGCGTGAAGCCGGTTTCAGAGCGCTCCGGAGCCCAGGCAGCTTCTTAATAGAAGCTGTAAGCGCTGCACAGGGAGACTAGACAGTGTCTCCCCTGTGCGCAGTGAGCTCACAGGAAGCGCTTCTGCCAGCTCCTGCTGAGAATCCTCACACTGTGCCTACCTAGCTAGTGTAAAAGTTAATAAAATAAAAAACTCCTAACTAACTCTAATCCTTTGGCTGCTCCAGCAGCCCTTTAGAATAGCACCCACTCCAGTGGGCACCTAACACGAACTGAGGAGTCTGGGATGCAGAAGGGGAGGAGCCTACCCTCCAAAAGCTTTAGGATAGGTGCCTGGCTCCTACGGACCCTCCTACATCCCAAAGTTGAGCTGTGTCACCAGGACCATTGAAAGAGAAAAACACTTTCTGAATGGGTGTAGATGGTTATAAAATAACTACCTGGACATATATAACCAGGTATTAGAATGAATATTAGCTAAGATTAAACCAACCTTTACATGTTGAAGTGTAGAAAGATATGCTTCCAATGTGTTTGAGGGCTGTGTGTGGCTTGCAGGTAGTGAAATAATGGTTTTCACTTAATAGCCTGCAGCATTGCTTATTACATTCAGGTGTATGTGTTTGACTAGTAATCAGCGTTAATTAGCAGACCCAGGCGTCTGATCTCATGCGGTATCTCTAGGGGTGGTCTGGAGCAATCTTTGGTGTCCGCCTGTTTTTGGGCCAAAATGCACGGTGCGTTCGCCGATCGAGGAGGTTGTGGCACCGTGCATTTTGTGTGCACACCCCCGTGTACGCCCATGTTTATTATGCCCAGTTTTCCTCATTATTCCGGCCGCTCCCATAAAAACGCCCACATGCCGCCCACAATGACCGTGCTCCTGCGGACAGGTTTTTTCGCACGGAGAGACCCGTCCGTAAGCAGTGTGAGGTCGCCGCACATGCGCATTGCGAAAGATACGCATGCGCAGATGAAAAAAAAAGCCTGATCCGCCCGTATACGGTCCCACCGTACCAAACAGAATAACCCCCTATGTACATTGTTCTCATTGACTCTCAAGGCTGTGAAATCAGAGTGCTGTCCACAGTGAGCCCCCCCCCCCCCCCCCCCCCGTGCATGGCTGCGAATGGATGATTTACATACTCATCCATTTGCAGGCAGGGGGAAATCATTCGATGGTCGGCGATACGGTGTCTCTAAGCATGCGCAGAAAATGTGAATGCACAGAGGACCAAATGGATATGAATAAGGTCCTATATACCCCCTGTACTCCGCACTACATCAGTACACTATATGCCCCCTATACTCCACACTACATCAGTACACTATATGCCCCCTATACTCCACACTACATCAGTACACTATATGCCCCCTGTACTCCGCACTACATCAGTACACTATATGCCCCCTATACTCCGCACTACATCAGTACACTATATGCCCCCTATACTCCACACTACATCAGTACACTATATGCCCCCTACACTCCACACTACATCAGTACACTATATGCCCCCTGTACTCCACACTACATCAGTACACTATATGCCCCCTATACTCCACACTACATCAGTACACTATATGCCCCCTGTACTCCACCCTACATCAGTACACTATATGCCCCCTGTACTCCACACTACATCAGTACACTATATGCCCCCTGTACTCCGCACTACATCAGTACACTATATGCCCCCTGTACTCCGCACTACATCAGTACACTATATGCCCCCTATACTCCACACTACATCAGTACACTATATGCCCCCTGTACTCCGCACTACATCAGTACACTATATGCCCCCTATACTCCACACTACATCAGTACACTATATGCCCCCTATACTCCACACTACATCAGTACACTATATGCCCCCTATACTCCACACTACATCAGTACACTATATGCCCCCTATACTCCACACTACATCAGTACACTATATGCCCCCTATACTCCACACTACATCAGTACACTATATGCCCCCTATACTCCACACTACATCAGTACACTATATGCCCCCTATACTCCACACTACATCAGTACACTATATGCCCCCTATACTCCACACTACATCAGTACACTATATGCCCCCTACACTCCACACTACATCAGTACACTATATGCCCCCTGTACTCCGCACTACATCAGTACACTATATGCTCCCTATACTCCACACTACATCAGTACACTATATGCCCCCTATACTCCGCACTACATCAGTACACTATATACCCCCTGTACTCCGCACTACATCAGTACACTATATGCCCCCTATACTCCACACTACATCAGTAAACTATATGCCCCCTATACTCCACACTACATCAGTACACTATATGCCCCCTACACTCCACACTACATCAGTACACTATATGCCCCCTGTACTCCACACTACATCAGTACACTATATGCCCCCTATACTCCACACTACATCAGTACACTATATGCCCCCTGTACTCCACACTACATCAGTACACTATATGCCCCCTGTACTCCACACTACATCAGTACACTATATGCCCCCTGTACTCCGCACTACATCAGTACACTATATGCCCCCTGTACTCCGCACTACATCACTACACTATATGCCCCCTATACTCCACACTACATCAGTACACTATATGCCCCCTGTACTCCGCACTACATCAGTACACTATATGCCCCCTATACTTCACACTACATCAGTACACTATATGCCCCCTATACTCCACACTACATCAGTACACTATATGCCCCCTATACTCCACACTACATCAGTACACTATATGCCCCCTATACTCCACACTACATCAATACACTATATGCCCCCTATACTCCACACTACATCAGTACACTATATGCCCCCTATACTCCACACTACATCAGTACACTATATGCCCCCTATACTCCACACTACATCAGTACACTATATGCCCCCTATACTCCACACTACATCAGTACACTATATGCCCCCTACACTCCACACTACATCAGTACACTATATGCCCCCTGTACTCCGCACTACATCAGTACACTATATGCTCCCTATACTCCACACTACATCAGTACACTATATGCCCCCTATACTCCGCACTACATCAGTACACTATATACCCCCTGTACTCCGCACTACATCAGTACACTATATGCCCCCTATACTCCACACTACATCAGTAAACTATATGCCCCCTATACTCCACACTACATCAGTACACTATATGCCCCCTACACTCCACACTACATCAGTACACTATATGCCCACTCCACACTACATCAGTACACTATATGCCCCCTACACTCCACACTACATCAGTACACTATATGCCCCCTATACTCCACACTACATCAGTACACTATATGCCCCCTATACTCCACACTACATCAGTACACTATATGCCCCCTATACTCCACACTACATCAGTACACTATATGCCCCCTGTACTCCACACTACATCAGTACACTATATACCCCCTGTACTTCACACTACATCAGTACACTATATGCCCCCTATACTCCGCACTACATCAGTACACTATATGCCCCCTATACTGCACACTACATCAGTACACTATATACCCCCTGTACTCCGAACTACATCAGTACACTATATGCCCCCTACACTCCACACTACATCAGTACACTATATGCCCCCTATACTCCACACTACATCCGTACACTATATGCCCCCTACACTCCACACTACATCAGTACACTATATGCCCCCTATACTCCACACTACATCAGTACACTATATGCCCCCTATACTCCGCACTACATCAGTACACTATATGCCCCCTACACTCCACACTACATCAGTACACTATATACCCCCTGTACTCCGCACTACATCAGTACACTATATGCCCCCTACACTCCACAAGGGTCAAATGCAGGATTTTCATGGGGGTATTTCCATAAATCGACATTAAAATAAATGATTAGGAACTAAATATATTCATATCAATTAGTAAAATATTGAATGTGTGTGCGCACAAAAAGCTGCAGGTGCCCGCTGCGTCTCCGTCAGGTACTAGTACAACAGATGTATTCAAACAAGCAGCATAGCCTAGTGCTTTTGGGAACGTAGCCCCATTCTCATGGCAACTGCAGATATCAGACCAACAGAGAATCAGAGACACTTACCCCCATAAGTACCCCTCAGTGTCTGCTATCCCGTTTTCTCACCAGACACCCACCCCTGAAAGTCCAACAGCCACACTTCAGGGTTCACGGGCCACGTAGCCAGGATCTGCGTTCCACCCATCACTCTTCTGTACTCCACAGCATTGATGGGCACCAGGAGTATTACATGGGGATAAGCCAGAACCCTGCAGAAAAAGGAACAAATGACACCCGTGAATAACATACATATTATAACACTATTGTGGCCTCTATACAGAAACATGTTATATAGTAAGACATTGCACGTATCAATTTTATTTAAAATATCAAGTAATCGTGGCTGACAACTGCCAAGGACTGTCCAACAACCAGACTTAGGGCGGTATTCAATCTAGGATCACGGCTGTCGATCCCTGCCGACAGCCGTGATCCTGGCCCGTTTGCGGTCAGCCCGACAGCTGAACAATGTCCCACCTGCCGATCGGCGCAAAGGGGGCATGGCCGCGAAAACGCCCGTGGATTGTCGATCTGTGGCCGGGATTGCAACAATCCGCAATCCCGTATGCAGCGGATCAGACCCCAGAGATCTTATATGAAGCGCATAAGATAAATCTCATCAGCGCAACATCGTGGGGGCTTTTAGCATCCGATTTCGCTTGAACTCCCCCAGCAGCACCCGCCATTAAGTGCCAAGTTAGATGGAGCCCTCCCGGGGAGCTGCCAGGGGAGTTCAAGGTAAATCAGGTCCGACAGGGTCAACACAAGCATCAGGACGACAATGGGAAGGTCAACAGGTCAACACAAGCATTAGGACGACAATGGGAAGGTCAACAGGTCAACACAAGCATTAGGACAACAATGGGAAGGTCAACAGGTCAACACAAGCATTAGGACGACAATGGGAAGGTCAACAGGTCAACACAAGCATTAGGACGACAATGGGAAGGTCAACAGGTCGACACAAGCATTAGGACGACAATAGGAAGGTCAACAGGTCAACACAAGCATTAGGACGACAATGGGAAGGTCAACAGGTCAACATGAGTTTTTCACCTTTTTTGTACAAACCAGGTGGTATACCATACTCTACTATACACCAGGGCATGGAGGGAGAATACTATAGTGTGCCAATTGCAGCAAATCACCACGGCCGAAGCATGGCGAGCATAGCAAGGGGACGCGGTACACTGATACAGTGTCCATGCTGACTATATCACAGTGTAAAAATAAAGCAGCCAGTAGTTACCCTGCACAGAAACAATATAACACCCAAATCTAACTCTGCACATGTTACATCTGCCCCACCTGCAGTGCACATGGTTTTGTCCATTAGAGAGAGAATTTGCTTTTGCAAGTGAACCAGAATCAGGCCCTTGATGGAATGTCTGACTCAGGCCCCTATGGGGTAAATATACTAGACCTTCTAAAAATAAAAAGAGGTGATGTTGCCCATAGCAACCAATCAGATTCAGTCGCTCTTTTCTCTATTGCATCCTAGAAAGTTATAGACAGGCTGTGGTTGGTCAGCAGATGTCAGCTGCCCCATAGCTTCACGTACAGGGACCCGCAGACCTAAGACACCAGAGAGGTGAAATTGCCGGGGGGAAGGGGGGGGGAGGCAATCGTGCGGGCACCGGCATCTAGAGGACAGGCTGGTACTTGTAGTTACACAATACCTTCACCTGGATGCTGAGAGTAAAGTTGCCCACGACCTACAAAGATCTGTGATCTTAAGATTTCCCTTAACTCCCCGTCAGTCCTGAACAAAATATTTAGGGTAGGATGTTACATATACCCACGTACACAAACCCTTCAGTGGCATCTGTGGAGGAGCCCCAAACTTGGCTTGGCCAATCCTATATCCATGGCTCCATCGTGTCTTCATTTGGGATGGTATAAGCATCCCAGCGCTTGGTATGTTGGCAGTCAGAGGACCGACAGTGGCATCCTGATGTGCAGAGTCCTGACAACTGGGTGGTACATATTCTAACCCCCACAACCTGCCCTACCTGCAGCAAGGGCCGGCGCCACCACTAGGCAGCTTAAGGCATTTGGGGAGGGCGGTAATGAGCTGCAGGAGGAGCAGCAGCAGGAAATGTCCCGCCGACGCCGAGGAGAGCAGGAGGAAAGCACCTGGGAGCAGGTGAGTGAGCCACACCGCCACCCCTGGAGCCCACTCATAGATAGGGGCCGCAGCCACATCTCTCGAGCCCATTCGGAGCCGCATCTCTAACTCCCCCGGTGGAGCGAGATGCTGCGGTCGCATCATCCCCCCAACGGAGCATAGCGCGGCAGCCGCATCAGCCCCCCTGGAGCAGGTGAGCGCCGGCCCTGCCTGCAGCCTAAACCCCTGCCTCCCCATCAAAGCCAAACCGTTACCCCCTTTAGTGCCTAACACCTCCCTCCCCTCTGTAGTCTTACATCTCCTATACTGCTACACCTACACTTCTGTAAGGATTACTGTTACATTGTAGTTACTTAATGACACTGTAATAATAAAGGCATACGTGTACCCTTCTATGATGGCTAATGTGTTGTGGGTGTATGTGTGGGCCACATGAATCACGCCAACATCTCTCTCTGCTACCTGTACACAGTCAGTAAGAACCAATTGCAGGAGCCTCCCAGATATTCCTGGATTAAAGGAAGCTAGATATTACCCAACAGAACCCCTCTGGTTCAGAGGCGGATTTTCCACAAGGCAATGTAGGCACCTGCCTAGGGCCCAGCAGGTCCAAGGGGGGCCCCATAAAGATATCCTGGCCATCCAAACCATTCATAGAGGAGTATTGTGGGACTACCGCATGATGTCATGATATCACATGGACCTGCTCACACTCCCAAAGTCCCTTTGATGTTCTTTGATAGGATAAAAAAAGTATGTAAAGTATAACAGGCAGTCAGATTACTGTAGGAAGGGGGATGTGCTCCCTAGGGTGCACTAGCAGGCGCTACCAGGGGTGCCTTGTTAATAGCTGCCACTTAATAATGGAGTTGTCAGTCCCATGTAGGAAACAAACCCCCCCCCCCCCCCCTGTATGGACCAGACTTTACACTTCAATCTTATTTAAGCGAACTGGGTTTCTCTCCAGCTGCTGGTTCATCTATACATTTGGTTGTCTCCAAACATCGGGAGCACAAGCAATACAACTAGCCACCAGCAATACCACTTGGATTACAAATCTACCCACTGGTCATACAGCCGTACACCTTTGAGGACATTTTATGCAATGCGATCCCAAGAGATGGAAATCCTCTAGTGGCTTTGGGTAATTATCAGCCCCATTTGGGCGTCTCTGACATTACTATAATCCAGCACCAAGCCACGCTTAACTACAGCTGAGACAGGACATTCACCCTCACCCGTTTCCCTTACCAAGTCTGATCCAGATCCATCCGTTATTTTGTCATATGCACCTTTCTTACCTTAGGATGTTCAGTGCTTTTTATCAATATTTTTTATTTCTATGTGATTGTATGTATTCATTTTCTAATTGATCAGTTTCATCAAACAAGCGCCTCTTCCTTCTCTTTTGCAGTCAGATTACTGTGTGAATGTGACACAGGTATTAGGCCGGCTTTCAATACTGATGGTCTCGCAGTTGAGCATTTATCAGTAGATTGCGTACGTGCCAAGCTGCTCTACTGATGCCAATCAGCAGCAAAATATAGTGCTATGGAAAGTTGGAGGGAGGAGGGTCCCAAACAGGTATTTTCCATCAGGCCCCATGAGGTGTAAATCCGCCTCTGCTCTGACTATTTTACTCATTGTAACATCCGTCTTATTGCTATGTAATAATCCAGGCCTGTGATAGTGTCACATGCAGTGCTAAGCAATTTGCAGGCTTGCACAGGGCAGGATTTCACTCTGGCTGGCTGTACCTGATTGCTGGACCCTGCAAATCGCACAGTGTTTTCCCGTGCCCGATCCTGATTTGATCACAATGTGTGGCCCGAGATAAAAACAAAAAAAGACTGTGCAGGAACGTGCATAACCTGCCTCCACCCCCCTGCCATCCGATTGAAAGTCAATTGATACTGGCAGCCGCCAACCCAAGTGTACGCATCATTAGGCCTATTGTCTGTGAGCTTTACCATACCAGAGGCGGATATAGACCTCATGGGGTCCTAAGCAAGACCGATTTGGGGCCCACCTTCCTCAAATAGCGCTATATATTTGCTGCTGACTGCAGGCGGCATCGGAAGAGAACCTTGTCACGTGCACAGTCTTCCCATAAGTGCTCAGCTGCGTGAGCATCGGCGTTGCGTACAAATCTGAATCATTGTCTAGGCATTTTGGAAGTAGGCCTAACTACACATACAGTGTAACTACACATACAGTGGATGAATATGTATTATTGGTATGTAATAATTCATTTACAAAGTATTAGCTTGGGCACGTCATAAAAATGACTATGGATATCAGCAACATCGGCAGAGGTGGAGTATGACAAGAATGACGGGTCACGTGACATACAGCATAAAGAGGCATTAGACCATTTATAGTGTCAGGCGCTCACCTGGTGTGAATTTATAGGTGCAGAGGGATATGTAAATGAGGAAGGATGCAATCTGGTATATGAGAAATCGTTTATTATTAAGATGCAAATAAGTGACTGAAAATGTCATAAATGTACATATAGAGTCAGTGACCTGCAAATGTCGACAGGTCGGTACAGATAAGTTAATATGCAATGAGCCCTTTTAATCATAAACCTCCTGTGGTTTATGTCTTATTGCATGTATCTGGTAATGACATGCAATGAGACATACACCACAGGAGGTTTATGGTTAAAAGGGGTCTGCTGACACCCTCATTCTTACCAGGGGTCATTGCATATTGACTTATCTGTACCGACCAATCACTTATTTGCATCTTAATAATAAACGATTTCTCATACACCAGATTGCATCCTACCTCATTTACATATCCCTCTGCACCTATAAATTCACACCAGGTGAGCGCCTGACATTATTCTGTTTAAACTCTGCGAAGTAGCAGACTGGACGATTATCGATAGACTGCACATGCTTAAGACCCGTAGTACGCATGCTGTAGGCAGTCCTGGTAACTGGCTATTTTCCAGTGCCGGCCCTATCACACAGAGTGTCGGAATGCCCAACTAATTACAGAGAGTGTCATAGTGCCCGCCTTATTACACAGAGTATCGTAGTGCCCACCTTATTACATAGAGAGTGGTGCAGTTCCCGCTTTATTACACAGAGAGTGTCACAGTACCCATCTTATTACTCAGAGTGTTGCAGTGCCCACCTTATGACAGTGTCGCAGTGCCCACCTTATTACACAATGTTACAGAGTGTTGCAGTGCCCATCTTATTACAGTGTCGCAGTGCCCACCTTATTACACAGTATTGCAGTGCCCGCCTTAATACACAGTGTTACAAGAGTGTCGCAGTGCCCACCTTATTACCAAGTGTCTCTGTGCCAAAGCTATGCAGAATATGTATGCGCTATATACGACACAGATTATGAATAAATAATTACATAGGGTGTAGCAGTGCATGCCTTTTTACATAAAGTATCGCAGTGCCCACCTTATTACATAGAGAGTGTCGCAGTGCCCACATTATTACATAGAGAGTGTCGCAGAGCCCACATTATAACAGATTGTCACAGTGCCCTCCTTATTACACAGAGTGTCGCAGTGCCCTCCTTATTACATAGAGGGTGGTGCAGTGCCCACCTTCTTACACAGAGAGTGTCGTAGTGCCTACCTTATTATACAGAGTGTGTCGCATAGCCCAGATTATTACAGAGAGTGTTGCAGTGCCCACATAATTACACAGAGTGTCGCAGTGACCACCTTATTACAGAGTATCGCAGTGCCCACCTTATTACATAGAGAGTGTTGGAGTGCCCACCTTATTACACAGAGTGTCGCAGTGACCACCTTATTACAGAGTATCGCAGTGCCCACCTTATTACATAGAGAGTGTTGGAGTGCCCACCTTATTACACAGAGTGTCGCAGAGCCCACCTTATTACACAGAAAGTGTCGTAGTGCCCACCTTATTACACAGAGTGTCGAAATGCCCATCTTATTACACAGAGAGTGTCACAGAGCCCACATTATCACAGATTGTCGCAGTGCCCTCCTTATTACACAGAGAGTGGTGCAGTGCCCACCTTATTACACAGAGAATGTCGCAGTGCCCACCTTATTACACAGTGTTGCAATGCCCACCTTATTACAGAGTGTTGCAGTGCCCACCTTATTACACAGAGTGTTGAAGTGCCCATCTTATTACGCAGAGAGTGTTGCAGTGACCACCTTATGACAGTGTCACAGTGCCCACCTTATTACACAATGTTACAGAGAGTGTTGCAGTGCCCACCTTATTACACAGTGTCGCAGTGCCCACCTTATTACACAGTATTGCAGTGCCCGCCTTATTACACAGTGTTACAGAGAGTGTTACAAAGTGTCTCAGTGCCAAAGTTACTATTACAAAGTGTCTCAGTGCCAAAGCGATGCAGAATATGTATGCGCTATATAAGAAACTGTTTATGAATAAATAATTACAGAGTATTGCAGTGCCCACCTTATTACATAGAGAGTGTCGCAGTGTCTTATTACACAGAGAGTGCTGCAGAGCCCACATTATAACAGATTGTCGCAGTGCCCACCTTATTACAGAGAGTGTCCCAGTGCCCACCTTACTACACAGAGAATGTCACAGTGCCAACCTTATTACACAGAGAATGTTGCAGTGCCTTCCTTATTACACACAGAGTAATGCATTACCCGCCTTATTACACAGTGTCGCAGTGCACGCATACTTAAACAGTGTCACAGTGCCCTCCTTATTAGAGTGTCGCAGTGCCCGCATTATTACAGTAAGTGTTGCAGTGCCCGCCTTTTTATGTTGACAGTGTCACAGTGCCTTACTTAGTAGACATAGTGTCACAGTGCAAGCTTTATTACACAGAGAGTGAGCAGTGTCCACCTTATTACAGAGAGGGTCCCAGTGCCCACCTTATTACAGGGTGTCCCAGTGTCCACTTTATTACATAGAGAGTGTTGCAGAGCCCAAATTATCACAGATTGTCAAAGTGCCCTCCTTTTTACACAGAGTGGTACAGTGCTCACCTTGTTACACAAAGAGTGTCAAAGTGCTCACCTTATTACATGGAGAGTGTCGCAGTGCCCTCTTTATTACATCGAGAGTGGTGCAGTGCCCGCCTTGTTACACAGAGAGCGTCGCAGAACCCACATTATTACACAGTGTCGCAGTGCCCACCTTATTACACATTGTCGCAGTGCCCACCTTATTACACAGAGTGTTGCAGTGCCCACCTTATTACACAGTGATTGTCGCAGTGCCCGCTTTATTACGCAGTGCCCTCCTTTTTAAACAGAGTGTCGCAGAGCCCACATTATTACACAGAGTGTCGCAGTGCCCACATTATTACAGAGTATCACAGTGCCCACCTTATTACATAGAGAGTACCGGAGTGCCCACTTTATTACACAGAGAGTGTCGCAGAGCCCACCTTATTACACAGAAAGTGTCGTAGTGCCCACCTTATTACACAGAGAGTGTCGCAGTGCCCTCCTTATTACACAGAGAGTGGTGCAGTGCCCACCTTATTACACAGAGAATGTCGCAGTGCCCACCATATTACACAGAATGTTGCTATGCCCACCTTATTACACAGAGAGTGTTGAAGTGCCCATCTTATTACTCAGAGTGTTGCAGTGCCCACCTTATGACAGTGTCACAGTGCCCACCTTATTACACAATGTTACAGAGACTGTCGCAGTGCCCACCTTATTACACAGTGTCGCAGTGCCCACCTTATTACACAGTATTGCAGTGCCCGCCTTATTACACAGTGGGCCTTATTCTGGTCGATGCGTAAATTTCCGAATACTTTCGGATGGCGTTTTTCAGCCGTCTGCGCATGCGTGGGGAACGCTATGCGCATGTGCCACGCATGGTCTACGTACTTGTTCTCACTAATACCGTACAGAATTGTGCACCGTAATCACTCGGGAAATATGGGCGTATTATGGGTGTCAATCGGAACTACACAGGGGCGTAGTTTCAAAGTGGGCTAAACTGGGCGAAAACATGGGCGTACACGAGGGAGTGCACTTATTCTGGTAGGCGTGCATTCGGACAGCACACCGAATGCACACGAACAAAAAGGCAAGAAATATGCGGTGTCCATAAACAAGTATTGCTTTGAGGACAAAACTCGTTCATGCGCTAGGCAATCGGAACGCCTAATCAGGACGGGCGCACCTCAACCAATGTCAGCTGAACACAATACAATCCACTCCTTTACTCATTACTCATTAATTACACGCTTGTCAGTGCTTCTATTGGAAACATTGCAGCTTAAATGGACCATTACTAAACACACACATATTTGCTGCAGTTTTCACACACATTTACACTGCAAACAATGGATAGAACTTACTATCACTAATAGAAATAGACATGTCACTTCTACATGTAACAATTAAATCACACATTTGGGGATAAAAAAATACATTTATTACAATAAATTCAAAAATAAAATGGAAAGCATGTTATGTCTCACATGCAACAAATTAAAAGGTACCATGGCAGGAATGAAACAAAAAAAAAATGTTAAAATAAAATATTTATGACATACATAGCCACAGCAGAATCATTAGGAACACATCAGGTGGCTTCACAACAAAAGTATAGCACCAACACTTCAAGTACAGCAGACAGTAATGGTAGCCGAAAGAGGCCAACAGGGGAACCAAACAAGACATTTGAACCGAGGGCAAATGTGGGTACCCTCTGCACGGGATTGGACACAGGAAGCTGACACACACAGCTCAATGAAAGATTTGGGAAGACATAAGGGTGGAGATTAATGCGGACACAAGTTCATTTGCGGGCACGTTTGGCCCTAGTAGGCTCCTTGCCACGTGCAGCAGCTCTTCGGCCACGGCCACGTTCAGATGATGGCCCAGGTGGAGCAGATGCTGGTGAGGGGGGGGGATGGTGTTCCCCCTCTGCCAGCAGGGAGTGCTGCTGGTAGTAATGCACCAGAAACGGATGACAATAGGACCCTATTGCTGGAAACTAGCTCTACCATAAGCTCATTATGGTGGAGGAGGAGGTCATTTTGGCGCAGGGCTTGATCTGCCAGCACCAGCAGGCTTGCAGCTATAGACTGCTGGCTGGCAGCCATGGCCTGCTGGGCCTCAGCCATAGCCTGCAGGCTCCCAGCTATAGTCTGCTGGGTGCTGACCAAACCCTGCATGACCTCCTCTGTCCTACGCATCCGCTCTGATGCTAAGTCTCCCTGCTGGTGAATCTGGCCAAGCACCTGCACCCACCTGTCGTATTCGGGCTCGGCCGGTGGCTGCTGCACATGCCTGGCACTGGTGGCAGGTGGCACAGACTCCTCAACCTCCTCAAGAGATTCTTGACCAAGCGTTGGGGATGCTGGTGAAAGAGAAAATTACAATTACAACACATTCCAAGCAAATTAGGACCAACTACTTATGCCATGGCAAATAATTACCTTCAAGAAAAGCAGCAAAGACTTCCGCTGGGGCCTCGCTATCCATGTTGCTCACCCCCCGGACCTCCTCTACTGCAATGCAGCACTCTGCCATCTCCTCCAGGGGGGTGAGCTTCAGCCGGCCTGGCATGGGGCCAGCCCCAGAGGTGTGGCTGTGTTCCCACCGCTTGGTCAATTTCTTCTTGAGGTTGGTTTTGAAGTCGTGCCACCTGCAATCAAAGTTTACATATTACTACATGTCACTCCTGATGTTTGCTGTAGCAACCTTTGCAATCTGCAACAGATTACAACATGTGCTTTATTACACACAACTTACATTCAATGAAAATATAAAAACAACCCTTAGAAGATACATTCACACTCACCCTACAATAACTATCGATTAAATTACATGGTAATCATGTCTGTGGCTCCAAGCAACGTGACCGGCCATTTACCAACTCCATCTAACATCTATTTTAAACATTACGGGTGACATTCTATGGGATGAGATTTTTTCGCACTTTCAAAATCGCCCATTATCGCACTTTTTTAATATTGCATTTTTGCCGCGAATTCGCATATTTAATGAGGTGCGAATTCTGGAATGAAAAGTGCGATTAGGTGCGATAATGTGCGAATTTTAGGCATGAAAATGTGTGAATTTTAGGCATGAAAATGTGCGAATTTAAGGAAATGTGCGATTTTTTGTTCATCAAAAAAAAAAAAAATTGGCGTGGAGTCCCCCCTCCTGAGCATAGCCAGCCCCGGGCTCATTGAGCTGGGGCTGGTTCCAAAAATACGGGGGACAAAAAGCATAGGGGTCCCCCCGTATTACTGAAACCAGCCCCGGACTCATGGACCGGTCCTGGTTCCAAAAATACGGGGGACAAAAAATCTGGGGGTCCCCCGTATTTTGAAACCAGCACCGGGCTCCAACAGCCCTCGGTGTCATGCCACAGCCGGGGGACACTTTTTATATAAGGTCCCCCGGCCGAAACATGAGCACCGTGGCTGGTCAGCCTTGGACGGGGTACCTGGAGGAGTGGGGACCCCCCCATAAAGGGGTCCCCCCCCAGGCTTCACCCGTCCAGGGCTGAAGCCCGGGGCTGTCACCGGCGTCCGTGGCCAGTGGACGCCGGCCTGATAGTGTTAAATCTTCCATACATAACATTGCTTGATACAGAAGAACTACAAGTGCCAGCAGACCTCCCCCGCATGCTGGGACTTGGAGAACCACAAGTCCCAGCATGCGGGGCATTAATGGGCCCGCTGGGACTTGTAGAAAAGAATGTTAAAAAACACACACACACAGAGAAGTAAAACTTTATTACACACACACACACACCTCACTTTTACACCCACATACTCACCGATCCAGGATCCAGCGCTGGTTTCCCTTCTGCTGCAGAGCCGGCTACCCCCGCACTGACAGCGGGGACAACCGGCTCTCTCCGATGCCGCTAACAGCCTATGTAGCGCTGTCCCAGCGCTACAGAGGCTGAGAGCGTCTTTGGCTTATGCGTCTCCATGGAGACGCATAGCTCAGCCAATCAGGGCTGAGCTATGCGTCTCCATGGAGACGCATCGGCCAATCACGCTCTCAGCCTCTGTAGCGCTGGGACAGCGCTACAGAGGCTGTTAGCGGCATCGGAGAGAGCCGGTTGTCCCCGCTGTCAGTGCGGGGGTAGCCGGTTCTGCAGCAGAAGGGAGACCAGCGCTGGATCCTGGATCGGTGAGTATGTGGGTGTAAAAGTGAGGTGTGTGTGTGTGTAATAAAGTTTTACTTCTCTGTGTGTGTGTGTTTTTTAACATTCTTTTTACAGGTGGACTACAAGTCCCAGCGGGCCCATTAATGCCCCGCATGCTGGGACTTGTGGTTCTCCAAGTCCCAGCATGCGGGGGAGGTCTGCTGGCACTTGTAGTTCTTCTGTATCAAGCAATGTAATGTATGGAAGATTTAACACTATCAGGCCGGCGTCCACTGGCCACGGACGCCGGTGACAGCCCCGGGCTTCAGCCCTGGACGGGTGAAGCCTGGGGGGGGGACCCCTTTATGGGGGGGTCCCCACTCCTCCAGGTACCCCGTCCAAGGCTGACCAGCCACGGTGCTCATGTTTCGGCCGGGGGACCTTATATAAAAAGTGTCCCCCGGCTGTGGCATGACACCGAGGGCTGTTGGAGCCCGGTGCTGGTTTCAAAATACGGGGGACCCCCAGATTTTTTGTCCCCCGTATTTTTGGAACCAGGACCGGTCCATGAGTGCGGGGCTGGTTTCAGTAATACGGGGGGACCCCTATGCTTTTTGTCCCCCGTATTTTTGGAACCAGCCCCAGCTCAATGAGCCCGGGGCTGGTTATGCTCAGGAGGGGGGACCCCACGCAATTTTTTTTGTCAAAAAACACTTTTCCACATTTTTTAACACAGGGCCATGTACAGATCTCTATGATCTGTGCAGGGTTTTGGCCAAATCGCATATCAGAACCTGGTCTGATTTTTTTTAGATTTTTACACACATTTTTCAAATTCGCATCTCATTAAATATGCGAATTGTATACTTTTCAATGTGAAAACATCTGGATGCGAGTTCTGGCGAAAACTAAAAATCGCACTTCTAAAAGTGCGATTTTCGCATCTCATTAAATATGCGAATTCGGGAAAAAGTGCGAAAACGGCCGTTTTTGCGAAAAAATTCGCCAAAGTCAGATTATTTTATCCCATAGAATTTCACCCTACTGGTCTTGTACTGGTCAAATGTAACACACATGAACTTGCCTCTTCTTAACGTGCTCCGCCTCACGAACTTGTGGAGCTACCGCATTAATCTCCGCTGTTATGTCCTCCCAAATCTTCCATCTCCTTGTGTGTGTCAACCTGTCCTGTGGACACTCGATCCAATCACGTGCGTGGGGTACCAGGATGGCAAGCTCCTGCGGTTCGAATGCCATGTTTCTGCTGCTTGGTTCCTCCGTTGGCCTATTTCGGCCACGCCCAGGGCCACGTCTACCTGTCGCTGTACTTGAAGTGCTGGCCAGGCTACTCTGTTGGGAAGCCACCTGTTGTGTTCCCAATGATTCTGCTGAGGCAGAAGATGGGCCAGCTGCTGCTTGGGCTGATGTGGATGGCCCAGCAGCCTGCTCATCTGCCCCTGGCTGGTCTGTGCTGAGGGGCACATAGGAGGTGCTGGAGTCCATGCGTTGGAAAAGGTCCTGGCACTCCTGGTCTCCTTCAGATTGTGATCCAGCCATGTTTGCAACAACATTTTGGTTTTCTAGCACACCTTTATATCCTATTTCTGTAATTGGTGTACATCAGCGACACCCTGCGTTCCGTGCGGCAGCTTCCGTACGGCAGCGTAGACCGTGCGGCGCATAGGCCACGCCCATACCAGCGAAAAAAATATAAAAAAAACCTGGCAAACTTACTAAGTCTGATTTAGTAGCTAATTGCAGATTTGAACACCAATAAACACCTCAAACTGTGGCCAGACATGAAATGTATATGTGAATGTCCATTTGTACTGTGCACTTGTTTGGTATGTACTACAAATGACACTAACCCATTCCATATGTAAATCCAGTCCACCACTCAGGCAATAGTAATCAGTGCTTGCATCCAAATCACATGTGAAAGGTCTCCAAATACTGGCTTGATGCTAGGTACATTTCATTCCACATCTCTAGTGTGGCCCGGTAGAAGGTAAGTGTACACATGGCATCATGGCCTAATATTGGGAAAAGGTCTTGCACTATTTGCTATGTTTCTGCTGTATAGCTTTCACTATAATAAAGCTGTCTAGTTTAGTACCTTGTACAGTTAGGTGTAACTGGCTAGTGATGCACACTATTTCACCTGTTGTTTTCACCCATGTTTGGTGAATGTAATATATTATATATAATGGGTTGCAAACTTCTTTCACCCTGTCTGTTTAGGAGATACTAAGTAATGGCATGGTCTGCTCAACTATGCAAAGGTACAGCAAGTGTGGTTTGGCGATGCAATGGGTTAGCCGTCTGTTGTGGCGCATACACGCTGTTAATGACAAAATGAACAATAAAGTTAATACCAAATATCACTCTGAACAACCAGTTACAGGACATGATTGCTTGAATTGTGCCATTGCTAAGATGGCGGCCTATGGGAGAGCAGAACCCTTCTCTCCCGCGGAGCTGAGGGCACTGGTCTCCGTTATGGAGACCAGGCTGGGCCGTTCATCACGAACCGCCAGAAGCGCCATGCGTATGCCGCTGCCCGCAGCCGCATATTCGCGCGCACCCAGGTGCGCAGGACCATCGCCCAGCTGGAGCGGCGATGGACTGATCTGAGGCGCCGGCAGCCCGAATTGCTCCAGCAAATAAGGGCCAGCATAGCACGCCGTAAGTGTTAACACATTAAATGGCCAATTGTACATTAATGCTTCCATGACCTTTTTTTTGGCAATAAGATAACCTGGTTGATCATGAGTTAAACATGGCATACACTATCTGTGTGGTACTTCATGTTTGACATGCTGTAATGTGGGTCTAATATGTAATTGTTTTTGCTGCATGATGAATGAACAAATCATGTGCCTTATTTAACACTCTGCATTTAGATTTTTCTTACAGCACGTGACCGTGCAAGACAGGCCCGTGAGCAGGGCCAGGAGGAGGTACCCACAGAGGAAGTGGCCCAGGAGGAGGAGGAGGCCGCAGAGGAAGTGGCCCAGGAGCAGGTGGCCGCAGAGGAGATGGGCCTGGAGGAGGAGGCCGCAGAGGAAGTGGGCCTGCAGGAGGAGGCCGCAGAGGAGATGGGCCTGGAGGAGGAGGCCGCAGAGGAGATGGGCCTGGAGGAGGAGGCCGCAGAGGAAGTGGCCCAGGAGGAGGTGGCCGCAGAGGAGATGGGCCTGGAGGAGGAGGCAGCAGAGGAGATGGGCCTGGAGGAGGAGGCCGCAGAGGAGATGGGCCTGGAGGAGGAGGCCGCAGAGGAAGTGGCCCAGGAGGAGGTGGCCTTGGAGGTCTTGGACGAGGAGGAGGCGTGTGAGGTGGTGGAGGTAGAAGGAATTGGTAGGTAAACATAAGGCATCATTAATAATTGGTGGTACTACTATTTGTTAGGTACCACTGGTGAATCTAGTGTGTTTTACTCTATTATTAATTAATAAACAAAAGTGGGTTACAACAGACACACTTAGGGGTTATAGGCCCAAGCTGAAAACGTGGAATCTGGAGGCGCACGTAGGTGAGGAGTGTTTATTTATGGAGGGCCTTTCTATACAAGCACATATAAAACATCAATGGAGTATGGTCAGGCGTGATTTATAATGGAGTCACAAGAGGGCAGTTCCCCTGGGCCCCCCTCTAGCCAGTTGGCCGTGTTGTTGCCATGTATTTAGCAAAGCTATTTTGTTGGATGGATTGACTTTAGAAATTGTTTGGTGTAAGGAAGCGGATTAGTGCTGCAGTTTCACCTATCCGGCAATGTGACATTGATTCAGGAAGTAAGGGGTAGAGGGACTAGGCTAGCCTTTAAATGTGGTATCCATCCATCCATCCATGTATCCATCCATCCATGTATCCATCCATCCATGTATCTATGTATCCATCTATGTATCTATGTATCCATCTATGTATCTATCTATCATGCAGTTTAGCTATTAAGCAGTGACATGCAGGTATATATGTATGGCAAAATGTGGCATGTTGTATTGGATGTAGCTTTCTAGTAGATTGGTGAGTGTTAAGGCAGGAGAATTGTGAGTGAGGCTCAAGTGTTGTTATGATTTTGATACATACATTGCCAATTTTATCACTCACATATTCAGTAGTGTAAGCCACTGTGTGTGTGTGGGCCCATTTTTATTTTTTCCATTACAAACAGTATTGGCTATGTAATTGTTTGTACAGTATGTATGAATTCTCATGCTGTAGGTACTTAGGATTGACTGTACAAGGTAAACCTGAATAGCATAATTAATGTTGATCCCCCTTTAACATGCCCACAGATCACCAGAGGCAAGAAGGCGAGGGGTTAAGAGGGGCCCTACTCAGGCTGCGGCAGCACCTTCTGGACATGGCCGCAGAGGTGCAGACCGTTTGTGACCTCCTGCTTTGATTTTTTTTTTTTGGGTTAATAGTTTTGTATTTAATAAAGACTGTAGAAGCCAGCTTGTCTGGCTGAAAACAGCATAAACTCACCTGGCTATTGGCAGGAATCCTTAGCTCACACACTGGATCTGGGCCCGGGGGTTTGGCTTGTCTTGATTGACGGGTGGCTGATTTGAATGATGGTCCAGGATAGGCTGTCTTGAAGTTAGAGGTGGAGATTGATGGGATGATGATCCTGCTTCCAGAAGATTCTGCCTCTTGCTTCAGGAATCGTGGACTGTTGAGTACAGACAATTATTAGCCTGTTTTAGAGATCTAATATTTTCTGTATATTCTTCTCTCCCTATCTCTTTCCTTTCTCACTCTATTTCTTTCTACTCTTACTGCTAAGCTATAATTTCATTACTTTAATATCTTTCCCTGCTTTCTATAATTCTCCTATAAGTGCTTTTCTTTTCAATATGTCAGCTAGGCCTAAGCGCGCTGCGGGGCTGTATGCTGCGCTAGGCGAAGCTGCAGGGACAGTCAGGGCCAGAGCTAGGCCTCCCTGTAGGGGCGATGAGCGGGGACTATCCCCCTCTCCTCGCCGGAGGGCTGCCGGAACGCGGGCGGGATCGCCCTCTCCGGCGGTCAGCAGTCATCCGCCCGGCAGATCAGCGCGTCGTGGCGGGGCTGCCGGAGGTTCAGGACTTCCTCCGGCAAGCCCCACACGGCAGTCGCGCACACGGGGGCGAGCGGCGGGGACAAGGGCGTCAGAGCCGGCGCCTGTCCCTGCCGGGTCTCATAACAGACGCGTCACTCGGCGGAGCTCAGGCGCTAGGCCTGAAGCATCCGCCCGATCAATAGTAATGAGGGATGCGGGGGCCGGGAGTCACTCCGGACCCGCATCCTCTGTAAACACAGGGAAAAAAGTGCGGGCACAGCGCAACGGTCGGGGGACCGGAGCGCGCCCAAAAAACAATAAGGGGGGTGCAGTGCCTATGAGCACTGGGAGCATTACGGCTGCCAGGGGAAAAAGTGGCCGCAGGGGTGATGCTACTGACAATGCAGAGGGTGTTGCAGGCACTTCACTGTCTGGAGCACCCTCTGCTGTAAGAAGGGGAAATGGCAGGAGGACCCAAGTTAGAGGGAATAAAAGGAATGAGGGGGCAGCGCCATCTGGTGGAATTAGCTCTGATAGCAACCCCAGGGGACAATTCATTAATGACATGAGACATAAGCTCACTGAGGCCGAATTTGCCATGCTCAAATCGGCTGTAGGTATGTTGCAGTCTAATAGTGAGGAGTCCGTTGAATCCGGGTCCTCAAGCAGTGAGTCAGGTGAAGTGCGTTCTTTAAGTAGCGGATCCGGTCACCAAGAGCAAGGGCCCTTGGCTGGGTCAAACGAAGAAAATGGGGGTAGTGATCGGGACCGACAAAGTGATTTACACTTGAATTCGGTAGAGGGGTTCAGAAATTCTAACGCTAGATCTAGACGCACAGCACGGAGAAGGCTGGCCGCAGAAAAAGCTAAAGAGGCCCATAGGGTTCCACAAGGGTCTAGGCTGCAGCCGGGTCTCTCCTATGCTGATGCGGTTAGAGGGAGTAATACAGCTACTAACACGGTATCATTGGATGCATCGACGCTTACATCCATATGCGCTGCAGTGGTGTCGTCAGTGGCTCCTTTGTTAACCACCGGTCCAGGTGGACAGGGGAACACTGCTCCTACGGCGACTGTGGAGTCAGTATCTGACATCATAGCTAAAGCCATAGCTCCGACTATTACTGCGGCGCGAGGGGGAAACGCCGTTTCCTCAGCGGAAGGGGCATCGCCTAATGTTTCAACTGTTATGGGGGTTGTTACTGAACCTCTATTGACAGGTCAAGGATCAGCGCAGCAAGCTATGGAAGGAACATCATCAAGTCGTGGAAGGGGTGAAGGTGGAAGAAGGAGGGCAGCATCATCTGATACTGGTGAGTCCACAAATGATCCTGATTGGACAAACGAGGATAATGCTGGGTCTAACAGTGATGGGTCAAGGGGCTCATCTTCAGGGGAAAAATCTAAGCGAAAAAGGTCTGCCAAGTCTCTGAAGAGGCGACGCAGACACGAAACTTCAGATTCCTCGTTGGCATCGACGTCTTCCGAAGGGAATTCATCTTCGGACGGCGGCGTGCGGAGGCGCAAGCGAAAGAGGCGTAGAGAGTATAGGTCCCATAGCTCAGGCTCCTCTAATGTATCAGTGGAGTCCGACACAGTGCAGTGTGCAAACACCGCTGTTAAGCGGGGTTTGCGCCCTAGGGCTAGGGACAGGATCAGAAAAGGGCGCTATGTAGATATCTTTGCTTTAACAAGCAAAGATAGGCGGGCCCTCCTGGCGGCTAGGAAGAAAGGACCCTTCAATGAGGATGCCTTTCGTACTTATAATAACTGGGTAAGAGGCATACTTATTTTTGCGGCCTGTTATTTAGAAACACATCCAGATGAATATGTGAACCTGGTGAGATACCAGTTTCACATTCATAAACTCTACACTTCGTATGTGGGTCCCGGCTGGCGGATCTATGACGAAGAGCTTAGGAGGAAGCAGCAAGGCCGAGAGGTGTTTGATTTCGGTAAGAAAGACGTAGAGTTATATGTCGAAGTTACCGAATCAGCTACGCCTCTCAGGGCTGCTGAGAATAAGGGATGGATAAGACAGTATGGGAATAGGCCTTATAATAGCAATAATAAGGGAGGTAATAGTAAGCCTGGCCATGGTAAGTGCTACGCATTTAATAATGGCCAGTGCAACCTGGGAAACCGGTGTCGTTTTCGGCACCTTTGTCTCAGATGCGGAGGTCCACATGCAATCAAGGATTGCACAAAACCACCAACTGGAGGGGGAAGTGGGGCTCAGTCCACGACAAAACAGAGCCGCGGTCCAGCAGCACCTGTCGTTGGATAGAGCCTCAACTCCAATATCATTAGTCAGGATGTTACCATGGCTGGAACGGTATCCGGACAGAGATGGAGCAAAATTTTTACAGTCCGGATTTTCAGAGGGTTTTCAATTACCTGTTTCCGCTCCAATTAATACGGAAGCTAGGGGAAATTTACATTCTGCCATGGAATATCCTGACATAATATCGCAAAAAGTTGAGGCCGAGGTTAAACTAGGTCGCATGACAGGCCCATTTTCAACACCACCAGTTGAGGGACTAATTTTGTCCCCTATTGGGGTGGTTCCCAAGAAGGTTAAAGGGAAGTTCAGGCTGATTCAGCATCTTTCATGTCCTAGAGGGTCGTCTGTCAATGACGCCATTGATGACGATTTATGCACTGTTAATTATTTTTTATTTGAGGACGCTATAGAAATTATTCGAAAGCTTGGTCCTAGTGCCCTCATGTGCAAGTTGGATGTTGAATCAGCTTTTAGACTGTTACCATTGAATAAAAACGCATTTCAATACATGGGATTTAAATTGAATGGGGGTTTTTACATAGATAAATGTTTGCCCATGGGTTTCTCTATTTCATGTGCTTATTTTGAGCGTTTTAGCACATTTTTACAGTGGTGCCTACAGGAAGTGACGGGAGCTGACAGCATTACTCATTATTTGGATGACTTTCTTCTAGTGGGTCCTCCGAATTCTGACTTGTGCTTTAAGTTATTAGAAACAGCGCTCGATTTATTTAAGGATTTCGGTGTTCCCGTGGCAGGGGAAAAAACCGAGGGACCTACTACGAAGCTGGTGTACCTTGGAATAGAAATTGATTCCGAGCTGGGCCTGTGTAAACTTCCTCTGGATAAGGTACGTCGCCTACATGACGAAATACTTTATGCCATGGCGGCGGCTAAGTTAACACTTAGACAGGCCCAATCCCTTTTGGGCCTGTTTAATTTCGCATGTAGAGTTATACCCATGGGCAAAATATTTTGTAGGAAACTTCAGCGAGCGACTGTCGGAATTCGCAAACCCCACCATTTTCTACGTCTATCTTCAGAAATGAAGAGGGATTTGAAAGTGTGGGAAATGTTTCTGGATAATTTTAACGGCATTTGCATATGGCAAGCTCCAGCCGTTGCGAATGCGAAGTTGGAATTATATACAGATGCGGCACGATCTTCCGGATTCGGCGCATTCTATGCAGGACGTTGGTGCGCGGATGCCTGGCCCGAGTCTTGGGCACGAGACGGCATGACTAGAAATATGCTATTATTGGAAATATTTCCAATAATGGTCGCCTTAGAGCTTTGGGGCGCGGAATTGGGTAACAGGGAAGTTGTCTTTTGGTGCAATAACCTAGGGGTTGTACAAGCCATTAGCCGCCTAAAGTCAACTTCTCTCCCAGTTTTGCGTATCTTAGCTCGGATAGTGATGCTGTGCTTGGCGAACAACATTACGTTGCGAGCCAAGCACGTCCCAGGCGTGCTTAACGAAGTAGCGGATGCACTGTCTCGTTTTGAATGGGTAAGATTTAGGCAACTTGTGCCTTTAGCCCAGAAATATGGTGAACAGTGTCCATCTTTTTTATGGCAGGTGCCTCTGGAGGGGTAGAGGAGCTGGCCCTGCGGTCGTTAGCGCCGGCGACTTTCAGAGCGTATCTGGCCTCATGGGAGCGCTATAGCGAGTTCATTCTTGAACGGGGTGGAACAGGTAAGAGCTCTAAGCGTCTTATTATTGCCTTTGTATGGAGCCTGTACTTGGAGGGTAAGTCCCGAAGTTTTGTGGGACGCTCTCTGGCAGGTATCTCATTCTTTTTGCGTCTTGGTGGGAGGAGAGACATCACCAAGTCTTTCATCCTTTCCAGGATGCTAAAGGGATGGGCCAGAACCAGGCCGGTTTTGCCAGACAGGCGCCGGCCGATTGATGCCGGTCTGTTGCGTCGAATCTCGAGGTCTTTAAGAGTAATTTGCTCAACCGATTACGAGGTTCGACTTTTCAGGCTGGCCTTTGTCATGGCTTTCCATGGGGCGTTCAGAGTAGGCAAACTGGTGTCCGCAACCAGGGCATCTCCCTCGCCTATGCTGTTCGGCCATGTCGACGTGCACCACGATGGTTTATGGTGCAAGATACAGCGCTCAAAGACCGATGTAGCAGGCAGGGGTCAGTGGGTCCATTTGGGTCGGAGTGGCGACCGCCGGATCTGTCCGGTGGCGGCGGCTCTGGCTTACGTGGAGTTGCGGCCCCAATTGCCCGGGGCCTGGCTGATGCACATCGACGGGTCCCCCCTTACTAACTTTCAGTTTAGGTCGGTTTTCAGGCGCTGTATATTGCATCAGGGTCTTGTCCACTTTGGGACACACTCTTTCCGTATCGGCGCCGCTTCGGCAGCCGCTGCGGCGGGTTGGTCTCAGGTCGACATACGAGCACTCGGAAGATGGCGGTCTGGTGCATTTAGGCGATACATCAGACCGATATAGTCCAGTGAGCCCATTTGAGGAGTAGCCACTCGCCCAAACGCGCTTTAGTGTTTGGGGGGCCTTGAGGAATTTTTTGTGTTACCACCAGTCTTAAATTAGGCTCTAGCCAACTGGTGGACGATTTGTGTTTTTTGCCTCAAGTCAAATCGGGTGACCCCCCCCCCAAACCCCCTTTTTCCACTAAACGATTAGCGGTAAATTAGAAGAGATTATCAATAATTTAAGTGGGTCAAAAAACAACTAGTCTTAAATAGATCACCTAAATCACATTCCTATTAGTTATTACCAATTTAATATAGAAATCCACAATCACCTTTAAGGGAATTCCCGGGCGCATTAATTTTTTCCCAATGTCTGCTTATATTCAATCTTTCTAACAGTATCTATCATTTCGAATTACAGGTCAACGCTTGGACACCAATATGATTTGGATGGTGGGGCATTCATTTATTTATTGGTTGTCCTTGTCCCAGGTAACCACGGATACGGAGCGTTTCCCTGAGACGCAATTTATCCGTTGGCTGGGGCGTAGAGGTATGAGGTGGTCCGCGTTGAGGGGTCTTCTGGAGGAGTCGGTTAGGTCGTTTGGTTACCCGCTTTTTGTCATCATACACCTGGGGGGCAACGACCTCACGCATAATTCCGGTCTCAATATACGATTTGAGATTAGGAATTTAATGCTCGATTTGATCAGAGAATGGCGATTTTGCCGTTTCTTTTGGTCAGAGATTATTCCTAGGAGGGTTTGGAGGGATGCACTCAATCCGGGTGCCATTGATTTGGTACGGAGGCGGATCAATTCAGTTGTCGGCAGGGCTATAGTAGTGGATGGCGGAGTGTTCGTCAGGCACGAGGCCATAACCTTTAGAAACGAGACCCTCTATAGGCCGGATGGGGTGCATCTCTCTATAGTTGGCATGGATTTGTTCTTTCAGAACTTGATAGACGCCTTGAGAAGATTAGAGGGTTAGTTGAGGGAGATTTTGTCATTAGGTTGATGGCGGGTCAGTTCAGGTTGAACTGTTGTGGCGGAAAGAACGGTAGTTTAAATTAGAGCCGTATTTACATTTAGCTGGTGGTTGATGTCGAGATGTGGGCATCACCGATCCAGGTGGGCCCACATCTGGACCTTAACAATCATTTACTTTGGATAGGTAAATTGTTGCGGACATTTGTAGGTTAGGGCAGGTGGCCCAATTTTTTCTGACTCGGGCAGAGTGGTGAGCTCTGCCTTAGTGATATGCGAGGTCAGGGGCAGAGGCAGAAGGTCAACCCCCTGACCTTAAGGGCAAATGGCCCCTTTGAAAAGTCCGCTTCGAAATTGTGCCGTTGTCATGGACGCTGGCAGGTGGCCGGTCCTAGGCAATTAAGGGCAGGAGGCCCTTAGATCCGGAGTTTATTATTTTTATTACTTTGTTATTTTTCCAGCGATGTTATTTATCTTGCATGCCGTTCTTTGCCCGCCACCTTAGTTAGAGCAGGGACATAAATTTTAGTTAGATTCAAATAGGCCGCCCCTGCTCAAAATAAATAAGCCGTCCCCTTTAAGCCCAATTCAGTTGTACGCGTCTTTATTTCTTAGATAAGTGGTGTGAGTGTGGATGAATGCCTATGTCTGTGTGGAGTTTATAAATTTTTGTGTTAAAAGTTCGAAGTGGTCTGTGTGTAATTGTTTTATTTTACAGTATAAGTATAACTATAAGTATAAATAATGCTGTTTATTTATGAAAGGTGCAAAAGGTATATACATATGCATACATAACACATGGGCGTAAAGGGGCAAGAAAGAATGTTGTGAACTTAGCATGATGAAAGGGTTAATCTAAAGTGGTAGTAAAGTGTTAAATTATCAATTAGATAAATAATAGATAACCATTAAAAACAATCCCTTTTTAATGAGGTTGCCTAATTGCATAAGCGGGTCATGGTACAGATTTGGGTCTTATGAGAATAGTGGTGATTTGAGCGTAAATACACCGCATCGGTGCGTACGGCAAGGTTCCCATACGTTCTGACGCGGTAAGACCGTGCAGAATCTGTTCGTTTCCACCGCACACGCAAGGTTTGTATGTCGTCCGTACACACGCCCTCTTCTTAAACAGTGAGTCCGTCCGAATGCGGAGGCTCGGTGGGCGTTTCTACGGACGATGTCCGCAAAGCGTGGCGTGCGGACTGCTCCGTAAGAATTCGGGAAAGTACGCACCGACCAGAATAAGGCCCAGTGTTACAGAGAGTGTTGCAATGCCCACCTTATTACAAAGTGTCTCAGTGCCAAAGCGATGCAGAATATGTATGCGCTATATAAGAAACTGTTTATGAATAAATAATTACAAAGAGTGTTCCAGTGCATGCTTTTTTACATAAAGTGTCGCAGTGCCCACCTTATTACATAGAGAGTTTTGCAGTGCCCACATTATTACATAGAGAGTGTCGCAGAGCCCACATTATAACAGATTGTCGTAGTGCCCTCCTTATTACACAGAGCGTCGCAGTGCCCTCCTTATTACACAGAGAATGTTGCAGTGCCTGCCTTATTACAGAGTGTTACAGTACCCGTCTTATTACACAGAGTGTTGCAGTGCCCGCATACTTAAACAGTGCCACAGTGCCCTTCTTATTACAGAGTGTCCCAGTGTCCACCTTATTACAGAGAGTGTCCCAGTGCCCACCTTATTACATAGAGTGTCCCAGTGCCCACCTTATTACATAGTGTCGCAGAGCCCAAATTATCACAGATTGTCGCAGTGCCCACCTTATTACAGAGAGTATCCCAGTGCCCACCTTATTACATAGAGTGTCCCAGTGCCCACCTTATTACAGAGAGTGTCCCAGTGCCCACCTTATTACATAGAGTGTCCCAGTGCCCACCTTATTACATAGTGTCGCAGAGCCCAAATTATCACAGAGTGTCCCAGTGCCCACCTTATTACAGAGAGTGTCCCAGTGCCCACCTTATTACATAGATAGTGTCGCAGAGCCCAAATTATCAGATTGTCACAGTGCCCTCCTTATTACACAGAGAGTGGTACAGTGCCCACCTTGTTACACAGAGAGTGTCAAAGTGCCCTCCTTATTACCTAGAGTGGTGCAGTGCCCGCCTTGTTACACAGAGAGCGTCGCAGTGCCTGCCTTATTACACACAGAGTGTTGCAGAACCCACATAATTACACAGTGTCGCAGTGCCCACATTATTACACAGAGAGTGTTGAAGTGCCCACATTATTACACAGAGAGTGTCACAGAGCCAACCTTATTACAGAGTATCACAGTGCCCACTTTATTACACAGAGTGTCAAAGAGCCCACCTTATTACACAGAGTACACAGAGAGTGTCACAGTGCCCACCTTATTACAGAGTGTCAAAGAGCCCACCTTATTACACAGAGAGTGTCACAGTGCCCATCTTATTACACAGAGTGTTGCAGTGCCCCCCTTATGACAGTGTCGCAGTGCCCACCTTATAACACGTTACAGAGAGTGTGGCAATGCCCACCTTATTACAGTGTCGCAGTGCCCACCTTATTACACAGTATTGCAGTGCCCGCCTTATTACACAGTGTTACAGAGAGAGTTGCAGTGCCCACCTTATTACAAAGTGTCTCCGTGCCAAAGCGATGCAGAATATGTATGTTCTATATACAGTAAGAAACTGTTAATGAATAATTACAAAGAGTGTTGCAGTGCCCACATTATTACATAGAGTGTTGCAGAGCCCACATTATAACAGATTGTCGTAGTGCCCTCCTTATTACACAGAGTGTTGCAGTGCCCTCCTTATTACATAGAGTGGTGCAGTGCCCGCCTTGTTACACAGAGACTGTCGCAGTGCCAACCTTTTTACATAGAGAATGTCGCAGTGCTAACATTATTATATAGAGATTGTCGCAGAGCCCACATTATAACAGATTGTCGTAGTGCCCTCCTTATTGCACAGAGTGTTGCAGTGCCCTCCTTATTACATAGAGAGTGGTGCAGTGCCCGCCTTGTTACACAGAGACTGTCGCAGTGCCAACCTTATTACACAGAGAATGTCGCAGTGCCTGCCTTATTACACACAGAGTGTTGCAGAACCCACATAATTACACAGTGTCGCAGTGCCCACATTATTACACAGAGAGTGTTGAAGTGCCCACATTATTACACAGAGAGTGTCACAGAGCCAACCTTATTACAGAGTATCACAGTGCCCACTTTATTACACAGAGTGTCAAAGAGCCCACCTTATTACACAGAGTACACAGAGAGTGTCGCAGTGCCCACCTTATTACACAGTATTGCAGTGCCCGCCTTATTACACAGTGTTACAGAGAGAGTTGCAGTGCCCACCTTATTACAAAGTGTCTCCGTGCCAAAGCGATGCAGAATATGTATGTTCTATATACAGTAAGAAACTGTTAATGAATAATTACAAAGAGTGTTGCAGTCCCCACATTATTACATAGAGTGTTGCAGAGCCCACATTATAACAGATTGTCGTAGTGCCCTCCTTATTACACAGAGTGTTGCAGTGCCCTCCTTATTACATAGAGTGGTGCAGTGCCCGCCTTGTTGCACAGAGACTGTCGCAGTGCCAACCTTTTTACATAGAGAGTGTCGCAGTGATAACATTATTATATAGAGATTGTCGCAGAGCCCACATTATAACAGATTGTCGTAGTGCCCTCCTTATTGCACAGAGTGTTGCAGTGCCCTCCTTATTACATAGAGAGTGGTGCAGTGCCCGCCTTGTTACACAGAGACTGTCGCAGTGCCAACCTTATTACACAGAGAATGTCGCAGTGCATGCCTTATTACACACAGAGTGTTGCAGTACCCGCCTTATTACACAGAGTGTCGCAGTGCCCGCATTGTCTCACGGCATAACGTCAACACACTAGATCTTGCTGCCTTCTCAAACACGCTGTGTCTTCTCGCCCCAATCGCCGTCATGTCCTGCCCAAACCTCGCCGCCTCCCTCTATAATGACACCCTATCTTCGGCATTGAACTCTGCCTGCCCTCCCTCCTCTATCCCCCTTCGATGCTCCAACCCCCAACTGTGGCACTCGGCTATCACCCGATTCCTTAAAAAGTGCTGAGCGCTTCTGGAAGAAATCACGCTCCCTCGCGGATTATCTCCATTTCAAATTCATTCTTTCCTCCTTCAGCTCTGCCCTTGCTCTGTCCATGGAATCCTACTTTAAGACCCTCATCCTTTCCCAATCATCCAACCCCCGCAGGCTCTTCGCCACCTTCAACTCCTTGCTCTCCCCCCCCCCCTCCAGCTCTTCCATCCTCCATCGTAGCCGCTGATTTTGCTACCTACTTTTCAACCAAAATCTCCTCTCTCAGGAGTGCCATCGCTGCTGCCATGACCTCACCCTCTCCCTCCTCCCCTCCTACATCTCCACTCCCCTCCTTCCATCCCCTGTCCTCATTTTACCCCACCACTGCCGCTGAAGTCCACTCTATCCTTCAATCCGCTTCTCCCTCCACCTGCTCGCTCGATCCTATCCCCTCCAATATTATCCGTCGTCTCAGTCCGTCAGTCTGCTCTCACCTGGCTCACCTCTTTCTTAATCTCTTTCTTAATCTTTCCCTATCCTCTGGGATCTTCCCTTCCTCCTTCAAACACGCTCTTGTCTCCCCAATTCTCAAAAAAATAATCTGGACCCCAACTCTCCATCCAACTACAGGCCCATCTCCCTCCTACCTTTTGCCTCCAAGCTCCTAGAATGTCTGACCTTTAATGGTCTCCTAAGCCACCTTACTGCTAACTCCATTCTAGACCCCCTCCAATCTGGGTTCCGCCCTTTACATTCCACTGAAACTGCCCTGACCAAAGTCACTAACGATCTACTATCGGCTAAATCCAAAGGCCTCTTCTCTATCCTCATCCATCTTGATCTATCGGCTACCTTTGACAATGTTGACCACCCTCTCCTGTTTAACACCCTCCCCTCCTTTGGCATCACTGGCACGGTCTTCTCCTGGTTCACCTCATACCTCTCCGATCGCTCCTTCTCCGTCTCCACTCCAAGCTCCTCCTCTCCTAGCTCTTATGGTTTCCATTACCACCTTTATGCTGATGATACCCTAATCTATCTCTCCTCCTCCGACCTATCCCCATCACTCCTGTCCAAGGTCTCCGAATGCCTCACGGCCATCTCAGCCCGGATGACCCAACGCTTCTTGAAACTAAACATGGCTAAAGCTGAACTTCAAATCTTCCATCCCCTGAACATCCCCTCTTCTCCCACTATCTCCATCAGCATTGGTGAAACCAAGATCACCTCCATCAACCAAACGCGCTGCCTCGTTGTCATCATTGACTCCTCCCGCTCTTTCACCCCCCACATTCGTGCTCTCTCACAGTCTTGCCGCTTTCACCTACGCAACATCTCGCGCATCAGACCATTCCTCTCCACTGGCACAACCAAAATTCTCCTTGCACCTCTCCAATCCATTCTTAACGCTGCTGCTAGGCTCATCTTCCTCTCCCTCCGCTCTACCTCCACCTGCCCCCTCTGTCTATCTCTTCACTGGCTCCCCATTCCTTTCCGAGTTCTCTTTAAACTCCTCACCACTCTCTGATTCCCTTACCTTCTTCAAGCGCTCCCTCAAAATCCATTTTTTTTCGACTAGCCTATCCCTCCTCCTAACCTCTTTTGATCCTCCAATCCTGCCTCCTTCCCATCCGTTCCTACTTATCCTATTGTTTTTCGTTCGTCCACCCACCTCCTTTTAGTATGTTAACTCTTATGAGTAGGGCCCTCCTTCCTCACGTACTCACCCTACCTCTTTACCTCACCTGTGCTCCTGCCTGGTTCTTCCTTTCCTCTACTTCATCTTCAGTCTTCTCGACAATTTCGACACCTAATTCAGAACTGATGCTGATTTTAGTTCTACCAGCTATACCCCTATTTATGCTGTATTTTATCAACGCACCCTTTACGTTACCTTATAATTTGTTTTTGGTTTGCTATGTACGGCACTGCGGACACTTTGTGGCGCCTTATAAATAAGCGTGCTACTACTACTACTACAGAGAGTGGTACAGTGCCCACCTTGTTACATAGAGAGTGTCAAAGTGCCCACCTTATTACACAGAGAATGTCGCAGTGCCCACCTTATTAGAGTGTTGCAGTACCCGTCTTATTACACAGATAGTGTTGAAGTGCCCACCTTATTACACAGTGTCACAGTGCCTGCATACTTAAACAGTGTCACAGTGCCCTCCTTATTAGTGTCGCAGTGCCCGCATTATTACAGTAAGTGTCGCAGTGCCCGCATACTTAAACAGTGTCACAGTGCCCTTCTTATCACAGAGTGTCACAGTGCCCGCATTATTACAGAAAGTTTTGCAGTGCCCGCCTTTTTATGTTGACCGTGTTGCAGTGCCTTACTTAATAGACAGTGTCCCAGTGCTCACCTTATTACAGAGAGTGTAGCAGAGCTCAAATTAAAACAGATTGTCACAGTGCCCTCCTTATTACACAGAGTGGTACCGTGCCCACCTACTTACACAGAGAGTGTTGCAGTGCCCACCTTATTACACAGAGAATGTCGCAGTGTCCACCTTATTACACAAAGTGTTGCAGTACCCGCCTTACTACACAGAGTGTTGAAGTGCCCACCTTATTACATAGAGTGTCGCAGTGCCCGCATTATTACAGAGTGTCGCAGTTCCCGCATTATTACAGTAAGAGTCTCAGTGCCCGCATACTTAAAGAGTGTCACAGTGCCCTCCTTATTACAGTGTCAGAGTGCCTGCATTATTACAGAAAGTGTCGCAGTGCCCACCTTTTTGTGTTGACAGTGTCAGAGTGCCCTCCTTATTAAATAGTGTCACAGTGCCCTCCTTATTACATCGAGAGTGGTGCATTGCCTACCTTATTACAGAGAGTGTCCCAGTGCCCACCTTATTACAGAGAGTGTCAAAGTGCCAACCTTATTACAGAGAATTTTGCAGTGCTCGCCTTATTACACAGTGTTACCGAGAGTGTCGCAGTGCCTGCCTTATTACAGAGTATCACAGTGCCAAAGTGATGCTCAATATGTATGCGCTATATAAGAAACTGTTTATGAATAAATAAATAGTTTCACAGTGCCTGCCTTTTTATGTAGTGAAGCAGTGCCTGCCTTCTTACAGAGTGTGTCGCAGTGCCCGCCTTCTTACAGAGAGTGACGCAGTGCCCGCCTTATTATAGAAAGTGTCAGAGTGCCTGCCTTCTTTCAGACAATGTCACAGTGCCTGCCTTCTTTCAGACAATGTCGCAGTGCCTGCCTTCTTACAGAGTATTGCAGTGCCCGCATTATTACAGAAAGTGTCACAGTGACCGCCTTATTACAGAGAGTGCCTGCCCTATTACACAGTGTCACAGTGCCTGCCAGAACCGACCCCCCCACTCTACATCGTCATGTAGTCACAGACACATATATTCAGAGTTACAGATACACGTTACCATTACACAGACACCTATACTCTAACACATATACAGATGCCTACATGGTGTAATTACACAGACATAATAGCATTGAATGTTCTTCATAACTTACAGTGACAGTATTGGCAGCTTCTCATTCCTGTGGCTCTCCGTGGGACAAATTACACTGCAAGAATCCTTTTTAAGTAGTCAGGGCCAGTGACACACACCCCCAGAGTCCCCCTACTGTGACCCCCATTCTGTCAGTGAGACTGCCCCTCCTCGTCTGGGAGGCAGAGCCTCTGACTGTCTTAGGGCGGTTTCACACACTCCGGCTCCTGCCCGGCGGCGAAAACATGCACGGCCAGAAAGCCGTGCAGCACACAGTAGTTTATCCTGGAGGGGAAGGCCACAGCCCGGCAGCCGTCCCTTCCAGTGGCGGGATCCGGCTGCAACCGGACGGCCGGGCCGTGGCCGTACCGTATAAATGGACACAATAGTGTCCATTAACAACTACCGTGCACGGCTTCCTGGCCGTGCGGGATTTCGCCGTCCGGCAGTAGCCGGACAGTGTGAAATAGCCATTAGAGTCTTACCGGGAAGTACAAGAGGTAGGAGGAGGCGGCGCTATTCTGCCTGGTGATCATCATGCTGCCACAAGGGTGGGCCTATTTTTTGTGGAGGCCTGGAGCTGCAGCTCCATCTTCCCCATTGTTAGTCTGGCCCTGATGCTGTGTTATATACAGGAGAAATGAGTGCAGCTGGTCCATGGTTACAGCTCCCAGCTCAGCTTCTGCAACAATGTAACTAGGAGCAACAGCTGCAGAGATTAACCCTCTCTGTGACACACAGATCTCACACCCGCTATTCATAGGACCAGGGCCAGTTTCAGGGCCTCACGGGTAGGGATGCCAATCCTGGGCCATTTTTTAGATCCGGAAATCGGGATTGAAAAATGCTCAATACCGGGATTCCTAGGATTGGTTTACCTAAAAGAAAACCACCTCCCTCTCCCTCATGTTGCCTTACTTTAAGCGGGGCAGGTGGCAGCGGAATGGAGGCAGGCTGCGAGTGTGATGCCGGAGGGAGGACAGTGTGTCACTAGACTGTGCAGCCGGGAGAAGTCGGACGGCGAGCGGGTTCAGTGCTGCGGCCTGTGCAGCGTGACCCATAGGTCACGCTGCGCAGGCCGCATCGCTACAGCTTTGGTGTCACAACTCGCTTGCCGCCCGACCTCTCCCGGCCGCACACAGTCATGCCTAACCTGGTCACAGTGGCAGGCGAGTTCAGCAAAGAAAGAAAGGTAAAGAGTAAGTTCTGTGCGCCTGGGCAGCCTATGGTGGGTACATCCAACAAGGGTGACCCTGGACCCCCAAGAAACAGTGGAAAAAGTGACAAAAGATGGCATGTTCCCTCCACCGGCGCCCTTGTGAATTTAAAATATGTCCCTAGATATATAGGAACGGTCCTCTTCTCCAAATACTGGCTAGCATATACAGATATATATAACCATACGTTCCTCCTGCACCAATAGCATCTCCTCTTCTCCCAAATCGACTGCTTATTTGGATAGTGGAACACCAATCCTCCCAACCATAGATCATTTATCTCGGTCCGGATGAGACACCAAAATAAATGTAGAAAAGATACATACAGTATGGTGCAATACCACTTTTATTGATATACGACAAACATGTGATGTGATAGTACAAGAAAAGAAAATGGCTTAGTACCGGATGGAATGGAGAATCTGAATTGAATCAGTTCTCAAAAGCGCTTGAAATACAAAGGATGATGGTCCGGAATCCGTCATCCAAAGTTCTCTGCGGTCGGTAAAAGAAGTCCAGATCCAATTCAGGATTACACAAATAAACATTAAAGTCCTCCAGTTGTAGAGAGCGGCGGCGGTGCGGGGGCGTGTGACGCCCAGCATGACCTCTGACAACATCACGCTGCGCATCTGAGCTGCACAGCCGGCACAGGACTCGGAGCAGCTGGGCAGCGTCTGAGCAAGTGCTCAGACGCTGCCCAGCATTAGAGTAGTCTAATCGCGAAATATTGGGCAATATTGGGGCCAAATCCCGGGATCCCGCCGATCCCGGGATTGGCCACTCTACTCACGGCTCTGCTGATAATGTACAAGGGCCTATTATGAGAAGTGGAGGAAGTGAGGCCAATGCAATGTAGAACCCATACACTATAAGAACCACTAAACTCACCATCGGGTATCCCCCTGGCCCCACTTGTCCGTTGATACACTTAAATACAACTTATATATAACCTTATCTAAACTTAACCTAAAATAAAGACACGACACAAAGTGCTGGCGTTTCAAAACAGAATGTCAAATTTATTTGACAATTAAACTAAGACTATGAATGGTGGCGGCGCCAAAGAACGGTCATTATAGGAAAGGTGGGGTTAAAGATCACTTAATCATACATACAACGCTGGATGACCACTCTCCCTGGTCAGCCACCAGGCCTGGTGGTGACGGCCATCCCCCGGGCAGAAGCGTGGCCCATGACAATCGTTGTCGAGGGAGAGTGCACCCCACTACCTACACACATACAGAGTTCTTAAAGAATGACCGTTCTTTACCGCCGCCGAAGAGGAAAAGAAACAGGGAAGGGTGGGTGGGGCTTCTTGGACAGGGGTTGATCACTCTAAACTCGTGATCATTCCTACCCTGCTTAGACCCTCCCCCTGCTCTGATAGGCCTTGTGCCCATCCTTATTACCATAGCCATGTGACCAACAGCAGAGTGTAACCTGTGAGAACCCTTAGTGGTTTATGTCACTTCAGGCTTATTCAGCCTTCTGTGTTTCTTTTCTTGCTAAACACATCAAAATACAAACATGATTTATGGCCCACACTGTGCCCAGCTGGTGATCATCATGGTGCCATGATGATGGGCCTACTTTATTTGTAGGCCTGGAGCTGCAGCTCCATCTGGCCCTGTATAACCTGTGGATTAACACCCCCCCCCCCCCCCTTCGTTCGACGAATTCACCCGCACAGCTGGCGGGGGAGCAAGTGGACCAGAATAAGGTCCCATATACGCCATATATATATACAGCACCTAATCACTACACTATGGGCCTGATTCAGGCTTGGTCTACAAATTTGCAGCGTCAGCAATTATGGACCTATACCCCTACACTATATACCCCCTATACTTAGCACTACATCACTACACTATATAACCCCTATACTTCGTACTACATCAATGAACTATATACCCCCTATACTTAGCACTACATCACTAAACTATATATCCCCATATACTTCACACTACATCACTACTCTAGATAACCCCTATACTCCACAGTACCTCACTATACTATATACCCCTCATACTCCGCACTACATCACTACACAATATATCCCCTATACTGTACTTCACACTACATCACTACTCTATATAACCCCTATACTCCTCACATTATCAATACACTATATACCCCTCATAATCCGCACTACATCACTACACTATATGCCCCTATACTTCACACTACATCACTACTCTATTTAACCCATATACTCACAACATCAATACATTATATACCCCTCATACTCCGCAGTACATCGCTACACTATATGCCCCTATACTTCACACTACATTACTACTCTATATAACCCCTATACTCCTCATAACATCAATACACTATATACCCCTCATACTCCGCACTAAACTATAATATATACCCCCTAAACTTCACACTACATAACTACACTATACAACCCTTATACTCCGCAGTACATCACTACACTATATACCCCTATACTACATACTACATCACTAAACTATATAAAACCTATACTCCGTACTACATCACTACACTATATACCCCATATACTCTGCACTACATTATATACTCCCTATAATTCACACTACATCACTACACTATATATCCCCTATACTTCACACTACATCACTACTCTATATAACCCCTATACTCCTCAAAACATCCTCAAAACATCAATACACTATATACCCCTCATACTCCGCACTACATCACTAAACTATATTATATACCCCCTATACTTCACACTACATAACAACACTATACAACCCTTATTCTCTGCAGTACATCACTACACTATATACCCCTATACTACCTACTACCACGGCCGCCAAGAGGGGGGGGAGCGGGTACAATTTACCAGGGCCCGTGCCTGTCAGGGGGGCCTGGTCCGTACAAACACACTTTTTTTTATTATTATTTAGCCGGTGGCGGGTGCACGGGCGCCAGGTCTGTAGGAGCGCAGGGTCAGCTAGCGGCCATGACATGAGTGCAGCCGCAGGGTCAGCTAGCGGCGGAGGTGCTGCGGCTGCGTGACATCAGTGCAGCCAGCAGTCAGTCCATCACTACAATACATACCCCCTATACTCCGCAGTACATCACTACACTATATATCCCCAATGCTCCACACTACATCACTACAATACATACCCCCTATACGCCGCAGTACATCAGTACACTATGGGCCTGATTCTGGTTAACTCAGTAAATTGCAAAGCTCGCAGCTTATCGAGTGCCAGTTTGCCCGCCCCCACGAATCGCTGACCTGCCGCCTCCGTATCCCTTTCGCAACCATGGTATGAAAACACATCCCCTTACATGTCCCGCTGCTGGAGAAATCATTCGATGGTTGGTGACCATCGAATGATTTCTGCAGGGCTCACATATATAGTCAGTGGAGACTGAGTTATATTTAAGGGCTTCCGGCTGAAGACAGGGCGAGCGGCTAATAATGGGCCACATACATCAGCAATCACAGTTAATGGATTTTACAATCTATCTGACTTGCCCACACATTACAGATTTATTTCAGTGATCGGCAGATTTTTCCATCTAAAGATTGCATCTTCATATCTGGAAATTGCTCAATCGATTGTCATTTCAGCTGTTCATAATGTAAATAGATAAAGAAGACGAATTGGGAATGCCCACACATATAAAAAAGATCTGCAGATAATACCAGATTATTAAACATGTTTAAAAACCTGATTAAGCAATTGATTGGCGATTTTGATTGGGATTGCCAAAAGGGGGAGCCCACACATCTAAAATTAATTGTGGCAATCATCTCCATATCTAAAAAATTGTCACAATTAATTGCTGATGTATGGGACCCTTAACATCATGTGATGTCAGCCACCTGCTACCGGAAACCCCGGGAACGTCTGTGAAATGCTGGGCGTTCCCACGGCCCAAAGCCGCCACAACCCACTCCCCCCTCCTGTATGAGTGCCATGCCGTCAGTGCTGATTATGCGCCATTGTAATGGCATGCGATGTGACCCGATTTTAAAATACTCAGCCCTGAAAAAGTCTGAAATCGTGTCCATCGCATACCTTAATTAGTGGTATTAGTGGATAATACACAAGTCCCCCAAATATGTACCTCAATATATATAAATTGTATTCTAATCAGTCTGCTTATAAAAATGTCCCCCCACCATAATTTAGGAAATCACTATTAAATCCAATGCTAATATCACACATTACCCCCAATTGATATAACATATACAACTTTTATGTAGTGCACAGATATAACTGGGTAATGCCACAGCACAGCACTTGCTGCTTTGAATGTTGTCATGGCAACCAAGCTGTTTACTTTCCACCCTCTGCTGCATAAGTGGCAGTTGGTAGGCAGATGACAGTTGGTAGCTAGAGATGTGAAGGAGAGCTACAGGCAAGATTGCTACGTGGAGGAGGACGGCTTTGCAGAGAGAAGAGATGAAGAGGACGGCTACGAAGACGGCGATGTGGAGCATGGCGATGCGGAGGATGACCAGGTGGAGTTTGGCCATGCGGTGGAAGGCCAAGTGGAGTTTTGGCATGCAGAAAAGGACGGTGACGAGAAGGAAGGCGGCCACAAGGAGAAAGAAGATCTGCAGGAGGACATCACCCTGCTCAGAGGAGACCAGCGCGGTAAGAAAGAAGAGAGAAGACCCACAAGCAGATGCAGACCGAAGAAGTAAGTGATACATACATACACACGGTGGTTATACAGGCACTGAATGTAGTTTGGTAGCTGTAGTATAGGAGCTAGGAGCTGAGGCCTCTGTGTCTACTACTTATATTAGAAAATACATCTCCATGAATTTATGTACAAAATGCTCAATTACTTGCATCCAAATCTAATTCAGTGATATCTACTGTACCTTATTGTTAAATCCAGTAACACTTTTACTTAGCAGTACAGGTATACCAAGATAACTGTGTTGTGCTGGATCACCTGCTCCCGCAGTCTGTCCCCCCCCCCCCCCCCCCTCCCAGCATGACAACTCCACGTACTGGTCTCACCACCGCAACTCACTCTTTCTGGTCCCCCCCCCCCCCTCAGCATGACTCCCCCATGCACCGTTCTGACCCCCCCTGCAGTGTGACTCCCTCCTGCAGTCTATCCCCCCGCAGCATGACTCCCTCCTATAATCTGTCCCCACTGCAGCGTGACTCCCTCCTGCAGTCTTTCACCCCCCACAGCGTGACTCCCTCCTATAGACTGTCCACCCCGCAGCGTGACTCCCTCCTGCAGCATGACTCCCTCCTGCAGCCTATCCCCCAGCAACGTGACTCCCTCCTATAATCTGTCCCCACTGCAGCGTGACTCTCTCCTATAAACTGTCACCCCCTGCAGTGTGACTCCCTCTCTCCGCCAGCAGCAGTGCTTTTCTTGCTGACAGTAAAGGAGCTATTTCTGCTGTTTTCGACCTATGTTTATTTTTATTAATTTAACAGACTAGTTATTCCATCAGTTTAAAAAATTATTTCTGTAAATCATGTTTAATATTAACAAGTGCCAGTTTTATAATAGTCGTTATAGGTAGTGTAAGTGGGTAAGGCCCAGCGCTGATCACTGTCTGTGAGAGAAGCAGATAGAGGTGTAGATAAAGGTAGTCAGCACTTGAATGAGAGTGGTACATAAGCTCCTCCCCTCCAGCCCCTTCCTCAGATTAAACATAAAAAGCGTGATGGGTCAAATTGCATAAACAGCTGCTGGCATCCGTCTCCTATACCCAACCAATCCACCAGATGTGGTCTCCATCCAACCATACAATAATTCCTCTTACCATGTATCTTACTCAGCCAGTAATTATTTGTGGTACTTATGTATTAGCTGGGCACCAGGCTACGCTACGCTGACAACGTAGCTTATGCTAGATTGTCAGCGTAGCCACTGACGGGCGCCCGGCTAATACTGTATGTGACTTACTGCTTAGGGTGGCCGGCGGGGGACATCCCGGCGGCCAGCGCCGGAGTTTCTGCGGGCGGAGGGGGACATCCCGGCGGGCAGCGGCGGAACTTGGGCGGGCGGCCGGAAGGGGGGGGGGGGGATATGGCGGCCGCCGGAGAAATTTATGTAATTCACTGAAATGCCGCTGGGGGAGCATCACATCGTTTCCCTGCTCCCCCAGCGGCAATACGCTAATTGAGTACATTTCTGCCGGGGAGGACTGTCATGGCACCCGCCTGTGCGAGGATCCGACTGCTGGAGGCGCTGTGGACATCGTTGAGGGGTAAGTATGATGCACTACACACAAACACAAACTACACACAATCACTAACACAATCATATCCCCACTATCCAAGTCATACCTCCATTATCCACATAGGCGAGTGGAGCGTGGCGAGCCCCGCGAAGGGACGCCTCGCTGGGCTCGCCACGCTTCGGGCTCAGCTGGCACGCTACACTCGCCACACTTTATAAAATTAACTCCACGCCCCCATGGATAATGGGGGTATGACGTGGATAGTGGGGATATGATCCATTATGTATTAGCACAGCTCCAGTTACGAAAATTACGTAGTTTACGTAGCCAGCATAGTGGTGTATTGGTATTCTCATTACACCACTACGCAATGGGCGCCCTGCTAATACATAATACCTTATTTGTTGCACACTTCCCCCTATCTGAAGATAGCATTACCCAATGGGGACAAGATACAGTTGGTGGAGTTGGATATGTACTTCTCCCGTCCCGCACACGTGTGCATATGACAATGTGCATCGCTCTGTCCTGTTTTCATAAAAGAAAATCTCGAAGCAAAATAGCTTATTAGCCTCCTGATGCTACTGGACTAACATTTTCCCCAGTAGGATAACTGAATGGAAATCTTCATGTCACTTGGCTGATTTTCTGGTCACTTTACCCTGTTTCTCTGCTGTAAAGAGAACCGATGGCTGATTAAGCACTGAGAAGACATAAACCACTGAAGGGTTCTTTGATGCTGTCACTATAAGTAGCATGTTGTACTTGCTGAGATCTGATGAGGTAGGGAATAGCCAATGGGTGTACAGGGGAGGAGTTGGCAGGCTATGAGTGGACAGGGAGTCAGGTGATCGGCCTCTTTGAGAAGCTTTCCCCTCCCTCCCATCCCTATTTTTCTATTCTCGGTGGTGGTAAAGAACGGTCCTTATATGCAATAATATGTAAATAGTGGGTGCGCTCTCCCGACATTGATATGTCATTAGCCCATGCTCCTGGACGGGAGATGGCTTACATCACCTGCACAGGTGGGTTATGAAGGGAGAGTTGATCACCAGCGGTGTGTGAATCGCGTGTGATAACACCCCTTTCCCCTGACTGTTCTTTAGTGCCGCCACCATATATAGTCAGGTCATAGTTGTCAATCAATAAATTTGACATTCATTTTTGAAATCCCAGCACTTGTGTCCGTGTCTTATTCTAAGTGTTAAGGTTATAAGCTATAAGTTGATAAAGGTTGAGTTTTGTTAAAGTGTATGCATAAAGATACCCAATGTTGAGTTTATACATTCTTCCCAACGGTCTGGCATCCCACCCAGGGTCAGCAGCATTCAGTGCTGGTGGGGCAGCAGGGAATCCCCCCTGCCTGCCGCTGCTCAGCGGGAATTTAATGCTGTGTGCATGCGCACTGCATCTATTCAGGCAGGCAGAGGGGCTGGGAGCATGGCCAGCAGCTCAATAAGTGCTGGACATGCCCCCAGAGCTGCATAGATGGGGCGTGCCTCGCAGCAGTTCCATGAGCATAGGTCACACCCATGGAGCATGAGGCCACGCCCACAGAAATTTGGGCGCACACAAGCGTCCTTCTTCCTCATCTGCCAAAGTTGGGGGGGCATGGTAATATAAATGTCACCTTAATTCATGTTCTATCATATATGGGCACTGTTTAAATGTTCTCCTCTGGCTTCTCTCTCCATCAGAAACCAGCAGTGCTCCATCATCCTGCCTCAGAGATGCAGTCTCTCGTATCATCCAGGGACTGACGTTATCCCATCAGTTAGGCCAAGGTGATTTTGGGAAGGTAAGCAATGAGGTTTCACTTGTCACAGGGGAATTACTATATGTCTCCATATTATTAGAGGTGAACAAGGCTGCAGTGCAATATCATTCAATGTCAGTTGTGATTCACCATTCCATGTAATGATATTGCACACAGTATAACTGCATGAGGTGTAACATTCCCCCGCTATAATATAACACTACAGTGTCAGATGGTTCTGGTAGGGCGACCTCTTCTAGTAGTCACTGTAATAAGGTTACAGTATGTGGGGTGATAGAAGCATGGAAGGATTTGACGCACTGTGTAATGTGTGACCTCCTACCGCTATAGAGTGGCCCTTTTCTTACATTATCAGTGCAGCATCAGCTAGAACATCAGGGAATGTTGCCTGTATTACATGTGGCACTTATATACGTGTGAAACGTCTTTACATTGTGTAGAAGATGCTGCTTCACTGAAACGCAACCTGCAAGGTGCAAAATCTCTGGCAGTAAAAGTATTATATAATACTCCAGAGTGGGTACGGCCTGGCTGCTTGGGGCATCACATGGTAGCATTCGATGTAGCACTTTATTATTGTTTACCAGTGTAACACTGTCTAATTTATGTCCATCACTTATGTATCACTCCTTAGCACATAGCTCATGTTTTTCTTATTAACAGTAACACAAAAGAATATTTCTAGGGTGGTGCCCGGTGGTGGCTGGGCTTTACCGGCATGGGGGGATTCCGCGTCCCAGATGTAAAGCTGGCCATACACTATTGCGATGTATCACATAAGTGTATGGCCATCGACCCCCCCCTCCCTACCGCCCCCCGGGAGCAGCCTTGGATCTTCTCGGATGGCAACATCGCATGCCATCCGTTAGCCTCCGTTATGATAGGGGACCATGCACTAAATCCGATGGCATGTCATACACATGGCTCGGCCCTATCCATCAGATTCGGATGAAATTGGACCAAATCGAATTACTGTATGGGGGCCTTTCAGCTTAGTGTTAGGGACCCACAAGGTATGACGTCACCAGGACACTGTGGTTATGAGGTTAACACTGTCATATTTCCTCTAGGTTCTCCTGGCCTCACACTCAGCTCACAGCCAGTTGTTGGCTGTGAAGGTCATGAGCAAGAGATGGCTCCTAGAGATCGGCGTAGAACATGCATTCATGGAAAGAAAAGTGCTAGACCTTGCATCTGGGTGCCCATTCCTCATCCATGGCTACTTCTCCCATCAGAGCACGGTACGGCTGTGACTGCCTCTGACCTTTTGCATGTCGACCTAATGCTTGTGTCAACCTTTTCATCATGTCCACCTAATGCAGGTCGACATATTTCATGTGTTGATCTATTGACTATTGACCTATAGTGGTTAGCCTAATGACTGTCCACCTATGTACTGTTAACCTAGGCACCGCCCCCCTGGTCCCGTCCCCTCCCCATGACAGTCCTATGGATGGCCATCGACCATCGATGATTCAAAATCATCAATGGGTTATGGCCGATATTGAATACTTTTGTGATCAATGGGGGAGAACCAGATGGCTCTGCCCCCGACACCCGCGAAGCCCCGCCCATTTGTTTTACATAATAGATGACCATCAATATGTAAAACTATCGATGGACACCCATTGCATAGTTTTACACTATTGATGGCCTGAGAAGTGAATGAGTAATGTATAGTATTTCTCCTTACTTAGTTATTTCGGACAAAGGTGACATTCCCCTCGCCCTAGCTCTGTCCCTCCTGCCTGTCCTGCCATGTACAGATGTGGCCAAGTACATCGTGGCTGCGTTGCGCATAATGTGCGCTATGCAAATCGCGCATGAATCGCGCCTGCTCCTTGCGCTATAGTCCCGTTATAGATTGCGTTATAAATGTAATGTAATCTTGTAAATGTAACCTGCAATTACACTCATTGACCACCAGATGTCACTTTTCCCAAACAGTACAGCGCATGCGTAAAAATCTCTTCTACACAACAGTTCGGCTGCCACGACTTTACACTACAGATTTTGTCCTTACTTTACGGACAGTGTTCTTGTATTTTATTTGCAGCAGCAGTTACGTACGGTTATTTATGTAATTGGTACAGAAGCCATGCTAACCTTTGCTATTGCTGTTATTATATTATAATAACACAATTGTTTCTACCATACACAGAATCACGTGTTCTTTGGGATGGAGTATGCCAGTGGCGGAGACTTCCGTAGTCTCCTGATGAGGAATGGGCCCATGGACATCTCCAGTGCAAGGTGAGGATATAGAGTAATGTGTTGTTACAGCCGCTGATAGAGGGAGGACTTACTGATAGATTATATATTATACATATACATTTTGTATTCAGTCAGAAGGTTTCTGATGTATCAATATATAATACAGTATAGAAAAGCATGCCTTATATGTGTCACCTTATATTGGGCAAAGTAATACTATTAGTAGTAACAAACTCCAGCTGTGACAGGATTACATACCTCCCAACACTCACGATTTCATCGGGACAGTCCCGATTACCGGGTCCTGTCCCGCTGTCCCACCCGCGGCCGGAGGTGTCCCGCTGCGGGGGGGGGAGGGGCAGTTGGGAGCCCCCCAATTTGACAGAATAGACGCATTGCGCAAGCGCACAGCGTCTATTCCCGGACGAAAATGGGGACGCGTCTCATTAGCATAAGCTGCGCCCCTCATTTACATAAGCCCCACCCCTCATTGGCCGCTCGCGCAGCGAATTCTGCAGCTACAAAGTTGGGAGGTATGGGATGTGACAGGATTATACAGCTGCTGTCATCACTGTGTGCAGCAACATGAAGGTGGCCGTGTACTAAGGGGCAGCTGTGTATGTGGTTTGGGAAATGACACACGTCAGATGTGACAGGATTATACAGCTGCTGTCATCACTGTGTGCAGCAACATGAAGGTGGCCGTGTACTAAGGGGCAGCTGTGTATGTGGTTTGGGAAATGACACACGTCACATGTGACAGGATTATACAGCTGCTGTCATCACTGTGTGCAGCAACATGAAGGTGGCCGTGTACTAAGGGGCAGCTGTGTATGTGGTTTGGGAAATGACACACGTCACATGTGACAGGATTATACAGCTGCTGTCATCACTGTGTGCAGCAACATGAAGGTGGACGTGTACTAAGGGGCAGCTGTGTATGTGGTTTGGGAAATGACACACGTCAGATGTGACAGGATTATACAGCTGCTGTCAGCACTGTGTGCAGCAACATGAAGGTGGCCATGTACTAAGGGGCAGCTGTGTATGTGGTTTGGGAAATGACACACGTCAGATGTGACAGGATTATACAGCTGCTGTCATCACTGTGTGCAGCAACATGAAGGTGGCCGTGTACTAAAGGGCAGCTGTGTATGTGGGAAATGACACACGTCAGATGTGACAGGATTATACAGCTGCTGGCATCACTGTGTGCAGCAACATGAAGGTGGCCGTGTACTAAGGGGCAGCTGTGTATGTGGTTTGGGAAATGACACACGTCAGATGTGACAGGATTATACAGCTGCTGTCATCACTGTGTGCAGCAACATGAAGGTGGACGTGTACTAAGGGGCAGCTGTGTATGTGGTTTGGGAAATGACACACGTCAGATGTAAATTTCAGATGAAAACTGTTGCATTTACTATTCCATGGTTTGAGACTCAGGGCCTTATTCAGTACCAGTACCTGTACCGCCACCTGCTGGGTGAGCAAATGCCCCACCCCCCCACCACCATGCGTACAACATTTGAAACAAAAAAATGTGAAAACTTTTTGACTGTAGACCTAACCCGTGTTGACCTTTTGATGCTGTCAAATTAATGAACCTGTCGACCTAAATGCATGTCGACCTAATGACTGTCAACCAACATGCTGGTGAGCCAATGACCATATCCCCTCTGTGTAACCTATTAGTAGCAGTGAATGACAGCGGCTAGTAGGATAAGTCACTGTTATATGCGTACGCCTTCCCCATAGTTCCATGGCCGGTGACCATGGAATTATATGGGCTGATCGCACAAGGCAGCGAATGGATGCTACTGTGTAACATCCATTCGCAGTCCCTGCCAGCGAATCGCCCTTGCGAATGGTGGGATGGTGTACCACCATCCGCACTGCGGGGTTACATGGATTCGCAAGGCTGCAAATTCGTAGCTTTGTGAATCAACCAGAATAACCCCCAATATGAAGTGAATTGCACCAATGCACAAAACCAGAAACCTCATATTAACCTCATATGGGAAACCTCATATTAACCTCATATGGGAAACCTCATATTAACCTCATATGGGAAACCTCATATTAACCTCATATGGGAAACCTCATATTAACCTCATATGGGAAACCTCATATTAACCTCATATGGGAAACCTCATATTAACCTCATATGGGAAACCTCATATTAACCTCATATGGGAAACCTCATATTAACCTCATATGGGAAACCTCATATTAACCTCATATGGGAAACCTCATATTAACCTCATATGGGAAACCTCATATTAACCTCATATGGGAAACCTCATATTAACCTCATATGGGAAACCTCATATTAACCTCATATGGGAAACCTCAGCTGGTGAATGTGAAACAAACCAAATGAGGCCTTTGTCAGAGAATGGGGGAGCGTCATCTGGGAAGCACTCAGCCATTATTTATGGGTGCCGGACGAGGTCCCGACAGTCAGGATCCCGACAGTCATTTACCCGACGACGGGATCCCGACTGTCAAAACACAGACAGCCGGGTGCCCGACGGCCACCGGCTATTCTCCCTCGTGTGGGTCCACGACCCCCATAGAAGAAGAATACAATAGGTGGCAAGCGTAGCGAGCCTCCGTGCCCACAGCGTGGAGAGCACAGCGAGCCCGCAAGGGGCTTTATTGCGCTCACCATGCTGTCTGATTCCGGCCAGTCGGGATCCCGATGTCAGGCTAATGACTGTCTGGACCCCGACTGTCGGACCCCTATACCACACCTATTATTTATACATCCTACAATGTAACATTAACCTGTTTTCTATCCAACAGATTCTATGCAGCAGAGATAGTATGCGGGATTCAATTCCTCCATTCCAAGGGAATAGTCCATGGGTAATTATATAGTTACAGTATGATAATAGTATAATAAAGCAATATTACTATGGAGTGTATAATGCAGAATGTAATATGCTGATCATGTCTGCTTCCTACACGCTATACATGTTACCAATTGGCACATATTTCCCACTTACATGGTACATGCCTCCTTTACATAGTAATGTACAATTGTTATCTACAGCTCTCAGTAGCCACAGAGGCTCTCTCTGCACAATTGTTTTATGCTTTTATTGTCAATTATGGCTGAAGAGAGTATTGAGTAGGGAGTGAGAGGTGCAGGGGAAGGAGGTGGGAGGGAGGTGGAGGAAGGGAGGGAGAGGTGCAGGGGAAGAAGGTGGAAGGATGGAGTAAGAAGTGCAGGGTAAGGAGGTAGAGGAAGGAAGTGGGAGGTGTAGAGGAGGAAAGAGGGAGTGAGAGATGCAGAACAAGGAGGAGGAAGTGAGAGGTGCAGGCGAAGGAGGTGGAAGGATTGAGTAAGAAGTGCAGGGGAAGGAGGAAGAGGTGCTGAGGAAGGAGGAGGAAGTAGGTAGTGAGAGGTGCAGGGGAAGCAGGTGGAGGGAGGGAGTGGGAGGCGCAGAGGAGCAAGGAGGGAGTAGATATGCAGGGAAAGGAGGTGGAGGGATGGAGTGGGAGGTGCGGGGTAATAAGTTGGAAGGAGTGGGAGGTAAATAAAAAAGAGGAGGACGGAGGTTATAAGAGGTGTAGTAAGGGAAGTAAGAGGAGCAGGAGTGACAGATGACAAATTAAGGAAAGCTAAAATAAATAATTGCGGAAGAGGTGGATGGACACATGTTGGATAACTTCACCTAATATGGTTCCTTTAATTCCATCTCCAATTGCTATTTATATGAATCTAAAGGTATCTGGCACTCACTACACAGGTAAATAGCTCACCCATTGGGCCTTATTCAGATCTGAGCTCAGTACAAATATGTTTGGAAAATGGGCAAAACCATGTGCACTGCAGGTGGGGCAAATGTAACATGTATCGAGAGTTAGATTTGTGTGAGTTATTTTGTTTCTGTGCAGGGTAAATACTGGCTGCATTATTTTTACACTGCAATTTAGATTTCAGTTTCAGCACACCCCACCCAAATGTAACTCTCTCTGCACAGGTTTCATCTGCCCCACCTGCAGTGCACATGGTTTTGCCCATTTTCCAAACAAATTAGTACTGAGCTCTGATCTGAATAAGGTCCATTACCCCTAAAAGCTTACAATCCCCAATGATAAATTGCAGCGACTGCACTCAGGGAATAACAGCACAATAAGCACAATGTGCTGCCTGCCCCACGTGTCAGTGTATTGTTATTATTTATTTTCTGGTTATAAATAAGAATAAACTGACCCCATTTATAAGCTGCTCCCCTTCCCCAGCTGGGAACGACCAGCATCAGCCTCCATTTGCCGCTTCCTATGACATCAATATCACTAGTTATTTACAGTCTGCTGTAACCACACATATTAGTATCACAGGGTTATTGGGCTGAGGAAGGTTCCACTATTAAATAACCTAGAATTCTGCAGAACACATACAAATGTACATGACATGGTGGAATCACATGGACACTAACCTAAATATGATTACATTAGTCCTTGCTCCCAAACATATAAAACTACTATTAGTTAGAATGTACACATGTAACGTGCAATATAATTTATGTACCAAATAATTCCTGTTTGTATGAAAACAAAGATTTTATTTTCTTCACAGCGACCTAAAACCAGAGAACATCTTGGTGACTCCAACAGGACATCTCAAGATCGCCGACTTCGGTCTGGCCCTTGAGATCACGCCTAGAGACGAGGGTGTTACTGGCTGTGCTAGAAGGTGTGGAGTCATTATTCCTGAGGTAAATGCAAAGGGTTTTCCTCATGTAACTATGTACATGGGGCCTGATTCCAACCCCGTATGTGACGGCATATAGCCAAGTTGGGTAAAAAGGGCATTCACTGTAGCACGCACATGCATCGTTGCACATTTCTGGGTAATTCTGATTCTGCCAAGTGTTGGCAATTTCTCTCCATGTAGAAGATGCACTAACATCCCCCCCCCACCACCACATCACCAGCATTCCCCGGGTACCGCATTATTACTAATCCCACATGCACTAACATATGCGATTATTAATGCAGAGGACAGCTCTTTCCATAAGAGCTGTCAATTGCGATGCAGCTCTGGCATTGGACTTCTGGGTCTGGTGCAGAATTAACAGTAAACAATATGACTCTTATGTTGGGTACACACCGGAATGATCATGATTGAAAAATACAAATCAGACCAAAGTGCGCAGCTGAACCCAAAGTGCTGCAAACATATCATGCACAAAGTAATAATCCCAAGAGTGATAAAGATGGAAATAGTGCATACATACAATAAGCGCTCAAAGGGTAACCATCAGATCGGAATCGGATCTAAAACATGCCAAAACGTGCCCAATTTACATAAAATCTGACTAAATTTTATCGACATTGATGGGACTGAGAAAAATCATTCTGGTGTGTAACCAGCATTACCTTAAGTGACTACCCTCCACCATAGCGTCCTCCATGGGATCGGGTACATGCGACTTCCGGTCCGACTCTTACCAGGGGAAGATGACGTGAGACTGTTGCCGTGTGTTGGCAGGACAGCTGCTGTAAAGAATATATAGTACGTGAACTAGCATATACAAGTGAAAGAGCAATAACTCGGGACAGAATATACCTAAAAACAGCGAAGTACTTATTATTTATAAACAATATAAAATATTGCTGCTGTTACTATAACATGTAGGGGTTATCTTTACCGCTATTTTGTTAATTAAAAAGAAAAGCAAAAATTAAAAAATAAAGTGATTGCTAAAATGTTGGTAACCAATCGCTTTCTTCTGGTAGCTGTATTTCGGCAAGGAGTACATGATTGGCGAAGACTGGTTCTCATTTGGAGTCATCCTGAACGAAATGATAACCGGAGGTCATGCTGCTCACTCAAGATTCTGCGCAACAGAATCTGCTGCCATGGACCTCATTAACATGGTAAATATGATATTACATTTATAAATTATTAATATAAATGATGTAATTGGTTGTATATAACTTTATAAGATGTTGGATGTAAGTAAGCATTAGGCACTGTGGGCCTTATTGTGGTCGATGCGTACTTTCCCGAATTCTTTTTTTTGCGCATGCGTGGGCAACGCTATGCGCATGTGCCACACATGGTCTCCGTACTTGTTCGCACTAATACCGTACAGAAATGTGCACCGCATTCACTCGTGAAATATGGGCGTCTTATGGGCAGTGTTCCCTCTAAGCTGTGCGCACGTGCGCGCGCACACAACTCGGCGAGCGTGCGCACACACATTTCAACAGAGCGCACAAAGCAGCAGTGGTCCCTTGTTGCAGTTGTGGACTCAATTAATGTGTGTTTCACCCATTAACTACATTGTGTGTTGTGTTTTGAATGTTTAAACGTTTAATATCATTTTGAAGTGATGTTAACACAAATGCTTAACGTCATTTTCCAGTTATATATAAGTGACGCACAAAAATTTAAATTTCCTTCCAAAGTTGCACAGCAAAAATCTTTTGCCGCACACAGCCTTCGTAAAATTAGAGGGAACATTGCTTATGGGCGTCATTTGGAACTACACAGGGGCGTAGTTTCAAAGTGGGCTAAACTTGGCGTAAACATGGGCGTGCACGAGGGAGTGCACTCATTCTGGTAGGCGTGCATTCGGACAGCACACCGAATGCACACGAACCAAAAGGCAAGAAATATGCGGTGTCCATAAGCAAGTATTTCTTTGCGGACACCACTCGGTCATGCGCTAGGCAATCGGAACGCCCAATCAGTACGGGCGCACCTCAACCAATGTCAGCTGAACACAATACAATCCACTCCTTTACTCATTACTCATTAATTACACTCTTGTCATTGCTTCAATAATAAATAAATACACCGCATCGGAGCGTACGGCCAGGTTCCCGTCCGTTCTGACGCGGTAAGACCGTGCAAACGCTGTAAGACCGTGCAGAATATGTGTGTTTCCACCGCACACGCAAGGTTTGGATGTCGTCCGTAAACACGCCCTGTTCTTCCAGTGTGAGTCCGTCCATATGCGGAGGTCCGGTGGGCGTTTCTTCGGACGATGTCCGCAAAGCGTGGCGTGCGGCCCGCTCCGAAAGATTTCGGAAATGTACGCACCAACCAGAATAACCTCCTGTGTTATAGGATCAATCTGTTCAGTCCTCTGATCTCTATTGAAAACCAGGGTATCTGATCTACTCTACTGTCCAATTACTGCTACAAGTAAACTCTGCACTCTGACAGCCGGCCACTATTACTGACTACAGATGTGTCCTGCTACAGCTTTGCTGCGTATAGCAGCTTGCTGTAGTGGGATTGCAGTGTGAGCGCATCGCAGCAGGCTCCCATAAAGCAGCGGGGTGCATGTACCCGCACCAGCCAGCTCCTATATAAGTGAATGCATAGCGGGAGTGTACGCATACCATATGCCCCGCTATGCCGCGCATTGTGCAGCAGTGAATAAAGATTGTGGCTTTATGGAAAATAGCTGAATCTTTTCTCTGGCGACGGCTGACGCAGCTGTTAGCTATGCTATAACTATTGGCAGATAAGTAAAAGATCTACATGGGTGTTTTTTTATTGGGAGGTGACTTTTCTGCATTTCATAAATAGGATTAATAAATATAAAGAGCATCACAATGGAGTACATACTCAACTAAAGCCCTGTACACGGGGAGACTTGAGTCCTGTGCTGCTTAAGCACAGATGGCTCAGCACACATGGGACTCACCTGCTATATGCGCTGAGCAATCTGTGCTGAGCAGTGTTTGCCTATGCGGACTGGTGATGTAAGCAGGATAGAACGTGCATGCACTGTCTATATCTGTGGGCGATAGTGACGTGCAGGGCTGCGAACCACCATAGCTATAGGGTGTACAAAGGGAGCGACCCGAGCTTCATTTCTAAGTGTCCTAGATAGATCGCTTAGAAATAGGGCATAAATCGCCCGTGTGTTTGCCCCTCACCTGCATCATCCCACTGGTTTCTCTGCAGTCATTCCTGTTAGACAGACAATAATCAGATAAGTAACGTTAGACTATTGTATAGTGACAATATAACAATGTACAGATATGTTTCTATCAAACACCAATACATATATTTCTAGTGATAACAGGTATAGAAAGTTCTGGCCGATGTCACTTAGTGCCCCATGCCTATGTGATATGTTGTATGTATATCTATAAGATGTATGTAAGTAATGCATGTAGTCTTATTTACAAATGTCTATACAATTGCCAAGCAAGACCTGAGCAGCCATTGTTACACAGACACATCAGCATTAAGGCCCATAGACACGGGGTGACTTTAAGCTGAAAGTCGCTCAAAAAAGCAGGTTTGAGCGGCTTTCAGCTCAAAGCCGCCCAGTGTGTGTGCCCCGGCGATGAGCGATGCTGCACGCTCCCGCATCATCGCCAGGAAAGCCGTTCATCTGCTGCTATTACAAGCAGATGAGCGGCTTTGAGGACGGCTTTGCATAGCTCTGCACTATGCAAAGCCGTCCTCCCCCGCCGGGCAGGGGAAAAGCCGCCCAGTGTGTATGCACTGAGCAGCTTTCCCCCTCAGCGATGATAGCGATCATCGCTGTCCACACACACTGGGCATAATAGCCCAGTGTGTATGGACCTTTAGGACACATATGACAGGAAATGGCAGAATGGTTACATGTTCTTGGAATTGGGAATGTAATGTGAGACACACAACAGATCCCAGATAGAATGTCAGTAGTAACATACTGTGGCCATGGAGAAATCCCTTTATATTCTTCTGTGCCGGCAGCAGAAATGTTTGTACAATGATTGTATTGAGCAACTGTGCTGTATAATTACATCCAAATACCTTTTTCAGCTTGTCAATAACCATCTGGGCCAAGAACCAGGAGTTACTGACAACATCCGCCACCACCCCTTCTTCCAGCACATTGATTGGGTCGCCATGGAATCCCTTGGGATGGAGCCCCCATACTTCCCTGTAAGTATAAAACAGAACTTCCATGAGCTACTCATTGCTGGTCAGCAGATAATGTATAAGTGCCAAACACATACATGGGGTGTGGATTAAGGGATTGGCTCTGTCTATATAGACAGCCATTATGTCAGCATGCAATAGGCTGACAGGGCCACTAATTAGACAGTGTCTAGGATAGACAGGGTGAAACGTTTAACTGACAAATTGTCAAGTTTTAGTCATTTTAGCCCTACTCCACCCCCTAATGCCTAACCCTAACTATCCACCCCAGTGTCTAAGCCTAACTCTCCCCTTCTGCAGCCTGACCCTGACCTTAATCCTAACTGCCCCCTAGTGCCTAACCCTAACTGTACTCTTCTGCAGACTAACCCTGACCTTAATCCTAACCCTACCTGAGAGAGCTCAATAAGATTTGGCACATGATGGGCCTTTTCTTACACATGAATTACATGGGATTTATCACACATAATCTCGGAGAGCTGCAGGCAGGGGGTGTATGAATTGAAAAATACTATTCAAAAGATCAGGTGGCTGCTGATTGGCTGAAAGAGATCTCTCAGCCAAATAGTGGCCACCCAGTCTTTTGAATAGGATTTTTCAATTCTCCTTGCCACCTGCCGCACCCTGTTCATCACACCCAGGATGTCCTGCTGACTGCTGCACATAAGATGTATTTTATGTGCAGCCCGTCCGAGCTCTGATCCGATGCGCACGGGACTGCGCATCGGATCCGATCGGATGTCAGAGACAATCTGCTGGATCCTCTGGCCCAAATCGCATAAAATATGGGGACCTTAACAGTGTAAAGTTCCCTAACACAGTTATTCTTGTGCTCAGGATTACATAAAAATCACTGACAAAGACACATTTTTAGTTTTCTTGGTACTTGTTTCCTAGCACGGCCACAATCTTGTGGATCGTGTACCTTTAAGTTAAGGTACACGATCCACACGATGGACCCGATTTCCTTTGAAATCAGGTCCATTTTGCCGGCAAAGGTACAAAATCGGGGGCATCGCGTCGGTCGGGACCATTAACATTGGTCCCGACGCGACCGACGCGATGCCCCCGATTTCCCCATAGGCTTCAATGTTAAAATATTTTTTAACATTGAAATCGTGAGGATCGCGTCGGTCTTGTGCCATTATAATGGCACAAGATGAGATGGACTTGATTAAGTCCATCTCACCTTTTAAAAAATGTGAAAAATGTGAAATGGGCCAATATGACCCATTTCACATTATAGATGTCCCCGTCGTCACCCCACGATAGACGCCAACCCGAAGCGTGGCGAGCGCAGCGAGCCCGCGAGGGGCGGCGGTGCGCGTCCTCCGACCTTTTAATTCCCCTACTATCCACGTCGGCGTGGAGTCGAGAATAGAATAGTGTGGCGAGCGCAGCGAGCCACCGAGCCCGTAGCGTGGCGAGCGCAGCGAGCCCCGCGAGGGGACGCGGATACCTTCACAGGTAAACGCGTCCCTTCGCGGGCTTCCCAGGTGTCCGCGTCGCCATGAACACCTGGGAAGCCCGCGAGGGGACGCGTTTACCTGTGAAGGTATCCGCGTCCCCTCGCGAGGCTCGCTGCGCTCGCCACGCTTCGGGCTCGGTGGCTCGCTGCGCTCGCCACACTATTCTATTCTCAACTCCACGCCGACGTGGATAGTAGGGCATGAAAAGGTCGGAGGACGCGAACCGCCGCCCCTCGCGGGCTCGCTGCGCTCGCTACGCTTCGGGTTGGCGTCTATCGTGGGGTGGGGTTTACGTCGTTAAATTTGGGGGTCTAGGGAATATTTTACATTGAATCCAATGTAAAATCGGGTCCCAGGGACCCGATTTACATTTCATTCAATCAAAAAATCGGGTCAAAAATCGGGTCGGTCGCGTCGATCGCATCGCATGCGACCAAATCGCATGCGATGCGATCGACCCGATTTTTCCGACACGACCACCCCGATGTAAATCGGTGTGGCCGTGCTAGGAAACAAGTACCGTTTTCTTTCTAGCAGGGGACACACAAGTAGGAAGGACATAATTACTATGTTACCAATACTTTCTTATTGTCCCAGATGTGAGCTCTGTTACATCTTCTGACATTTTTCTAATATAATTGATAATCCTGCGCCTCATAATAAGCTGACAAGGAGACAAAGTGGACTATAGAGCACAGGTTACACTTTCCATAGTGAGCTTCTGGAATGTCATTTTCCTCTCTGCACTTCTAGAGTATATAGATGTCTCTTGATAGCACAGAGTAGACGAACACCTATAATTGCACCATAGCGACCTCACATCTACTGTAACGCTGTGGTTTTATATATAAATATATATATATATATATATATATATATATATATATATATATATATATATATATATGGTCTGAGCGACACCTTTATACATTTATGCAACACTTATGCCACTGCCTTTAGCTTTATATATAGGCATTTTCTTAGGGTCTATAATGGAAACTACTATAAATAATCTTTATATAAAGAAGTTTGCTAAATGCCTCTGTTCTGTCTTACACAGTCCTATGGTACATGTAATAATCACTGATATACACTGTTACTTCTTATTTCTGTAGGCATTCTTTCCACCCTCTGCCTCCAGTTATAACCATCTAGAACTAATGGAGGCAGAAGAGGCCAATTACCCACCAATTACAGCGGCGGAGCAGGCAAATTTTACGGGTTTCTCGTCAATTACCTCCAGCTGGAGAAGCTTCCCAAATCCACCTGGTCTAAGTTCATCTAGTGAGGCAGAGGCACTGCTGGATGCGACTATGCCAGGTTCTGCATGTAAGTACATTATATCTTCATTTTTCTTATTATCTTTAACCATGTTTGATTGAAGACTTCAACTTTAAATGGGGGCATGATAAAGAAAGTAAAAGGGAGCTAGATCTGGGTATAGCAGTATTATAATAACCAATAATACATGTTCAGAATGGAAAGTTGTACACTAAAGGGGCGTACACCCGGGGAGATTTCAGGTTATTCTCTAAGTGATCTCACTAGAAAATGCCCCTACATTTGCTGGTGAATTTATTCCAGCACTACATTATCTATGCGGCATGTAATATACATAGATGGTACGTACAGCAAAAGGATTAATCAGTGTATTGGAATATATGTATGATAGTAGTAATGCAGAGAACTCAGTGTACATATATCCCTTTGGAGCGAAGGAGAAATTAACTGAGTTCTCTGCATTACTACTATCCTGTAGGGTGGGGGAATTCTGTGATTCTCTTGCCTTGTTTAGCCCCTCTGTTGCCTGAACTAGCCCCTACCTTGCCTGAACTAGCCCCTCCGTTGCCTGAACTAGCCCCTCCCTTGCCTGAACTAGCCCCTCCCTTGCAAGCACTTGAGTTCATTTGAGCAACTTGCCACTTCTGTGTACCACATATTTATTTCCTACCTGCTATTCATTATGATCAACCTGGCCCTGATTCGCAGCCGCGCAGGGGGAGGGGGGGTACGCAGGCACTGCGGAAGAAGTTTGGTCCACACGCAACATTTCATGGGGACCAGAATAAGGTCTTTACTGAGAACCTGTAAAAGAAAGATCCGTAAGCAGGGAAAAGATTTTGCGACCTCTCTGTAACTAAAGATACTCAGTCTGTACCCCTTCAGTCTCATTTACATATTATATCCTGTAAATGCAGCCAGCGTACAATTACTTACAAACACTCTATCCCATCCTCCATTTCCCATAAGATGTGGCCCCTCCCCATAGAACCCCCTGATGTGCAGGTCCAGGTGCTTACTCTACAGATGAGCGCATTAGTGCAAACAGAAGCGTCACAAAGCAGCTTATGCTCTGCAGTCCCGTAATGTTACATTCTAGTAAATTATCCAAGTGTCTATAGATTTCATCATGGAAACAAAAGATATATATTATGCTATTTTGTATCTTGTTATAAATGTGACCAGATTGCACATGGAGTAATAGGTACAATGTTCTTTTGTTATCATATAGAACATCAGCTGAAATACAGAAGGTAAGAGGATGGATGTCAACAGGTAAGATATGAAGGCGTGTGATCTACAGTGGAAAAGGCTACACACCAGTCAGGTAGTATGAGACCTTTGTATTTGGTGGTGACGCTGGTAAGAGCAGTTTGGGAATAGGATGCAGGAGGCAGAAAGGTGGTGGTGGTGGAAAAGAAAGGAGAGGAATGGGATGAAGAAAGCAGGTGGTGGCAGCAAAGAGAGGAGGTGACAGGGAATGAGACGCAGAATATAGGTGGTGGAAGCATAGAAAGGAGAGGAGAGGATGGGGAATGAGACGCATTAAGCAGGCGGTGGCAGTAAATAGAGGAGAAGAGGTGACAGAATGGGATAAAAAATGCAGGCGGTGGCAGTAGAGAGAAGGTGACGGAAGAGATGAAGCAGGCGGTGGCAGAAAATTTTTTAAATTTACATTTGAAAAAAAATTTAAGCATATAAATTATAAGAAATTATAGTGAAAAGATATAGTAGAGTGAGATATATAGTGAGATATAGAGTGAATAAATAAATAGATAGTGGATGAATAGATAGATAGATAGGGGAATGAGATAAAGAAAGCAGGCGGTGGAGGTTAAGAGAAGAGAGGAGGTGACGGAAGAGATGAAGCAGGCGGTGGCAGCAAAAAAAATTTAAGCAAATAAATTATAAGAAATTATAGTGAAAAGATATAGTAGAGTGAGATATAGAGTGAATAAATAAATAGATAGTGGATTAATAGATATATAGGGGAATGCGATAAAGAAAGCAGGCGGTGGAGGTTGAGAGAAGAGAGGAGGTGACAGAAGAGATGAAGCAGGCGGTGGCAGAAAAATATGTAAATTTACATTTGAAAAAAATTTTAAGCATAGAAATTATAGTGAAAAATGATAGTAGAGTGAGATATATAGTGATATATAGAGTGAATAAATAAATATATAGTGGATGAATAGATAGATAGGGGAATGCGATAAAGAAAGCAGGCGGTGGAGGTTGAGAGAAGAGAGGAGGTGATGGAAGAGATGAAGCAGGCGGTGGCAGCAAAAAAAATGTTAAGCATATAAATTATAACAAATTATAGTGAAAAGATATAGTAGAGTGAGATATAGAGTTAATAAATAAATAGATAGTGGATGAATAGATAGATAGATAGATAGGGGAATGAGATAAAGAAAGCAGGCGGTGGAGGTTGAGACAAGAGAGGAGGTGACGGAAGAGATGAAGCAGGCGGTGGCAGCAAAAAAATTTAAGCATATAAATTATAAGAAATTATAGTGAAAAGATATAGTAGAGTGAGATATATAGTAAGATATAGAGTGAATAAATAAATAAATAGATAGTGGAAGAAAAGAGGAATGCGATAAAGAAAGCAGGCGGTGGGGGTTGAGAGAAGAGAGGAGGTGACGGAAGAGATGAAGCAGGCGGTGGCAGAAAAAATTTTAAATTTACTTTTGAAAAAAAATTTTAAGCATATAAATTATAAGAAATTATAGTGAAAAGATATAGTAGAGTGAGATATACAGTGAGATATAGAGTGAATAAATAGATAGTGGATGAATAGATAGATTGGGGAATGTGATAAAGAAAGCAGGCGGAGGAGGTTGAGGGAAGAGAGGATTGACGGAAGAGATGAAGCAGGCGGTGGCAGAAAAAATGTTAAATTTACTTTTGAAAAAAATTTTTAAGCATATAAATTATAAGAAATTATAGTGAAAAGATATAGTAGAGTGAGATATAGAGTGCATAAATAAATAGATAGTGGATGAATAGATAGATAGGGGAATGCGATAAAGAAAGCAGGCGGTGGAGGTTGAGAGAAGAGAGGAGGTGACGGAAGACATGAAGCAGGCGGTGGCAGCAAAAAAAATTTAAGCATATAAATTATAAGAAATTATAGTGAAAAGATATAGTAGAGTGAGATATAGAGTGAATAAATAAATAGATAGTGGATGAATAGATAGATAGGGGAATGCGATAAAGAAAGCAGGCAGTGGAGGTTGAGAGAAGAGAGGAGGTGACGAAAGAGATGAAGCAGGCGGTGGCAAAAAAATATGTAAATTTACATTTGAAAAAAATTGTAAGCATAGAAATGATAAGAAATTATAGTGAAAAATTATAGTAGAGTGAGCTATATAGTGAGATATAGAGTGAATAAATAAATAAATAGATAGTGGATAAATAGATAGATAGATAGGGGAATGAGATAAAGAAAGCAGGCGGTGGAGGTTGAGAGAAGAGAGGAGGTGACGGAAGAGATGAAGCAGGCGGTGGCAGCAAAAAAAAAAATGTAAGCATATAAATGATAAGAAATTATAGTGAAAAGATATAGTAGAGTGAGATATAGAGTGAATAAATAAATAGATAGTGGATTAATAGATAGATAGGGGAATGCGATAAAGAAAGCAGGCGGTGGAGGTTGAGAGAAGAGAGGAGCTGACGGAAGAGAGGAAGCAGGCGGTGGCAGAAAAATATGTAAATTTACATTTGAAAAAAATTTTAAGCATAGAAATTATAAGAAATTATAGTGATAAATTATAGTAGAGTGAGATATATAGTGATATATAGAGTGAATAAATAAATATATAGTGGATGAATAGATAGATAGGGGAATGCGATAAAGAAAGCACGCGGTGGAGGTTGAGAGAAGAGAGGAGGTGACGGAAGAGATGAAACAGGAGGTGGCAGCAAAAAAAATTTAAGCATATAAATTATAAGAAATTATAGTGAAAAGATATAGTAGAGTGAAATATATAGTGAGATATAGAGTGAATAAATAAATAGATAGTGGATTAATAGATAGATAGGGGAATGCGATAAAGAAAGCAGGCGGTGGAGGTTGAGAGAAGAGAGGAGCTGACGGAAGAGAGGAAGCAGGCGGTGGCAGAAAAATATGTAAATTTACATTTGAAAAAAATTTTAAGCATAGAAATTATAAGAAATTATAGTGATAAATTATAGTAGAGTGAGATATATAGTGATATATAGAGTGAATAAATAAATATATAGTGGATGAATAGATAGATAGGGGAATGCGATAAAGAAAGCACGCGGTGGAGGTTGAGAGAAGAGAGGAGGTGACGGAAGAGATGAAACAGGAGGTGGCAGCAAAAAAAATTTAAGCATATAAATTATAAGAAATTATAGTGAAAAGATATAGTAGAGTGAAATATATAGTGAGATATAGAGTGAATAAATAAATAGATAGTGGATGAATAGATAGATAGATAGGGGAATGCGATAAAGAAAGCAGGCGGTGGAGGTTGAGAGAAGAGAGGAGGTGACGGAAGAGATGAAGCAGGCGGTGGCAGAAAAAATGTTAAATTTACTTTTGAAAAAAATTTTAAGCATATAAATTATAAGAAATTATAGTGAAAAGATATAGTAGAGTGAGATATATAGTGAGATATAGAGTGCATAAATAAATAGATAGTGGATGAATAGATAGGATGGGGACAGGGATGAAGCAGGCGGTGGCAGCAGGTTTCATATTTTTGTGTCAGTTTTTTTTTTCATAATACAACAACACAATAAAGGCGTGTGATGGTCTGGCTAGAGGGGGAAACGGATGGAGGCCAGGTTTTTTTTTCTTAATTTCAATAATTTTGTGATGTTGTATTATGAAAAAAAAAAACTCAACACAAAACATGCCTAGAAAGGGGCAGTGGTGGCAGAGAGAGAAGGTGATGGGAAACTGGATGCAGAAAGAAGGGGGCGCAGCAGCAGAAAGCACAGAGGAAGACATAGGGAATAGGATGTAGAAAGCAGGTGGTGGCAGCAGAGACAGTAGGTGACAGGGAATGGGACACAGGAAGCAGGCAGTGACAGCAGAGAGAGGAGAGGAGGTGATGGAATGGAATGAAGAAAGCAGGCGGTGGCAGCAGAGACACTAGGTGAAGGGGAATGGTACGCAGACTACAGGCAGTGGCAGCATTTAAATGAGTGTCATCTACAGTGGCAAAGGCTACACACAGGTCAAGTAGATGGTGACGCTGGTAAGAGCATTTTGGGAATAGGATGCAGAAGGAGGCATAAAGCAGGTGGTGGTGGCAAAGAAAGGAGAGGAATGGGATGAAGAAAGCAGGACGTTTCAGCAAAAGAGAGGAGGCGACAGGGAATGAGACACAGAATATAGGCGGTGGCAGCTCAGAAAGGAGAGGCAATGATGGGGAATGAGACGCAGGAAGCAGGTGGTGGCAGCAAAGAGTGGAGGACACAGAAAACAAACAGTGGCAGCAGAGACAGTAGATGAAGGGGAATAGGATGTAGGAAACAGGTGGTGGCAGTAGAGAGAGGAGGTGACAGAATGGGATGAAGAAAGCAGGCGGTGGCAGCAGACAGTAGGTGAAGGGGAGTGGGACGCAGGAAGCACGCAGTGGCAGTAAAGAGGAGAGTAAGTGATTAAATTGGATGTAGCGAGCAGGCCGTGGCAGCAGAGAGAAGAGAGGAGGTGATGGGGACAGGGATGAAGCAGGCGGTGGCAGCAGGTTTCATATTTTTGTGTCAGTTTTTTTTTTTCATAATACAACAACACATTAAAGGCGTGTGATGGTCTGGCTAGAGGGGGAAACGGATGGAGGCCAGGTTTTTTTTTCTTAATTTCAATAATTTTGTGAAGTTGTATTATGAAAAAAAAAAACCTCAACACAAAACATGCCTAGAAAGGGGCAGTGGTGGCAGAGAGAGAAGGTGATGGGAAACTGGATGCAGAAAGAAGGGGGCGCAGCAGCAGAAAGCACAGAGGAAGACATAGGGAATAGGATGTAGAAAGCAGGTGGTGGCAGCAGAGACAGTAGGTGACAGGGAATGGGACACAGGAAGCAGGCAGTGACAGCAGAGAGAGGAGAGGAGGTGATGGAATGGAATGAAGAAAGCAGGCGGTGGCAGCAGAGACACTAGGTGAAGGGGAATGGTACGCAGACTACAGGCAGTGGCAGCATTTAAATGAGTGTCATCTACAGTGGCAAAGGCTACACACAGGTCAAGTAGATGGTGACGCTGGTAAGAGCATTTTGGGAATAGGATGCAGAAGGAGGCATAAAGCAGGTGGTGGTGGCAAAGAAAGGAGAGGAATGGGATGAAGAAAGCAGGACGTTTCAGCAAAAGAGAGGAGGCGACAGGGAATGAGACACAGAATATAGGCGGTGGCAGCTCAGAAAGGAGAGGCAATGATGGGGAATGAGACGCAGGAAGCAGGTGGTGGCAGCAAAGAGTGGAGGACACAGAAAACAAACAGTGACAGCATAGACAGTAGGTGAAGGGGAATAGGATGTAGGAAACAGGTGGTGGCAGTAGAGAGAGGAGGTGACAGAATGGGATGAAGAAAGCAGGCGGTGGCAGCAGACAGTAGGTGAAGGGGAGTGGGACGCAGGAAGCACGCAGTGGCAGTAAAGAGGAGAGTAAGTGATTAAATTGGATGTAGCGAGCAGGCCGTGGCAGCAGAGAGAAGAGAGGAGGTGATGGGGACAGGGATGAAGCAGGCGGTGGCAGCAGGTTTCATATTTTTGTGTCAGTTTTTTTTTTCATAATACAACAACACAATAAAGGCGTGTGATGGTCTGGCTAGAGGGGGAAACGGATGGAGGCCAGGTTTTTTTTTCTTAATTTCAATAATTTTGTGATGTTGTATTATGAAAAAAAAAAAACTCAACACAAAACATGCCTAGAAAGGGGCAGTGGTGGCAGAGAGAGAAGGTGATGGGAAACTGGATGCAGAAAGAAGGGGGCGCAGCAGCAGAAAGCACAGAGGAAGACATAGGGAATAGGATGTAGAAAGCAGGTGGTGGCAGCAGAGACAGTAGGTGACAGGGAATGGGACACAGGAAGCAGGCAGTGACAGCAGAGAGAGGAGAGGAGGTGATGGAATGGAATGAAGAAAGCAGGCGGTGGCAGCAGAGACACTAGGTGAAGGGGAATGGTACGCAGACTACAGGCAGTGGCAGCATTTAAATGAGTGTCATCTACAGTGGCAAAGGCTACACACAGGTCAAGTAGATGGTGACGCTGGTAAGAGCATTTTGGGAATAGGATGCAGAAGGAGGCATAAAGCAGGTGGTGGTGGCAAAGAAAGGAGAGGAATGGGATGAAGAAAGCAGGACGTTTCAGCAAAAGAGAGGAGGCGACAGGGAATGAGACACAGAATATAGGCGGTGGCAGCTCAGAAAGGAGAGGCAATGATGGGGAATGAGACGCAGGAAGCAGGTGGTGGCAGCAAAGAGTGGAGGACACAGAAAACAAACAGTGACAGCAGAGACAGTAGATGAAGGGGAATAGGATGTAGGAAACAGGTGGTGGCAGTAGAGAGAGGAGGTGACAGAATGGGATGAAGAAAGCAGGCGGTGGCAGCAGACAGTAGGTGAAGGGGAGTGGGACGCAGGAAGCACGCAGTGGCAGTAAAGAGGAGAGTAAGTGATTAAATTGGATGTAGCGAGCAGGCCGTGGCAGCAGAGAGAAGAGAGGAGGTGATGGGGACAGGGATGAAGCAGGCGGTGGCAGCAGGTTTCATATTTTTGTGTCAGTTTTTCTTTTCATAATACAACAACACAATAAAGGCATGTGATGGTCTGGCTAGAGGGGGAAACGGATGGAGGCCAGGTTTTTTTTTCTTAATTTCAATAATTTTGTGATGTTGTATTATGAAAAAAAAAAAACTCAACACAAAACATGCCTAGAAAGGGGCAGTGGTGGCAGAGAGAGAAGGTGATGGGAAACTGGATGCAGAAAGAAGGGGGCGCAGCAGCAGAAAGCACAGAGGAAGACATAGGGAATAGGATGTAGAAAGCAGGTGGTGGCAGCAGAGACAGTAGGTGACAGGGAATGGGACACAGGAAGCAGGCAGTGACAGCAGAGAGAGGAGAGGAGGTGATGGAATGGAATGAAGAAAGCAGGCGGTGGCAGCAGAGACACTAGGTGAAGGGGAATGGTACGCAGACTACAGGCAGTGGCAGCATTTAAATGAGTGTCATCTACAGTGGCAAAGGCTACACACAGGTCAAGTAGATGGTGACGCTGGTAAGAGCATTTTGGGAATAGGATGCAGAAGGAGGCATAAAGCAGGTGGTGGTGGCAAAGAAAGGAGAGGAATGGGATGAAGAAAGCAGGACGTTTCAGCAAAAGAGAGGAGGCGACAGGGAATGAGACACAGAATATAGGCGGTGGCAGCTCAGAAAGGAGAGGCAATGATGGGGAATGAGACGCAGGAAGCAGGTGGTGGCAGCAAAGAGTGGAGGACACAGAAAACAAACAGTGACAGCAGAGACAGTAGATGAAGGGGAATAGGATGTAGGAAACAGGTGGTGGCAGTAGAGAGAGGAGGTGACAGAATGGGATGAAGAAAGCAGGCGGTGGCAGCAGACAGTAGGTGAAGGGGAGTGGGACGCAGGAAGCACGCAGTGGCAGTAAAGAGGAGAGTAAGTGATTAAATTGGATGTAGCGAGCAGGCCGTGGCAGCAGAGAGAAGAGAGGAGGTGATGGGGACAGGGATGAAGCAGGCGGTGGCAGCAGGTTTCATATTTTTGTGTCAGTTTTTTTTTTCATAATACAACAACACAATAAAGGCGTGTGATGGTCTGGCTAGAGGGGGAAACGGATGGAGGCCAGGTTTTTTTTTCTTAATTTCAATAATTTTGTGATGTTGTATTATGAAAAAAAAAAAACTCAACACAAAACATGCCTAGAAAGGGGCAGTGGTGGCAGAGAGAGAAGGTGATGGGAAACTGGATGCAGAAAGAAGGGGGCGCAGCAGCAGAAAGCACAGAGGAAGACATAGGGAATAGGATGTAGAAAGCAGGTGGTGGCAGCAGAGACAGTAGGTGACAGGGAATGGGACACAGGAAGCAGGCAGTGACAGCAGAGAGAGGAGAGGAGGTGATGGAATGGAATGAAGAAAGCAGGCGGTGGCAGCAGAGACACTAGGTGAAGGGGAATGGTACGCAGACTACAGGCAGTGGCAGCATTTAAATGAGTGTCATCTACAGTGGCAAAGGCTACACACAGGTCAAGTAGATGGTGACGCTGGTAAGAGCATTTTGGGAATAGGATGCAGAAGGAGGCATAAAGCAGGTGGTGGTGGCAAAGAAAGGAGAGGAATGGGATGAAGAAAGCAGGACGTTTCAGCAAAAGAGAGGAGGCGACAGGGAATGAGACACAGAATATAGGCGGTGGCAGCTCAGAAAGGAGAGGCAATGATGGGGAATGAGACGCAGGAAGCAGGTGGTGGCAGCAAAGAGTGGAGGACACAGAAAACAAACAGTGACAGCAGAGACAGTAGATGAAGGGGAATAGGATGTAGGAAACAGGTGGTGGCAGTAGAGAGAGGAGGTGACAGAATGGGATGAAGAAAGCAGGCGGTGGCAGCAGACAGTAGGTGAAGGGGAGTGGGACGCAGGAAGCACGCAGTGGCAGTAAAGAGGAGAGTAAGTGATTAAATTGGATGTAGCGAGCAGGCCGTGGCAGCAGAGAGAAGAGAGGAGGTGATGGGGACAGGGATGAAGCAGGCGGTGGCAGCAGGTTTCATATTTTTGTGTCAGTTTTTTTTTTCATAATACAACAACACAATAAAGGCGTGTGATGGTCTGGCTAGAGGGGGAAACGGATGGAGGCCAGGTTTTTTTTTCTTAATTTCAATAATTTTGTGATGTTGTATTATGAAAAAAAAAAAACTCAACACAAAACATGCCTAGAAAGGGGCAGTGGTGGCAGAGAGAGAAGGTGATGGGAAACTGGATGCAGAAAGAAGGGGGCGCAGCAGCAGAAAGCACAGAGGAAGACATAGGGAATAGGATGTAGAAAGCAGGTGGTGGCAGCAGAGACAGTAGGTGACAGGGAATGGGACACAGGAAGCAGGCAGTGACAGCAGAGAGAGGAGAGGAGGTGATGGAATGGAATGAAGAAAGCAGGCGGTGGCAGCAGAGACACTAGGTGAAGGGGAATGGTACGCAGACTACAGGCAGTGGCAGCATTTAAATGAGTGTCATCTACAGTGGCAAAGGCTACACACAGGTCAAGTAGATGGTGACGCTGGTAAGAGCATTTTGGGAATAGGATGCAGAAGGAGGCATAAAGCAGGTGGTGGTGGCAAAGAAAGGAGAGGAATGGGATGAAGAAAGCAGGACGTTTCAGCAAAAGAGAGGAGGCGACAGGGAATGAGACACAGAATATAGGCGGTGGCAGCTCAGAAAGGAGAGGCAATGATGGGGAATGAGACGCAGGAAGCAGGTGGTGGCAGCAAAGAGTGGAGGACACAGAAAACAAACAGTGACAGCAGAGACAGTAGATGAAGGGGAATAGGATGTAGGAAACAGGTGGTGGCAGTAGAGAGAGGAGGTGACAGAATGGGATGAAGAAAGCAGGCGGTGGCAGCAGACAGTAGGTGAAGGGGAGTGGGACGCAGGAAGCACGCAGTGGCAGTAAAGAGGAGAGTAAGTGATTAAATTGGATGTAGCGAGCAGGCCGTGGCAGCAGAGAGAAGAGAGGAGGTGATGGGGACAGGGATGAAGCAGGCGGTGGCAGCAGGTTTCATATTTTTGTGTCAGTTTTTTTTTTCATAATACAACAACACAATAAAGGCGTGTGATGGTCTGGCTAGAGGGGGAAACGGATGGAGGCCAGGTTTTTTTTTCTTAATTTCAATAATTTTGTGATGTTGTATTATGAAAAAAAAAAAACTCAACACAAAACATGCCTAGAAAGGGGCAGTGGTGGCAGAGAGAGAAGGTGATGGGAAACTGGATGCAGAAAGAAGGGGGCGCAGCAGCAGAAAGCACAGAGGAAGACATAGGGAATAGGATGTAGAAAGCAGGTGGTGGCAGCAGAGACAGTAGGTGACAGGGAATGGGACACAGGAAGCAGGCAGTGACAGCAGAGAGAGGAGAGGAGGTGATGGAATGGAATGAAGAAAGCAGGCGGTGGCAGCAGAGACACTAGGTGAAGGGGAATGGTACGCAGACTACAGGCAGTGGCAGCATTTAAATGAGTGTCATCTACAGTGGCAAAGGCTACACACAGGTCAAGTAGATGGTGACGCTGGTAAGAGCATTTTGGGAATAGGATGCAGAAGGAGGCATAAAGCAGGTGGTGGTGGCAAAGAAAGGAGAGGAATGGGATGAAGAAAGCAGGACGTTTCAGCAAAAGAGAGGAGGCGACAGGGAATGAGACACAGAATATAGGCGGTGGCAGCTCAGAAAGGAGAGGCAATGATGGGGAATGAGACGCAGGAAGCAGGTGGTGGCAGCAAAGAGTGGAGGACACAGAAAACAAACAGTGACAGCAGAGACAGTAGATGAAGGGGAATAGGATGTAGGAAACAGGTGGTGGCAGTAGAGAGAGGAGGTGACAGAATGGGATGAAGAAAGCAGGCGGTGGCAGCAGACAGTAGGTGAAGGGGAGTGGGACGCAGGAAGCACGCAGTGGCAGTAAAGAGGAGAGTAAGTGATTAAATTGGATGTAGCGAGCAGGCCGTGGCAGCAGAGAGAAGAGAGGAGGTGATGGGGACAGGGATGAAGCAGGCGGTGGCAGCAGGTTTCATATTTTTGTGTCAGTTTTTTTTTTCATAATACAACAACACAATAAAGGCGTGTGATGGTCTGGCTAGAGGGGGAAACGGATGGAGGCCAGGTTTTTTTTTCTTAATTTCAATAATTTTGTGATGTTGTATTATGAAAAAAAAAAAACTCAACACAAAACATGCCTAGAAAGGGGCAGTGGTGGCAGAGAGAGAAGGTGATGGGAAACTGGATGCAGAAAGAAGGGGGCGCAGCAGCAGAAAGCACAGAGGAAGACATAGGGAATAGGATGTAGAAAGCAGGTGGTGGCAGCAGAGACAGTAGGTGACAGGGAATGGGACACAGGAAGCAGGCAGTGACAGCAGAGAGAGGAGAGGAGGTGATGGAATGGAATGAAGAAAGCAGGCGGTGGCAGCAGAGACACTAGGTGAAGGGGAATGGTACGCAGACTACAGGCAGTGGCAGCATTTAAATGAGTGTCATCTACAGTGGCAAAGGCTACACACAGGTCAAGTAGATGGTGACGCTGGTAAGAGCATTTTGGGAATAGGGTGCAGAAGGAGGCATAAAGCAGGTGGTGGTGGCAAAGAAAGGAGAGGAATGGGATGAAGAAAGCAGGACGTTTCAGCAAAAGAGAGGAGGCGACAGGGAATGAGACACAGAATATAGGCGGTGGCAGCTCAGAAAGGAGAGGCAATGATGGGGAATGAGACGCAGGAAGCAGGTGGTGGCAGCAAAGAGTGGAGGACACAGAAAACAAACAGTGACAGCAGAGACAGTAGATGAAGGGGAATAGGATGTAGGAAACAGGTGGTGGCAGTAGAGAGAGGAGGTGACAGAATGGGATGAAGAAAGCAGGCGGTGGCAGCAGACAGTAGGTGAAGGGGAGTGGGACGCAGGAAGCACGCAGTGGCAGTAAAGAGGAGAGTAAGTGATTAAATTGGATGTAGAGAGCAGGCCGTGGCAGCAGAGAGAAGAGAGGAGGTGATGGGGACAGGGATGAAGCAGGCGGTGGCAGCAGGTTTCATATTTTTGTGTCAGTTTTTTTTTTCATAATACAACAACACAATAAAGGCGTGTGATGGTCTGGCTAGAGGGGGAAACGGATGGAGGCCAGGTTTTTTTTTCTTAATTTCAATAATTTTGTGATGTTGTATTATGAAAAAAAAAAAACTCAACACAAAACATGCCTAGAAAGGGGCAGTGGTGGCAGAGAGAGAAGGTGATGGGAAACTGGATGCAGAAAGAAGGGGGCGCAGCAGCAGAAAGCACAGAGGAAGACATAGGGAATAGGATGTAGAAAGCAGGTGGTGGCAGCAGAGACAGTAGGTGACAGGGAATGGGACACAGGAAGCAGGCAGTGACAGCAGAGAGAGGAGAGGAGGTGATGGAATGGAATGAAGAAAGCAGGCGGTGGCAGCAGAGACACTAGGTGAAGGGGAATGGTACGCAGACTACAGGCAGTGGCAGCATTTAAATGAGTGTCATCTACAGTGGCAAAGGCTACACACAGGTCAAGTAGATGGTGACGCTGGTAAGAGCATTTTGGGAATAGGATGCAGAAGGAGGCATAAAGCAGGTGGTGGTGGCAAAGAAAGGAGAGGAATGGGATGAAGAAAGCAGGACGTTTCAGCAAAAGAGAGGAGGCGACAGGGAATGAGACACAGAATATAGGCGGTGGCAGCTCAGAAAGGAGAGGCAATGATGGGGAATGAGACGCAGGAAGCAGGTGGTGGCAGCAAAGAGTGGAGGACACAGAAAACAAACAGTGACAGCAGAGACAGTAGATGAAGGGGAATAGGATGTAGGAAACAGGTGGTGGCAGTAGAGAGAGGAGGTGACAGAATGGGATGAAGAAAGCAGGCGGTGGCAGCAGACAGTAGGTGAAGGGGAGTGGGACGCAGGAAGCACGCAGTGGCAGTAAAGAGGAGAGTAAGTGATTAAATTGGATGTAGCGAGCAGGCCGTGGCAGCAGAGAGAAGAGAGGAGGTGATGGGGACAGGGATGAAGCAGGCGGTGGCAGCAGGTTTCATATTTTTGTGTCAGTTTTTCTTTTCATAATACAACAACACAATAAAGGCGTGTGATGGTCTGGCTAGAGGGGGAAACGGATGGAGGCCAGGTTTTTTTTTCTTAATTTCAATAATTTTGTGATGTTGTATTATGAAAAAAAAAAAACTCAACACAAAACATGCCTAGAAAGGGGCAGTGGTGGCAGAGAGAGAAGGTGATGGGAAACTGGATGCAGAAAGAAGGGGGCGCAGCAGCAGAAAGCACAGAGGAAGACATAGGGAATAGGATGTAGAAAGCAGGTGGTGGCAGCAGAGACAGTAGGTGACAGGGAATGGGACACAGGAAGCAGGCAGTGACAGCAGAGAGAGGAGAGGAGGTGATGGAATGGAATGAAGAAAGCAGGCGGTGGCAGCAGAGACACTAGGTGAAGGGGAATGGTACGCAGACTACAGGCAGTGGCAGCATTTAAATGAGTGTCATCTACAGTGGCAAAGGCTACACACAGGTCAAGTAGATGGTGACGCTGGTAAGAGCATTTTGGGAATAGGATGCAGAAGGAGGCATAAAGCAGGTGGTGGTGGCAAAGAAAGGAGAGGAATGGGATGAAGAAAGCAGGACGTTTCAGCAAAAGAGAGGAGGCGACAGGGAATGAGACACAGAATATAGGCGGTGGCAGCTCAGAAAGGAGAGGCAATGATGGGGAATGAGACGCAGGAAGCAGGTGGTGGCAGCAAAGAGTGGAGGACACAGAAAACAAACAGTGACAGCAGAGACAGTAGATGAAGGGGAATAGGATGTAGGAAACAGGTGGTGGCAGTAGAGAGAGGAGGTGACAGAATGGGATGAAGAAAGCAGGCGGTGGCAGCAGACAGTAGGTGAAGGGGAGTGGGACGCAGGAAGCACGCAGTGGCAGTAAAGAGGAGAGTAAGTGATTAAATTGGATGTAGCGAGCAAACCGTGGCAGCAGAGAGAAGAGAGGAGGTGATGGGGACAGGGATGAAGCAGGCGGTGGCAGCAGGTTTCATATTTTTGTGTCAGTTTTTTTTTTCATAATACAACAACACAATAAAGGCGTGTGATGGTCTGGCTAGAGGGGGAAACGGATGGAGGCCAGGTTTTTTTTTCTTAATTTCAATAATTTTGTGATGTTGTATTATGAAAAAAAAAAAACTCAACACAAAACATGCCTAGAAAGGGGCAGTGGTGGCAGAGAGAGAAGGTGATGGGAAACTGGATGCAGAAAGAAGGGGGCGCAGCAGCAGAAAGCACAGAGGAAGACATAGGGAATAGGATGTAGAAAGCAGGTGGTGGCAGCAGAGACAGTAGGTGACAGGGAATGGGACACAGGAAGCAGGCAGTGACAGCAGAGAGAGGAGAGGAGGTGATGGAATGGAATGAAGAAAGCAGGCGGTGGCAGCAGAGACACTAGGTGAAGGGGAATGGTACGCAGACTACAGGCAGTGGCAGCATTTAAATGAGTGTCATCTACAGTGGCAAAGGCTACACACAGGTCAAGTAGATGGTGACGCTGGTAAGAGCATTTTGGGAATAGGATGCAGAAGGAGGCATAAAGCAGGTGGTGGTGGCAAAGAAAGGAGAGGAATGGGATGAAGAAAGCAGGACGTTTCAGCAAAAGAGAGGAGGCGACAGGGAATGAGACACAGAATATAGGCGGTGGCAGCTCAGAAAGGAGAGGCAATGATGGGGAATGAGACGCAGGAAGCAGGTGGTGGCAGCAAAGAGTGGAGGACACAGAAAACAAACAGTGACAGCAGAGACAGTAGATGAAGGGGAATAGGATGTAGGAAACAGGTGGTGGCAGTAGAGAGAGGAGGTGACAGAATGGGATGAAGAAAGCAGGCGGTGGCAGCAGACAGTAGGTGAAGGGGAGTGGGACGCAGGAAGCACGCAGTGGCAGTAAAGAGGAGAGTAAGTGATTAAATTGGATGTAGCGAGCAGGCCGTGGCAGCAGAGAGAAGAGAGGAGGTGATGGGGACAGGGATGAAGCAGGCGGTGGCAGCAGGTTTCATATTTTTGTGTCAGTTTTTTTTTTCATAATACAACAACACAATAAAGGCGTGTGATGGTCTGGCTAGAGGGGGAAACGGATGGAGGCCAGGTTTTTTTTTCTTAATTTCAATAATTTTGTGATGTTGTATTATGAAAAAAAAAAAACTCAACACAAAACATGCCTAGAAAGGGGCAGTGGTGGCAGAGAGAGAAGGTGATGGGAAACTGGATGCAGAAAGAAGGGGGCGCAGCAGCAGAAAGCACAGAGGAAGACATAGGGAATAGGATGTAGAAAGCAGGTGGTGGCAGCAGAGACAGTAGGTGACAGGGAATGGGACACAGGAAGCAGGCAGTGACAGCAGAGAGAGGAGAGGAGGTGATGGAATGGAATGAAGAAAGCAGGCGGTGGCAGCAGAGACACTAGGTGAAGGGGAATGGTACGCAGACTACAGGCAGTGGCAGCATTTAAATGAGTGTCATCTACAGTGGCAAAGGCTACACACAGGTCAAGTAGATGGTGACGCTGGTAAGAGCATTTTGGGAATAGGATGCAGAAGGAGGCATAAAGCAGGTGGTGGTGGCAAAGAAAGGAGAGGAATGGGATGAAGAAAGCAGGACGTTTCAGCAAAAGAGAGGAGGCGACAGGGAATGAGACACAGAATATAGGCGGTGGCAGCTCAGAAAGGAGAGGCAATGATGGGGAATGAGACGCAGGAAGCAGGTGGTGGCAGCAAAGAGTGGAGGACACAGAAAACAAACAGTGACAGCAGAGACAGTAGATGAAGGGGAATAGGATGTAGGAAACAGGTGGTGGCAGTAGAGAGAGGAGGTGACAGAATGGGATGAAGAAAGCAGGCGGTGGCAGCAGACAGTAGGTGAAGGGGAGTGGGACGCAGGAAGCACGCAGTGGCAGTAAAGAGGAGAGTAAGTGATTAAATTGGATGTAGCGAGCAGGCCGTGGCAGCAGAGAGAAGAGAGGAGGTGATGGGGACAGGGATGAAGCAGGCGGTGGCAGCAGGTTTCATATTTTTGTGTCAGTTTTTTTTTTCATAATACAACAACACAATAAAGGCGTGTGATGGTCTGGCTAGAGGGGGAAACGGATGGAGGCCAGGTTTTTTTTTCTTAATTTCAATAATTTTGTGATGTTGTATTATGAAAAAAAAAAAACTCAACACAAAACATGCCTAGAAAGGGGCAGTGGTGGCAGAGAGAGAAGGTGATGGGAAACTGGATGCAGAAAGAAGGGGGCGCAGCAGCAGAAAGCACAGAGGAAGACATAGGGAATAGGATGTAGAAAGCAGGTGGTGGCAGCAGAGACAGTAGGTGACAGGGAATGGGACACAGGAAGCAGGCAGTGACAGCAGAGAGAGGAGAGGAGGTGATGGAATGGAATGAAGAAAGCAGGCGGTGGCAGCAGAGACACTAGGTGAAGGGGAATGGTACGCAGACTACAGGCAGTGGCAGCATTTAAATGAGTGTCATCTACAGTGGCAAAGGCTACACACAGGTCAAGTAGATGGTGACGCTGGTAAGAGCATTTTGGGAATAGGATGCAGAAGGAGGCATAAAGCAGGTGGTGGTGGCAAAGAAAGGAGAGGAATGGGATGAAGAAAGCAGGACGTTTCAGCAAAAGAGAGGAGGCGACAGGGAATGAGACACAGAATATAGGCGGTGGCAGCTCAGAAAGGAGAGGCAATGATGGGGAATGAGACGCAGGAAGCAGGTGGTGGCAGCAAAGAGTGGAGGACACAGAAAACAAACAGTGACAGCAGAGACAGTAGATGAAGGGGAATAGGATGTAGGAAACAGGTGGTGGCAGTAGAGAGAGGAGGTGACAGAATGGGATGAAGAAAGCAGGCAGTGGCAGCAGACAGTAGGTGAAGGGGAGTGGGACGCAGGAAGCACGCAGTGGCAGTAAAGAGGAGAGTAAGTGATTAAATTGGATGTAGCGAGCAGGCCGTGGCAGCAGAGAGAAGAGAGGAGGTGATGGGGACAGGGATGAAGCAGGCGGTGGCAGCAGGTTACATATTTTTGTGTCAGTTTATTTTTTCATAATACAACAACACAATAAAGGCGTGTGATGGTCTGGCTAGAGGGGGAAACGGATGGAGGCCAGGTTTTTTTTTCTTCATTTCAATAATTTTGTGATGTTGTATTATGAAAAAAAAACTCAACACAAAACATGCCTAGAAAGGGGCAGGGGAGGCAGAGAGAGAAGGTGATGGGAAACTGGATGCAGAAAGTAGGGCGCAGCAGCAGAAAGCACAGAGGAAGACATAGGGAATAGGATGCAGAAAGCAGGTGGTGGCAGCAGAGACAGTAGGTGACAGGGAATGGGACACAGGAAGCAGGCAGTGACAGCAGAGAGAGGAGAGGAGGTGATGGAATGGAATAAAGAAAGCAGGCGGTGGCAGCAGAGACACTAGGTGAAGGGGAATGGTACGCAGACTACAGGCAGTGGCAGGATTTAAATGAGTGTCATCTACAGTGGCAAAGGCTACACACAGGTCAAGTAGTATAAGACATTTGTATTTGATGGTGACGCTGGTAAGAGCATTTTGGGAATAGGATGCAGAAGGAGGCATAAAGCAGGTGGTGGTGGCAAAGAAAGGAGAGGAATGGGATGAAGAAAGCAGGACGTTGCAGCAAAAGAGAGGAGGCGACAGGGAATGAGACACAGAATATAGGCGGTAGCAGCACAGAAAGGAGAGGCAAGGATGGGGAATGAGACGCAGGAAGCAGGCGGTGGCAGTAAATAGAGGAGGTGACAGAATGGGATGAAAAATACAGGTGTGGCAGTAGAGAGAAAAGGAGGTGATGGAAGAGATGAAGCAGGCGGTGGCAGAAAAAAATGTAAATTTACATTTTAATTTTTTTTAAGCATATAAGTTATAAGAAATTAAAGTGAAAATATATAGTAGAGTGAGATATATAGTGAGATAGAGAGTGGATATATAAGTAGATAGTGGATTAATAGATAGATAGATAGATAGATAGATAGGGGAATGCGATAAAGAAAGCAGGCGGTGGAGGTTGAGAGAAGAGTAGAGGTGACGGAAGAGATGAAGCAGGTTGTGGCAGCAAAAGAAAATTTAAGCATAAAAGTTATAAGAAATTATAGTGAAGACATATATATTAGAGATAGATATATAGTGAGATAGAGAGTGAATAAATAAATAGATAGTGGATTAATAGATAAATAGATATCTAGTGGGTAAATAGATAGATAGTGGATGAATAGATAGATAGCGAGTAGATAGATAGATAGACGGGTAGATGATAGATAGATAGATAGATAGATAGATAGATAGTGGGTAGATAGATAGATAGGGGAATGCGATAAAGAAAGCAGGTGGTGGAGGTTGAGGTATGAAGAAAGCAGGCGGTGGCAGCAGAGACAGTAGGTGGCAGGGGATGGGACACCGGAAGCAGATGGTGGCAGCAAAGAGTGGAGGTGACGGTGAATGGGACACAGAAAACAAACGTGGCAGCAGAGACAGTGGGTGAAGGGGAATAGAATGTAGGAAACAGGTGGTGGCAGTAGAGAGAGGAGGTGACAGAATGGGATGAAGAAAGCAGGCGGTGGCAGCAGACAGTAGGTGAAGGGGAGTGGGACGCAGGAAGCACGCAGTGGCAGTAAAGAGGAGAGTAGGTGATTAAATTGGATGTAGAGAGCAGGCCGTGGCAGCAGAGAGGAGAGGAGGTGATGGAATGGAATGAAGAAAGCAGGCAGTGGCAGCAGAGACACTAGGTGAAGGGGAATGGTACGCAGACTACAGGCAGTGGCAGCATTTAAATGAGTGTCATCTACAGTGACAAAGGCTACACACAGGTCAAGTAGTATAAGACCTTTGTATTTGATGGTGACGCTGGTAAGAGCAGTTTGGGAATAGGATGCAGAAGGAGGCAGAAAGCAGGTGGTGGTGGCAAAGAAAGGAGAGGAATGGGATGAAGAAAGCAGGCGGTTGCAGCAAAAGAGAGACGGTGACGGGGAATGAAACACAGAATATAGGCTGTGGCAGTATAGAAAGGAGAGGCGAGGATGTGAATTGAGACGCAGGAAGCAGGCGGTGGCAGTAAATAGAGGAGAGGACGTGACAGAATGGGATGAAAAATGCAGGCGTGGCAGTAGAGAGAAGAGAGGAGGTGACAGGGAAAGAGATGATGCAGGCGGTGGCAACAAAAATTTAAAATGTACATTTTAACAATATTTTAAATCATATAAGTTATAAGAAATGATAGTGAAAATATACAAAATCAAATATACAAGTCAAGAAATCAACATACATTTGAATAATTTTGTGTTAGTTTACCTGTTATAGGAGAGGTGATGGGGAACAGGATAAAGAAAGCAGGTGGTGGAGGTTGAGAGAAGAGATGAGGTAAAGGGATGAAGCAGGAGGTGGCAGTAAAGACAGGAGGTCTAATATTTTTGCGTCCAATTTTTGCGACGATTGGAGGCCAATTTTTTTTTTTTTTACATTTTAATATTTTTGTGATGTTGTATTATGAGAAAAAAACACAAAACATGGCTAGAAAGGGGCAGTGGTGGCAGAGAGAGGAGGTGATGGGAAATGGGACACAGGAAGCAGGCGGTGGCAGTAGAGAGACGAGAGAGAGTGACAGAATGGGATGAAGAAAGCAGCCAGTGGCAGGAGAGACATTAGGTTAAGGGAAATGGGATGCAGGAAGCATGTGGTGGAGGCCAGGTTATTTTTTCTAATTTTAATACTTTGTGATGTATTATGAAAAAATGAACTAACAAAAAAACATGGATAGAGAGAAGCAGGTGGAGATTGGAAAAATGGATGAAGAAAGTAGGTGGCGGTAGCAGAAAGCGTAGAGAAAGAGATAGGGAAAGGATGCATAAAGCAGGCCAAGGCAGCAGAGATAGTAGGTCAGGTGGAATGGGACGCAGGTAGCAGGCGCTGACAGCAGAGAAAGGATGTGACGGAATGGGACACAGGAAGCAGGTGGTGGCAGCAAAGAGTAGAGGTGATGGTGAATGGGACACAAAATACAGACGGTGGCAGCAGAGACAGTGGGTAAAGTGGAATAGGATGCAGGAAGCAGGCAGTGGAAGTACAGAGAGAAGAGGAGGTGATGGAATGGGATGAAAAAGCAGGCGGTGGCAGCAAAGACAGTAAGTGACGGGGAATGGGACGCAGGTAGGAGGCAGTGTCAGAAAAGAGAGGAGGTGATGGTAAATGGGACATAGAATACAGATGGTGGCAGTAGAGACAGTAGGTGAAGGGGAGTGGGATGCAGGAAGCAGGCAGTGGTAGTAAAGAGAGGAGAGTAGGTGACAGAATGGTATATAGAGATCAGACAGTGGCAGCAGAAAGAAGAAAGGAGGTGATGGGGAAAGGGATGAAGCAGGCGGTGGCAACAGAGACAGGCGGTCGAATATTTCGGTGCCGGATGGGGTCCCGACAGTCGGGATCCCGACAGGCATTCACCCGATGTCGAGATCTCGACTGTCAAAACACAGACAGCCGGGGTCCACAACCCGCATAGAGGGAGAATAGAATAGGTGGCTCGCGTAGCGAGTCCGCAAGGGGCTTTGTTGCGCTCGCCATGCTGTCTGGGTCCGGCCAGTCGGGATCCCGTCGTCGGGATCCCGACTGTCGGACCCCTATACCACACCCGAATATTTTTGTGTCAGTATATTTTTTCATGATACAACAACACAATAAAGGCGTGTGATGGTCTGGCTAGAGGGGGGACGGTTGGAGGCCAGGTTTTTTTTTTTAATTTTTTGTATTTATAATATTTTTGTGATGTTATATTATGGAAAAATAAACTAACACAAAACATGGCAAGAAAGGGGTAGTGGTGGCAGATAGAGGAGGTGATGGGAAACTGGATGTAGAAAGTAAGTGGCAGCAACAGAAAGCGTAGAGGAAGAGATAGGGAATGGAATGCAGAAAGCAGGCATTGGCACCATAGAGGAGAGTAGGGGAATGGGCTGCAGAAAGCAGTTGGTGGCGGCAGAGCTAGGATAGGTGTTAGTGAATAGTGAATGCAGAAAGTAGACTTGGTGGCATAAAGGAGAGGAGGAGAATGGGATGCAGAAAACAGGTGGTAGCAGCAGAGAGAGGAGGTGAAGAGGAATGGGAGGCAGAAAGCAGGCAGTAATAGCAGAGAGAGGAGGAGAGGAGAAATGGGATTCAGAAATGAAGGCGGTGGTGGCAGAAAGAGGAGAATGGGAGGTTGGCGGCTGTTTCTATTTTGTTTACAATTTAAATTTTTTTAATTGTTTTTTGATACGACAACAACAACAACACAAAGAAAGGTATGTGATGGTCTGCCTAGAAGTGGCAGTGGAAGACTGTTTTTTTTTTTTTTTTACATTTTTTCATGATACAACAATACAATAAAGGCGTGTGGAATTCAGTTTTTTTTTATGTACAGTTTAATATTTTTGTGATGTTGTATAATGAAAAAATAAACTAGCACAAAATATTACAAGAAAGGGGCAGTGGTGGCAGAGAGAGGTGATGGGAAACTGGATGCAGAGAGTAGTCGACGGCAGCAGAAAGTGTAGAGGAAGAGATAGGGATTAGGATTTAGAAAGCAGTTGGTGGTGGAAGAAAGAGGATACAGTACGTGACAGGGAATGGGATGGAGAAAGCAGGCAGTAGTGGCATAGAGGAGAGAAGGTGAATGGGATGCAGAAAGCAGGTGGTAGTAGCAGAGAGAGGAACTGACTGGTAATGGGATGCATAAGGCAGGTGGTGGTAGCAGAGAGAGGAGGTGACAGTAAATGGGACATAGAAAGCAGGCGGTAGCACTATAGAGAAGAGGAAGCAATGGGGAATGGAATGCAGAAAGCAGGTGGTAGTAGCAGAGAGAGGAACTGACTGGTAATGGGATGCGTAAGGCAGGTGGTGGTAGCAGAGAGAGGAGGTGACAGTAAATGGGACATAGAAAGCAGGCAGTAGCAGTATAGAGAAGAGGAAGCAATGGGGAATGGAATGCAGAAAGCAGGTGGTGAAAGCAGAGAGAGGAGAAGAAGTGTTAGGGAATGGAATGCAGAAAGCAGGTGGAGCCAGCAGAGAGAGGAGAGGAAGTGTTAGGGTACCGAATGCAGAAAACAGGTGGAGGCAGCAGAGAGAGGAGAGGAAGTGTTAGGGAATGGAATGCAGAAAGCAGGTGGTGTCAGCAGAGAGAGGAGAGGAAGTGTTAGGGAATGGAATGCAGAAAGCAGGTGGTGTCAGCAGAGAGAGGAGAGGAAGTGTTAGGGAATGGAATGCAGAAAGCAGGTGGTGTCAGCAGAGAGAAGAAAGGAAGTGTTAGGGTCCCGAATGCAGAAAGCAGGTGGTGTCAGCAGAGAGAGGAGAGGAAGTGTTAGGGAATGGAATGCAGAAAGCAGGTGGTGGCATCAGAGAGAGGAGAGGAAGTGTTAGGGAATGGGATGCAGAAAGCAGGTGGTGTCAGCAGAGAGAGGAGAGGAAGTGTTAGGGAATGGGATGCAGAAAGCAGGTGGTGGCAACAGAGAGATGAGAGGAAGTGTTAGGGTACACAATGCAGAAAGCGGATCGTGTCAGCAGAGAGAAGAAAGGAAGTGTTAGGGTCCCGAATGCAGAAAGCAGGTGGTGTCAGCAGAGAGAGGAGAGGAAGTGTTAGGGAATGGAATGCAGAAAGCAGGTGGTGGCATCAGAGAGAGGAGAGGAAGTGTTAGGGAATGGGATGCAGAAAGCAGGTGGTGGCAACAGAGAGATGAGAGGAAGTGTTAGGGTACAGAATGCAGAGAGCAGGTGGTGGCAGCAGAGTGAGGAGAGGAAGTGTTAGGGTACAGAATGCAGAAAGCGGGTGGTGTCAGCAGAGAGAGGAGAGGAAGTGTTAGGGAATGGAATGCAGAAAGCAGGCAGTGCTGTCATAGAGAGAAGGTGAGGGAATGGTATGAAAAAAGCATGTGCTGGCAGTAGAAAGAAGAGAGGAAGTGACTGGGGAAAGGGTTGAAGCAGGTGGTGGTAGTAAAGTGAGAAGGTGATGGGGAAAGTATAAAGCCCCATACACACAAACAATATTACCTAATGTGTCTACTCCATATTGTTAATGATGCTCACTCCCTTTCATTGTTTAATGAAGACGGGGGAGTCCTTGTTATTGACGGTCATGCTGCAGCTGTAGCATGACCGTAGCTCTATTCCCCTCCCGCATCGGAAAGTGTGCACAGGTTGCCGGAGTCGGCATCCCTGCCGCTGCCGATATCGACGTAATTGGGGACTCATTAAGTGTGTATGGGGCTATACTTTCCTCCAACCATCCAACTGACCAACTACCCAACTTGTCTGTTCATCTAAAATGCTGCTCCACATACGTAACCGACTTTATCATCAGACCAGCCAAATTCTCTCCGACTTGTGATGCCACAGAAGTAGGCGGCAGTGTCTGCATACGTCTGCATGCTTTGAGTAAATAAATATTGCAATAAATAAATAAACAAACAAACAAACCATTTTGCATGTGTATTTATTTCAATAAGTTCCAGAATGCCCTGGTATCTGTAAATTAGTATCTCCTACAGTGATTAAAAACTTGAAACCTTTATAAAAAGGTTATACAAACAAGAAGAAAGAAAAGAAATCAGTTTCAAGTGGGGCGCGCTCCTTACCCAAAATGTCTCTTAATGGACTTTTTTATATAAAAACGTACCTAATATTAGGTGTATACTTTATTGATGTGTATTTTAACACGTTAGCCTATCCGGCCATCACTTATATTTCGGGTTTTCAACTGTATTAGTTGTATCAAACCTTTATACAATTTGTTCCCTTTACAAGGGATGAAACATGGCGAAAATATTAAAAACAAATAAAGATATAGAAAAACAAAGAAATAGAAATTTAAAAAGTATCTCTGTGACCTATTTGCAGCTTTTATGAAATTAGCTTGTTGCTATTGTATAGATTCTGTGTTCATTGCACTTGTAATAAAGATATTATTTCTTTCTCTCCTGTGTTTTGTACTTGTTATTACTGTTATTGTTTATTATGTATCAACCTTTCATGTCATACGAATAATGTCAAATTGATAGGTTGGTATACATTGTATAAGTGTACTTATAACACAGTTATTGGTGGAATTATTCTGTCTTATAGTGTGTATCAGGTTCTCTCTCCAATGTATCAAGGATCACTTCTTCTGGATGCCCCAATGTACCTGCTTTCCTCAGGTGTAATTAATCTCAGAACATAGTGTAGATAAGGGATGAATGCCTGCCGTTCAGCCCAGTATTCCCTTTATCTAAGGTGTCTGAGAATCAATGAACAGGGATTTATACAATTGTTCACATGTACATAAATAAGGACATTAGTTCAATTAGGTGGTACTCATATATTCAATAAAGGGCATTCCTTTCCATTTGCCACTGTACCCCGATTATGCACTCTGAAATCACTTCAAGTGTTTATTTTTAAACATATATATAGTGCGAGGTTTTTACTTGCAGGTTGGGTGGCCACACAGTTTAGTTTGTAATATTGCTGTAGCTTGCCCTTTTGGAGTACACATTCATTGGTACCGTTTATTTCAATGCATCAAAAATCTAGCATATGTGTGCCGATGGAATTAGTATTCATGAGCACAGAGAGTATAGTTGGTAACTGGGTTGCGTTCCCATTCACTTTATGCGTTAAATAGTAGTTTTTTCAAACACAGTGTCGTATTCCTGCATACACAACAGGCAATCATCCGAACTACAATTTATTCTGCACCGATCCGCACAACATTTATATCCAGTCAGTGGTTACCCTGTTTAAGCATATATTTATTTCAATGCTTCAAAGATCTGGCATATGTATGCCGATGGAGTTAGTATTCATGAGCACAGAGATTATAGTTGGTAACTAGGTGACAGCCTCGAAAAAGCTACTGAGCGAAATGCGCATCGGCATTCACTCTGTGACCTTGTAGCAAATTATCTGTGTTTAAATTGTATATTTGTTTGGTGTTCTGATTATTCTGTGTAATTAATTGAGTGTTAATAGTATATGTAACATTTTCGCGATGAGCGCCCGCTAGCAAGAGAGATCTATTCTCTGGCTTAGGAGCGGCTAGTCGTACCTGTGCTTTATAAACTGCTGTGGTAGAACTCGCCAGCCGAGGAGATTCTCCCTGCGGCTGGGAGCATCTGAACGGCACGTTTGTTAAAAGCTGACTAATCCCGTGTTGATTAAGTCTGGATCTCCTAGCATACCAGTCACTGCGGTGGCAATAACAGCTAGTGAGAGAGATTAAGTCTGTGATTTATTAACGCAGGAGATACTGACAACCGTAACTGCAGTATCACATAGCGGCAGGCAACCGCCGATCAACGTGTTACAAACACCCGCAGTCCCCAGCAGTTTTCAGCACTGTATCGAGAGAAAATAAAAACAAAATTCTCTGTGAAACTAAATAAAAATAAATAAAAAAATAAATAAATAAAAATGTATAAAGCCGTGGCTTGGCGGCCATTAGAGCTAGTCGCAATCTCCGTGAGCTCCGTGCCCTACTCAGCAAAACCCCACTATCTGCACCGGCTCCCCAACACCCAAAACACCTTCCCCGGTCCCCTGGCTCCTCCTGAACCCCCCCATACCCAGCACCTGAAGCCGCGGAATCGGGAAGCCGTTCTAACGGCTTTCGCGGATTGCGGCCTAAGATCCCCGCCTGCACCGGGACCCGGAGTTTGGGGAAGGACCGGGCGGGAGGCTCCACAGCGTGGAAGCCCCTTCAAATCCTCAAGCGGCACGAAGCGGACGCCGGCGGGAGAAAGGAGCCACCCCTGATTCGCCGCAGCGCCGCTTGTTACACCCGGGTGAGTGCCTCAAGCAGAGTCACACGTGGGGCGGGCGGGGAGAGCGCTGGGACACATAGTGCGCCAGCAGCAGCTAGCTGCTCGGCGGCGCGGCGGAGCGGGGATCCAGGCGCTTGAAAGAAACAATACCACTGCATCCCCCCGCACCTCTGATTCCCCCGATAGGACCCCCGGCAGATGAGGTCTTGCTGGGAGTGATAGTGCGCCGGAGGCTGCTGTGACAACGCACCCCCGCCTCCCTGTGCCCTGTTGCCTGCTGCCTGGTCCCTTGAGCCCTACCACCTGCAGAATAATGTTCAGCAGGGGCCCTCTCACCTGGCCCCCCTCCTCCCCCACTATTAGGGGAAGATATAAATACACAAAAACGACTAAGTGGGGGAACGGCCTGGCTGGGCCAGACTTGGGTCCCCAGAGCTCCTTCTCACCCCACCAGTCCAATATGCATTCGCCAGGCCTAATGTAATGTGTCTGGCACCCCCCTGCTCTCCTTGGGAATTCAATGTACAACTAGTCTGACTTCCTCTGAGTGCTCCGACAACTACCTAAACACCTCTCTACTGTGAACCCCCTTAACTGTTATTACTCATCTAAAAGCCTCTCACCATCATGCCTCCTAAAAAACATAAAGCGGTGAGCTCAGTCCCCCAGGTTCCTTTCTTCAAACCCTCCCCCAAGCGCCCCTCTGGAGGCGACTTGCTAGCCTCACAGACCCAGTCCACGTCCGAGACCCCCCAACAAGTGGCCTCCCCGGTCCCACCCCCTACTCTACCGCTCCCCACCCAAACGCGATTAGATGACTCGGAGGCCCTGACGGTGGGCACATTGAGGCTTCTATTCCACCAATTTAAGGATGAGGTTGCCTCCGAATTTCGCTCCATGTTTCAGACATGCCAAAAATCCATTGATGACTTGGGAGAACGTACTGGCCACCTAGAAACCAAGATGGGAGAGATGGTTGAATCCCACAACGCCCTAATAGAATCCCATGATACCATTGAGGGGGAGGTGGCAGTCCTGAGGGAGAAGGTCGCCGACTTGGAGGATCGCTCCCGTAGAAACAATTTAAAATTGAGGGGCGTCCCAGAATCCATCTCCAACAGCAGCCTTTTTGACTTCGCAACTAACCTATTCAAAAAGTTACTCCCCTCCGCCTCCTCCCAAGATCTGCTTTTAGACCGAATTCATCGTCTGCCAAGATCTAGATCCGCCCCGGATGGTGCCCCAAGAGACGTGTTGATGAGGGTCCACTTCTATCACATCAAGGAGGCTATCCTAAAGGCGGCCAGACCCTCTTCAGAGACTGCTGCCACCCTGGGCTCCCTACAACTATTTGGAGACCTCTCCCAGTTCACATTGGCTAAGAGACGTTCCCTCCTCCCGATTACATCAGCACTGCGTAAGGCCTCCATTCCATACAGATGGGGTTTCCCGACTAAACTTCTTGTAACCAGAGAAGGCTCTACAATCGTCATCTCGAGCGTGGAAGAAGGCCAGAAACTGATCGCGAGATGGAACATGTCAGATGTCCCCAATGCCTCCTCTCCCCCCCGCCGACTCCAGCCGGACTGGTCGGTGGCCGAGAATCACAGCTAGTGTTCAAGATGGAGGGCTAGCAGTGGACTTTTCTATACAGTTACAGGTTCTTTACAAAATAGAAATGTAGTATTAGCTGTTCTCTGCCTTAATCTCTCTCTTCCCTTTGTTTATACACTCTGATTGTTTTGAGGTCTGGTTATGGTTTGGGCTCGGGGAGACCCAGGGCGGCTGACTATGAGTACACCATGCCTACCCCGTTACTAAACGGGCTAGGCGAATCAGGCGATAGGATATCCGTCTCATACACCTGTTAGCTAGTACTGTATGCTACTCGTATCACTGGTCTGGCCGCGTGGGGTCTCCCTAGAGCTGAAATTCTCTTAGCCTTGAAAATTCATAATGTTAGATTTATACCAGTAGATAAATTCCCCCGAGGGGAGCGGGGGCAGCATGTTGCTACCCCCCCTTTCCACATGCGTGAGGTGTTGCTACTTTGGCGCCTCACTCGGGCTCATTTGAGAGCCTCTCTTTTTCAGTTGTTTATGTTTTATTTCTGTGTCTTAGATTATCCTTATGTATGTTCCTCCCCTGTCTCTAGCTCACCCCCCTTACGATCCTCACTCTGGGTATCCAAAACAACGCCCCATCGGGACATCCGGTATCTGGTCACTAAGCTACATATCCCTGTGAGTTATGGTTAAAATTATTACATTAAATGTAAAGGGCCTAAACTCTCCCCAAAAGCGTAGAATAGCTCTATCCTTCTTTCATAAAAAGAGGGCGAGCATTGTGGCCATTCAAGAAACCCACTTCAAAAGCTCTGACCCCCCCCCCGATTCTCTGATAGCCGCTATCCCTCCTGCTATATGGCGAATGCCCAGACTAAAAAGGCTGGAGTAGCTATCTTATTTTCACATTCCTGCCCCTTCATTTTAAAGTCCCAAATCTCTGACACGGAGGGAAGGTTCCTTATTTTAGTGGGGTCTTTGGAGGGTAAGGAGGTCACCCTGGTGTCATGCTACGCCCCCAACTCCAAACAATTACAATTTTGCAGGAAAGTTTGCGCAGCGGTCCAGCGGAACGCTAGAGGCGCCATCCTGATGCTGGGCGACTTTAACCTAGTTGTCGACCCGGTAGTCGACAGATCTAATATACCTAGATCCTCACCCGGCAGACCGAGACCCCCCAGTGTTAGGTCCCCCACGGGCCTCGGACAGATACTAGGAGAGTTTGACCTTTACGACGCATGGCGGGTCAAACACCCGAGAGAGAGAGACTACACCTTTTACTCCCATCCCCATGCCTCATATTCCAGGATTGACATGTTACTGACGGACAGACTGACGCTAGCATCTATATCTGACATCAAGATTCTCCCCATCTCATGGTCAGATCATTCCCCACTCCTTATTGATTGGGACATAGACGCGCGTAACCAGATCCCCGGCCCCTGGAGGATGGGTAGGTTCATTTTGTCTCAGCCAGGGGTTTTTCATGCAATTCAGCAGGATATCACATCATACCTAGACAACAATTCACCTGACGACACCAACACGTTCAACCACTGGTGCTCGCTAAAAGCTGTAATCCGAGGCTCAATAATCCAGGCAGCTGCTAGGATTAAAAGAGCTCACAAAATCAATTTAGAAAATGCAGAGAAGAAACTAGCAGGGCTAGAGGAGGAACATAAGCTGACCCCTCTTAATAAATCTATCTACAGGCAGCTACTGTCAGCTAGGGAGGAGGTAAACAGTTTCTACCTCCAAGAGGTTCAGCGCAATCTAACACGCCTGAATCAAAGATTTTACGTTTTCAGTAACAAAGCTGGAAGACTCTTAGCACGGAAACTGAGAGGGAAAAGGGCGAAGGCCCGGATTCAATACCTCTCGGCTCCTGGAGGGGCTAGGATTTCCGACCCGAGCGAGATAGCCAACCTATTTGCCGAGTATTACACTCAGCTATATAATTTAAAATCAGATGCTGAAACCCCTCAACCTGTAGAATCCGACATTCAGGCCTTCCTGAACACATTGAACTTACCTAAACTGAGCCCTGAAACATGTCTCCTCCTGGATGCCCCCTGGTCCATCCAGGAGATCGAGAATGTGATTGAAGATCTCCCGTTAGATAAAGCCCCAGGCCCGGATGGTTACCCCTCCAACTTCTATAAAAAATATAAGTCTGAGCTAGCACCGGTTCTGTTACGGGTCTTTAACGAGGCTTCATCCTCCCATTCCTTCCCCAAGGAGATGTTGGAGGCACAAATTGTTACCATCCCCAAACCGGGTAAGTCACCAGCCCTAGTAGCTAATTATCGCCCAATTGCGCTCCTAAACGTCGATGTAAAAATCTATGCCAAATTAATAGCCAATCGCCTATGCCCCTTACTCCCCTCACTAATAGCGACAGATCAGGTTGGGTTCGTCCCAGGGAGGCAGGCGCCAGACAATACCCGCAGGGTATTTAATGTTATGGAACATTGTGACTACCAGGGACAGCCCCTGTTGGTGCTGTCCCTGGACGCAGAAAAAGCCTTTGATAGGCTACACTGGGGATATTTAAACTCAGTGCTAGACTCATTCGGATTCCAGGGAAGATTTTTGGGCTCTATAATGTCCCTTTACTCCAACCCATCGGCAAGGGTATTCACCAATGGAACCCTCTCGGCACCTTTTAGCATCTCTAACGGGACTAGACAGGGCTGCCCCCTGTCGCCCCTTATCTTTGCTTTAGCAATAGAACCCCTGGCTGAGACAATCAGGAAGAACCGGGGAGTTGAGGGTCCGACAATTGGAGGACTCTCACATAAAATAAGCCTATTCGCTGATGACATCTTGCTATGCATCACAAACCCTACATCCTCCCTCCCTATCCTGCACAACATCCTAGACCTCTACACAAGAATCTCATATTATAAACTCAATAAGACCAAGACTGAAGCCCTCCCGCTACATATCCCTCTTGAGACTTTAGCGCGACTTAAGGACGAGTATAGATATGCCTGGCAAACACAAGCTATTAAATACCTCGGGGTTCAGCTAGCCAGGGAACCCGACATCATCGAATGCAACTACACCCCTCTGCTTAACTCGCTTGAGAAACTTACAAAGGACTGGCTATTACATGAAATTTCCTGGTTAGGGAGGGTAGCGGCAGCCAAAATGATGTTACTTCCCAAGCTGCTATATCTGTTTAGAGCCATACCTAGACCTACCCCTAGAAAGCTAACCATTAGGATCAATAGATTATTCTCTAGCTTCATCTGGAAGGGAGCGAGACCTCGCATTGCCAGGCGCACATTGGTGCTCCCAAAAGACTCAGGAGGTGTTGCATACCCAGATCTTGAGCGTTACCAAGCGGCCTGCATTCTAAGCCAGGCCCGCGACTGGTTTGTTGAGCATAGTCCCAAACCATGGGTTTGTATTGAAAGAGCCTTCATGAAGAACCGCTCACTCTCCGAGCTCTTCTTTCTACCAGCCAGGGCGACTCCCTCATGGACGGGCCCGGGGTTGTCGATTAGAGCCACTTTGCGCGCCTGGCAAGAGGTTGTCACGATCGACCCAGATATTTTGCTACCAGCCCCATGTCTCCCCATTAGCTCGTTTAGCAACCTGATCCCTAACCTTCGTCTGGAGACTTGGACGGAGGGAGGAATCAAGTATTTGAAAGACATCTACGACACAAACGCCCTCCTCTCCTTCTCCCAACTACAGACGCAGTTCAACATCCCTAAACATGACTTTTTTAAATACCTGCAGATACGACACTGGTTGTCAGAATTTACAGGGAAAAAAGCACCTCGATTTCCGCCAGCTCTGTCCCTCCTCCTATCATCCTCCAACCACAAGGGGGGTATCTCCAGATGGTACAAATACATAATACTCCTGGGCAGGGGAGGGAAGCTGGTATCACAGATTGGCTGGGAGAGAGATCTAGCTCGGGAACTCCCGGAGTCAGTCTGGGATGACATCTTCAGGTCCTGTTTTAAAATCTCTAAATGCGCACATCACTGTGAAATGTACTATAAACTTTGTAGCAGAGCGTATTTCACCCCCAGCCGGCTCAATGCCATCTGGCCCTCCATATCTAATCTTTGTTGGAGGGGATGTGGATCTGTTGGATCGTTAGTACATATCTTCTGGGGATGCGCGAACTTAAGATCATTGTGGCGAGAGGTTTTCTCCCTAATAGACAAAGTCTTGGGTGTAGCTATCCCTGAGGACCCCCTGGCGACTCTACTACATCAGCTCCCATTCCCACTGCCTAGTTGTGACAGATATATACTGGGCCACATTCTAATAGCAACTAAAGCGGCTATCGGACGAATGTTGAAGTCCCCCTCTGTGCCTACGATACAAAGTATCACTAATGCAGTACATAAACACTACGTTTTTGAAACCGCTGGATGTAAATACTCCTCTTCCCCCTCCTCCGTGCACATGAAATGGTTCAGATGGGGAGAGTTCCGGGAAAAGAGCGGCCAACCCCTAGGTCTCAGCGACCAAGTGAACTTGTCCAGCCTAAACTCACCATAAGTCAGGGTTGCCGACTTTGAAAAAATCCTCTCCGGGAGAAGCCCGGAGAGGAATCTTGTATTACTCGTTTTGGGGGCGGGGCTTAACCGTGACGTCATTAAGCCCCGCCCCCATTACAAGAAATAGCCAGAATAACAGTTATCCATGGAGGGGGCGGGGCTAAAACGTCACGATTGTGCCGTTTTAGCTTTGCCCCCTCCCCTGAGACCCGCGGATTGCGGCATATAAATGCCGCGATCGGGGGGCTCAGGGGGGGTCCCCCTGATTCCGGGAGGGTTGCCCACCCTTCCGGGGGCCGGGAGGAAGGACCCGATTTTCGGGAGACTCCCGCAAATTCCGGGAGGGTCGGCAACCCTGCCATAAGTAGTATATATAATTTAAAAACGGACCAAGTCCCTGTGAAGACTTGGGCCCCGATATTTGGATTCACCCCCCTGATATATGTCCCCCCGCGTATGTACACTTCCCTATTGTGCCTGTCTTGTCTTACTCCACTTTTCTTTAACCTTTTCTTTATTTCTTTACTTATCCACTTTATTATTTTTTATTTTCTTTCTTTTCTCTTCTCCTACCAATAGATAGTATTTTGTTGTTATGATATTAGGACACGGTTATGTATTAGAGCAGGATTCAATTTCCAGCTTTATTGTCCTTGAAGCGGAGAATAGGCCTAACTGCATGCTGGAGTCTGAAAATGTACCAGTCATTGTCTTTTAGTTGTTTTGTACAATCCTGCTCCTAACTGATAAGCTGCTTTATATATTATTGTATGTCCTACCTCTACCTTTGATTTCTCTTTAATAAAAACCAATGATGAAAAAAAAAAAATGTATAAAGCCACATGTACTCTCACCCAGCTATCTTTCCGTGTATAAGCAATGTGATAATAATATGGAATGAACATATCCAACTTAGGAGATAAATCAACAGATTGCCGCATGTGTACGCAACCAATAAAATAAAAAACAAAAATCAGACTTAAACATATGTTTATATGAGGTGGAGAGGATTTGAATAACTTTATGCATGCACTGATCAGTAATTAATCACTGACTGGATATGAATGTTATGTGGAATTGCGCAGAATAAACTGTAGTCCAATCTGATGATTGCCTGATGTGTATACAGGAATATAACACTGTGTTGAAAAAACTACTATAAATATTCAACGCAAAAAGTGAATGGGAACGCAACCCTATTATTAATTACACTCTCTGTGCTTATGAATACTAACCCCATCGGCACACATATGCCAGACCTTTGAAGCATTGAAATAAATATATGCTTAAATAGGGTAACCACTGACTGGATATAAATGTTGTGCGGATCGATGCAGAATAAATTGTAGTTCAATCGGATGATTGCCTGTTGTGTATGCAGGAATACAACACTGTGTTTGAAAAAACTACTATTTAACGCATAGAGTGAATGGGAACGCAACCCAGTTACCAACTATACTCTCTGTGCTCATGAATACTAACTCCATCGGCATACATATGCCAGATCTTTGAAGCATTGAAATAAATATATGCTTAAACAGGGTAACCACTGACTGGATATAAATGTTGTGCGGATCGGTGCAGAATAAATTGTAGTTCAATCGGATGATTGCCTGTTGTGTATGCAGGAATACGACACTGTGTTTGAAAAAACTACTATTTAACGCATAAAGTGAATGGGAACGCAACCCAGTTACCAACTATACTCTCTGTGCTCATGAATACTAATTCCATCGGCACACATATGCTAGATTTTTGATGCATTGAAATAAACGGTACCAATGAATGTGTACTCCAAAAGGGCAAGCTACAGCAATATTACAAACTAAACTGTGTGGCCACCCAACCTGCAAGTAAAAACCTCGCACTATATATATGTTTAAAAATAAACACTTGAAGTGATTTCAGAGTGCATAATCGGGGTACAGTGGCAAATGGAAAGGAATGCCCTTTATTGAATATATGAGTACCACCTAATTGAACTAATGTCCTTATTTATGTACATGTGAACAATTGTATAAATCCCTGTTCATTGATTCTCAGACACCTTAGATAAAGGGAATACTGGGCTGAACGGCAGGCATTCATCCCTTATCTACACTATGTTCTGAGATTAATTACACCTGAGGAAAGCAGGTACATTGGGGCATCCAGAAGAAGTGATCCTTGATACATTGGAGAGAGAACCTGATACACACTATAAGACAGAATAATTCCACCAATAACTGTGTTATAAGTACACTTATACAATGTATACCAACCTATCAATTTGACATTATTCGTATGACATGAAAGGTTGATACATAATAAACAATAACAGTAATAACAAGTACAAAACACAGGAGAGAAAGAAATAATATCTTTATTACAAGTGCAATGAACACAGAATCTATACAATAGCAACAAGCTAATTTCATATAAGCTGCAAATAGGTCACAGAGATACTTTTTAAATTTCTATTTCTTTGTTTTTCTATATCTTTATTTGTTTTTAATATTTTCGCCATGTTTCATCCCTTGTAAAGGGAACAAATTGTATAAAGGTTTGATACAACTAATACAGTTGAAAACCCGAAATATAAGTGATGGCCGGATAGGCTAACGTGTTAAAATACACATCAATAAAGTATACACCTAATATTAGGTACGTTTTTATATAAAAAAGTCCATTAAGAGACATTTTGGGTAAGGAGCGCGCCCCACTTGAAACGGATTTCTTTTCTTTCTTCTTGTTTGTATTGCTTAAATGATAAATCAGGGGGCTGCACCCTAGCAGGCCAGGAACTATATTTCTAAAAAATTCCTGGTAGGCGAGCATTTTTTCACCCAAAAACAAAATAAAATATATAAAATACCAATAATCAATTTATGGTGCGGATCACCCAAACCCCTTTCTCCCTTTATAAAAAGGTTGTAATGTATAGAAAAAAAAATTGGTAGTGCCAACGCTCAATATACAAAATAATGAGTGATGCGTTCCCTAGAAGTCAGTATTTTTGCGCATGCCCTGCATACCTCCCAACTGTCCCTATTACAGTGGAACAGTCCTGCTATTTGAAGACTGTGCCGCTATCTTTCCCGCTAGTGGCAATGTACCCTTGGTGGGGAGAGGGGGAGGGGCAGTTGTAGGGAGCTGGAGATTACCGCTGCTCAACTCTGTATGGCACTGCATCGCTCCACATGGAGGGAGCAAACCAGGAGCTGCCAAGCTTCCAGGGGAATGCTGGCATGGTCCCAAAAAAAAAAAGGCTGCGATGATAGGCCACGCCCAACTGCTCAGTTAGTCCCATCCCTTTTCTGGACCGGCCGAGACAGGTCCCGATTTATAAATACCTAAATAGATGTTTGCATGCATGTGGCGGTACTGCCAGATCCAATGTGCAGAAACTAGGGTCCTATGTCCTCTGCATACTGCAGCATGGAAAGCCAGGATGATAGAAGTCACTGGCTTTCCCGCTACCCAGGAATCCGACCCTGGTCCCCACCATGGGGGGGACTCGGGGTGCCTTCGGTGTGAACAGTGCGACCTGGGTCACGCTAAAAGGACAAGAGAGCGGAATGACCTCATCTACAAGTACCGGCAGATCAGGTAGGCTACACACGGGTGCGGTCTGAAAGGGTTCTACCTGGTAATATTGCGGGACCAGCCGGCAGTGTGAGCAGGGAATCAGTTGCTGAGACAGGGCTTGTAACCATGTACAATAATTAATGTGAAAGGGGTATTATGAGAAAAGAGGATCGGGTTCTGCTGCTTCTCATTAAGGACCTCGGCTATCAGGCTGGACCCTGAACATTTATAAAGGAATAGCTACCCCCTGACTGATACAGCAGAGCAGACTGGGCACCCCCTGGACTGATACAGTGGAGCAGACTGGGCACCTGCTGACTGATACAGCAGACCATATAATCTTCACTACACTATATACCCCTATACTATGCATTGCATCCCTACACTATATACCCCCTATACTCCGCACTACAACAATTCTCTATATACCGCTATACTCCACACTACGCTATATATACCCTATACTCCGCACTATATCACTACACTATATAGCCCCTATACTCCATACTGCATCACTACACTAAATAGCCCTATACTCCACACTATATACCCCCATATTCCTCAGAACATCCCTACACTATATACCCCTATACTCTGCAGTACTGTACATCATTACACTACACTATATACCCCTAAACTCTGCAGTACATCACTACACTATATACCCTATACTGTGGTTTAAATCACTACACTATATACCTCCTATACTGAAAGACCCCCCCCCCCCTCGCTGTAAGCGGCATGAAGAATGAAGACTACGCAAGTCTCCGAGCACGCATCATTGGAAATTTGCAACAGCGAACCAATCAGAATGAGATCCTATATACCTACTATACTCTACACATCACTACAATATATTCCCCCTATACTCCACACTACATTAGTACACTATATATACCCCTATACTCCACGCTACATCACTACACTATATACCTCCTATACTCCACACTACATCACTACTGTATATACTATATATTTTTTTAAAGCATATAAGTTATAAGTAAATTATAGTGAAAACATATAGTAGAGTGAGATATACAGTGAGATATAGAGTGAATAAATAGATAGTGGATGAATAGATAGATTGGGGAATGTGATAAAGAAAGCAGGCGGAGGAGGTTGAGGGAAGAGAGGATTGACGGAAGAGATGAAGCAGGCGGTGGCAGAAAAAATGTTAAATTTACTTTTGAAAAAAAATTTTAAGCATATAAATTATAAGAAATTATAGTGAAAAGATATAGTAGAGTGAGATATAGAGTGCATAAATAAATAGATAGTGGATGAATAGATAGATAGGGGAATGCGATAAAGAAAGCAGGCGGTGGAGGTTGAGAGAAGAGAGGAGGTGACGGAAGACATGAAGCAGGCGGTGGCAGCAAAAAAAATTTAAGCATATAAATTATAAGAAATTATAGTGAAAAGATATAGTAGAGTGAGATATAGAGTGAATAAATAAATAGATAGTGGATGAATAGATAGATAGGGGAATGCGATAAAGAAAGCAGGCAGTGGAGGTTGAGAGAAGAGAGGAGGTGACGGAAGAGATGAAGCAGGCGGTGGCAAAAAAATATGTAAATTTACATTTGAAAAAAATTGTAAGCATAGAAATGATAAGAAATTATAGTGAAAAATTATAGTAGAGTGAGATATATAGTGAGATATAGAGTGAATAAATAAATAAATAGATAGTGGATAAATAGATAGATAGATAGGGGAATGAGATAAAGAAAGCAGGCGGTGGAGGTTGAGAGAAGAGAGGAGGTGACGGAAGAGATGAAGCAGGCGGTGGCAGCAAAAAAAAAAATGTAAGCATATAAATGATAAGAAATTATAGTGAAAAAATATAGTAGAGTGAGATATAGAGTGAATAAATAAATAGATAGTGGATTAATAGATAGATAGGGGAATGCGATAAAGAAAGCAGGCGGTGGAGGTTGAGAGAAGAGAGGAGCTGACGGAAGAGAGGAAGCAGGCGGTGGCAGAAAAATATGTAAATTTCCATTTGAAAAAAATTTTAAGCATAGAAATTATAAGAAATTATAGTGATAAATTATAGTAGAGTGAGATATATAGTGATATATAGAGTGAATAAATAAATATATAGTGGATGAATAGATAGATAGGGGAATGCGATAAAGAAAGCAGGCGGTGGAGGTTGAGAGAAGAGAGGAGGTGACGGAAGAGATGAAACAGGAGGTGGCAGCAAAAAAAATTTAAGCATATAAATTATAAGAAATTATAGTGAAAAGATATAGTAGAGTGAAATATATAGTGAGATATAGAGTGAATAAATAAATAGATAGTGGATGAATAGATAGATAGATAGGGGAATGCGATAAAGAAAGCAGGCGGTGGAGGTTGAGAGAAGAGAGGAGGTGACGGAAGAGATGAAGCAGGCGGTGGCAGAAAAAATGTTAAATTTACTTTTGAAAAAAATTTTAAGCATATAAATTATAAGAAATTATAGTGAAAAGATATAGTAGAGTGAGATATATAGTGAGATATAGAGTGCATAAATAAATAGATAGTGGATGAATAGATAGGATGGGGACAGGGATGAAGCAGGCGGTGGCAGCAGGTTTCATATTTTTGTGTCAGTTTTTTTTTTCATAATACAACAACACAATAAAGGCGTGTGATGGTCTGGCTAGAGGGGGAAACGGATGGAGGCCAGGTTTTTTTTTCTTAATTTCAATAATTTTGTGATGTTGTATTATGAAAAAAAAAAAACTCAACACAAAACATGCCTAGAAAGGGGCAGTGGTGGCAGAGAGAGAAGGTGATGGGAAACTGGATGCAGAAAGAAGGGGGCGCAGCAGCAGAAAGCACAGAGGAAGACATAGGGAATAGGATGTAGAAAGCAGGTGGTGGCAGCAGAGACAGTAGGTGACAGGGAATGGGACACAGGAAGCAGGCAGTGACAGCAGAGAGAGGAGAGGAGGTGATGGAATGGAATGAAGAAAGCAGGCGGTGGCAGCAGAGACACTAGGTGAAGGGGAATGGTACGCAGACTACAGGCAGTGGCAGCATTTAAATGAGTGTCATCTACAGTGGCAAAGGCTACACACAGGTCAAGTAGATGGTGACGCTGGTAAGAGCATTTTGGGAATAGGATGCAGAAGGAGGCATAAAGCAGGTGGTGGTGGCAAAGAAAGGAGAGGAATGGGATGAAGAAAGCAGGACGTTTCAGCAAAAGAGAGGAGGCGACAGGGAATGAGACACAGAATATAGGCGGTGGCAGCTCAGAAAGGAGAGGCAATGATGGGGAATGAGACGCAGGAAGCAGGTGGTGGCAGCAAAGAGTGGAGGACACAGAAAACAAACAGTGGCAGCAGAGACAGTAGATGAAGGGGAATAGGATGTAGGAAACAGGTGGTGGCAGTAGAGAGAGGAGGTGACAGAATGGGATGAAGAAAGCAGGCGGTGGCAGCAGACAGTAGGTGAAGGGGAGTGGGACGCAGGAAGCACGCAGTGGCAGTAAAGAGGAGAGTAAGTGATTAAATTGGATGTAGCGAGCAGGCCGTGGCAGCAGAGAGAAGAGAGGAGGTGATGGGGACAGGGATGAAGCAGGCGGTGGCAGCAGGTTTCATATTTTTGTGTCAGTTTTTTTTTTCATAATACAACAACACATTAAAGGCGTGTGATGGTCTGGCTAGAGGGGGAAACGGATGGAGGCCAGGTTTTTTTTTCTTAATTTCAATAATTTTGTGAAGTTGTATTATGAAAAAAAAAAAAACTCAACACAAAACATGCCTAGAAAGGGGCAGTGGTGGCAGAGAGAGAAGGTGATGGGAAACTGGATGCAGAAAGAAGGGGGCGCAGCAGCAGAAAGCACAGAGGAAGACATAGGGAATAGGATGTAGAAAGCAGGTGGTGGCAGCAGAGACAGTAGGTGACAGGGAATGGGACACAGGAAGCAGGCAGTGACAGCAGAGAGAGGAGAGGAGGTGATGGAATGGAATGAAGAAAGCAGGCGGTGGCAGCAGAGACACTAGGTGAAGGGGAATGGTACGCAGACTACAGGCAGTGGCAGCATTTAAATGAGTGTCATCTACAGTGGCAAAGGCTACACACAGGTCAAGTAGATGGTGACGCTGGTAAGAGCATTTTGGGAATAGGATGCAGAAGGTGGCATAAAGCAGGTGGTGGTGGCAAAGAAAGGAGAGGAATGGGATGAAGAAAGCAGGACGTTTCAGCAAAAGAGAGGAGGCGACAGGGAATGAGACACAGAATATAGGCGGTGGCAGCTCAGAAAGGAGAGGCAATGATGGGGAATGAGACGCAGGAAGCAGGTGGTGGCAGCAAAGAGTGGAGGACACAGAAAACAAACAGTGACAGCAGAGACAGTAGATGAAGGGGAATAGGATGTAGGAAACAGGTGGTGGCAGTAGAGAGAGGAGGTGACAGAATGGGATGAAGAAAGCAGGCGGTGGCAGCAGACAGTAGGTGAAGGGGAGTGGGACGCAGGAAGCACGCAGTGGCAGTAAAGAGGAGAGTAAGTGATTAAATTGGATGTAGCGAGCAGGCCGTGGCAGCAGAGAGAAGAGAGGAGGTGATGGGGACAGGGATGAAGCAGGCGGTGGCAGCAGGTTTCATATTTTTGTGTCAGTTTTTTTTTTCATAATACAACAACACAATAAAGGCGTGTGATGGTCTGGCTAGAGGGGGAAACGGATGGAGGCCAGGTTTTTTTTTCTTAATTTCAATAATTTTGTGATGTTGTATTATGAAAAAAAAAAACTCAACACAAAACATGCCTAGAAAGGGGCAGTGGTGGCAGAGAGAGAAGGTGATGGGAAACTGGATGCAGAAAGAAGGGGGCGCAGCAGCAGAAAGCACAGAGGAAGACATAGGGAATAGGATGTAGAAAGCAGGTGGTGGCAGCAGAGACAGTAGGTGACAGGGAATGGGACACAGGAAGCAGGCAGTGACAGCAGAGAGAGGAGAGGAGGTGATGGAATGGAATGAAGAAAGCAGGCGGTGGCAGCAGAGACACTAGGTGAAGGGGAATGGTACGCAGACTACAGGCAGTGGCAGCATTTAAATGAGTGTCATCTACAGTGGCAAAGGCTACACACAGGTCAAGTAGATGGTGACGCTGGTAAGAGCATTTTGGGAATAGGATGCAGAAGGAGGCATAAAGCAGGTGGTGGTGGCAAAGAAAGGAGAGGAATGGGATGAAGAAAGCAGGACGTTTCAGCAAAAGAGAGGAGGCGACAGGGAATGAGACACAGAATATAGGCGGTGGCAGCTCAGAAAGGAGAGGCAATGATGGGGAATGAGACGCAGGAAGCAGGTGGTGGCAGCAAAGAGTGGAGGACACAGAAAACAAACAGTGGCAGCAGAGACAGTAGATGAAGGGGAATAGGATGTAGGAAACAGGTGGTGGCAGTAGAGAGAGGAGGTGACAGAATGGGATGAAGAAAGCAGGCGGTGGCAGCAGACAGTAGGTGAAGGGGAGTGGGACGCAGGAAGCACGCAGTGGCAGTAAAGAGGAGAGTAAGTGATTAAATTGGATGTAGCGAGCAGGCCGTGGCAGCAGAGAGAAGAGAGGAGGTGATGGGGACAGGGATGAAGCAGGCGGTGGCAGCAGGTTTCATATTTTTGTGTCAGTTTTTTTTTTCATAATACAACAACACATTAAAGGCGTGTGATGGTCTGGCTAGAGGGGGAAACGGATGGAGGACAGGTTTTTTTTTCTTAATTTCAATAATTTTGTGAAGTTGTATTATGAAAAAAAAAAAACTCAACACAAAACATGCCTAGAAAGGGGCAGTGGTGGCAGAGAGAGAAGGTGATGGGAAACTGGATGCAGAAAGAAGGGGGCGCAGCAGCAGAAAGCACAGAGGAAGACATAGGGAATAGGATGTAGAAAGCAGGTGGTGGCAGCAGAGACAGTAGGTGACAGGGAATGGGACACAGGAAGCAGGCAGTGACAGCAGAGAGAGGAGAGGAGGTGATGGAATGGAATGAAGAAAGCAGGCGGTGGCAGCAGAGACACTAGGTGAAGGGGAATGGTACGCAGACTACAGGCAGTGGCAGCATTTAAATGAGTGTCATCTACAGTGGCAAAGGCTACACACAGGTCAAGTAGATGGTGACGCTGGTAAGAGCATTTTGGGAATAGGATGCAGAAGGAGGCATAAAGCAGGTGGTGGTGGCAAAGAAAGGAGAGGAATGGGATGAAGAAAGCAGGACGTTTCAGCAAAAGAGAGGAGGCGACAGGGAATGAGACACAGAATATAGGCGGTGGCAGCTCAGAAAGGAGAGGCAATGATGGGGAATGAGACGCAGGAAGCAGGTGGTGGCAGTAAATAGAGGAGGTGACAGAATGGGATGAAAAATACAGGCGTGGCAGTAGAGAGAAAAGGAGGTGATGGAAGAGATGGAGCAGGCGGTGGCAGAAAAATGTAAATTTGCATTTGAATTTTTTTTTAAGCATATAAGTTATAAGAAATTAAAGTGAAAAGATATAGTAGAGTGAGATATATAGTGAGATAGAGAGTGGATAAATAAGTAGATAGTGGATTAATAGATAGATAGATAGATAGATAGATAGATAGATAGGGGAATGCGATAAAGAAAGCAGGCGGTGGAGGTTGAGAGAAGAGTAGAGGTGACGGAAGAGATGAAGCAGGCTGTGGCAGCAAAAGAAAATTTAAGCATAAAAGTTATAAGAAATTATAGTGAAGACATATATATTAGAGCAGTGGTCGCCAACCCGTTGCTCGCGAGCTACCGGTAGCTCGCGGCAGCGATTCGGGTGGCTCGACCACTGCTGCCCACCTGCTCGTCTCACCCTCCCTCCCCCTCAATCCCCGGCACTAGTTCAGACTAGAGGGGAGGAGAGAGCATCGTGCGTCTCTCCATTCCCCTCAGTGTATATCCCTGTGACTGGATCTGAGCGGTCAGCCAATCAGAGCTCGCTGGCCGGCAGCCAATCAGGAGCCAGTCTGCGAGCTTTGCTTTGCTGATCGCTCAGACCCAGTCACAGGGAAGGGAAGTGACAAGAGACGCAGCGGCGAGACAACGCGTGTGCGACAGCATCAGGGTGGACAGGGAGCCGGGTGACGAGCCGGCGTCTGTGAAGAGACGCATATCTACGGGCCGGGTGCTCCGGCGGTGACTTACAGGAGGACGGCGGCAGATCAAAGGAGGAGGCCGCAGCGGGAGAGAGTGACGGTCGGAGCCTGCATATGGGGCAGTCCTGACGTAACATCCCATGGTCATCCCATCCACCAATTCGCCCCTTACCCAACAATGCTTACCCATTCACCGACTCCAATCACTTAAAGGTGCCTCACCTGAAACCCCAGCAGGGCTCATAGAGACACTGTGTATGGCGATATTGTGGGCATATCTGACACTATTGTGGGCATATCTGGCACTGTGGGGGCATTGCTGGAACTGTGGGGCATACATGTTCCTGACACTGTGGGGGCATTCTGGACACTGTGGGGGCATACCTGTTTCTGGCACTGTGGGGGCATACCCGGCACTGTGGGGCATATGTGTTCCTGACACTGTGGGGGCATTGTGGACACTGTGGGGGCATACTTGTTTCTGGCACTGTGGGGGCATACCCCGCACTGTGGGGCATACGTGTTCCTGACACTGTGGGGGCATTGTGGACACTGTGGGGCATACCTGTTTCTGGCACTGGGGGCATACCCGGCACTGTGGGGCATACCTGTTCCTGACACTGTGGGGGCATTGTGGACACTGTGGGGGATACCTGTTCCTGACACTGTGGGGGCATTGTGGACACTGTGGGGGCATACCTGTTTCTGGCACTGTGGGGGCATATCCGGCACTGTGGGGCATACATGTTCCTGACACTGTGGGGGCATATCCGGCACTGTGGGGCATACGTGTTCCTGACACTGTGGGGGCATTGTGGACAGTGTGGGGGCATACTGGTTTCTGGCACTGTGGGGGCATACCCAGAACCATGAGGTCATACCTGGCACCATGGGGGTATTCCTGTTTCTGGCTCTGTGGGGGCATACCTGGCACTGTGGGAGCATATATGTATTTGTCACTATTGGGGACATATGTGTATCTGGCACTATTGGGGGCATGTGTGTATCACACCCCCATTTTCATTGGACGCATGATGTGGCGTGGTTACACCCATTTTTTGGTGAGCGTGTATGCCGCACACACAGTACGGTATGTGGTATAATGTGTCAGGGGCATTACAGTGTGTGGCATAATGTGCAAAGGGCATTATTTGGTTATTAGGCAGATTTTTTTTTTTACAATTTAGTAGCTCTTTTTGTGGTTTATTTTGCCGCGAGTAGCTCACACCCCAAAAAAGGTTGGAGACCACTGTATTAGAGTGAGATGTCTAGTGAGAGAGAGAGTGGATAAATAAACAGATGGTGGATGGATGAATAGATAGATAGATAGATAGATAGATATCTAGTGGGTAAATAGATAGATAGATAGATAGTGGATGGATGAATAGATAGATAGTGGGTAGATAGACAGACAGATAATGGGTAGATAGATAGTGGGTAGGGGAGTGCGATAAAGAAAGCAGGCGGTGGAGGTTGAGAGAAGAGAGGACGTGATGTGGAAAAGGAAGAAAGCAGGTGGTGGCAGCAGAGACAGTAGGTGGCAGGGGATGGGACACAGGAAGCAGATGGTGGCAGCAAAGAGTGGAGGTGACGGTGAAAAGGACACAGAAAACAAACAGTGGCAGCATAGGGTGAAGGGGAATAGGATGTAGGAAACAGGTGGTGGCAGTAGAGAGAGGAGGTGACAGAATGGGATGAAGAAAGCAGGCAGTGGCAGCAGACAGTAGGTGAAGGGGAGTGGGACGCAGGAAGCACGCAGTGGCAGTAAAGAGGAGAGTAGGTGATTAAATTGGATGTAGAGAGCAGGCCGTGGCAGCAGAGAGAAGAGAGGAGGTGATGGGGACAGGGATGAAGCAGGCGGTGGCAGCAGGTTACATATTTTTGTGTCAGTTTATTTTTTCATAATACAACAACACAATAAAGGCGTGTGATGGTCTGGCTAGAGGGGGAAACGGATGGAGGCCAGGTTTTTTTTTCTTCATTTCAATAATTTTGTGATGTTGTATTATGAAAAAAAAAAACTCAACACAAAACATGCCTAGAAAGGGGCAGTGGTGGCAGAGAGAGAAGGTGATGGGAAACTGGATGCAGAAAGTAGGGCGCAGCAGCAGAAAGCACAGAGGAAGACATAGGGAATAGGATGCAGAAAGCAGGTGGTGGCAGCAGAGACAGTAGGTGACAGGGAATGGGACACAGGAAGCAGGCAGTGACAGCAGAGAGAGGAGAGGAGGTGATGGAATGGAATAAAGAAAGCAGGCGGTGGCAGCAGAGACACTAGGTGAAGGGGAATGGTACGCAGACTACAGGCAGTGGCAGGATTTAAATGAGTGTCATCTACAGTGGCAAAGGCTACACACAGGTCAAGTAGTATAAGACATTTGTATTTGATGGTGACGCTGGTAAGAGCATTTTGGGAATAGGATGCAGAAGGAGGCATAAAGCAGGTGGTGGTGGCAAAGAAAGGAGAGGAATGGGATGAAGAAAGCAGGACGTTTCAGCAAAAGAGAGGAGGCGACAGGGAATGAGACACAGAATATAGGCGGTGGCAGCACAGAAAGGAGAGGCAATGATGGGGAATGAGACGCAGGAAGCAGGCGGTGGCAGTAAATAGAGGAGGTGACAGAATGGGATGAAAAATACAGGTGTGGCAGTAGAGAGAAAAGGAAATGATGGAAGAGATGAAGCAGGCGGTGGCAGAAAAAAATGTAAATTTACATTTTAATTTTTTTTAAGCATATAAGTTATAAGAAATTAAAGTGAAAATATATAGTAGAGTGAGATATATAGTGAGATAGAGAGTGGATATATAAGTAGATAGTGTATGAATAGATAAATAGATATCTAGTGGGTAAATAGATAGATAGTGGATGAATAGATAGATAGTGAGTAGATAGATAGACGGGTAGATGATAGATAGATAGATAGTGGGTAGATAGATAGATAGGGGAATGCGATAAAGAAAGCAGGTGGTGAAGGTTGAGGTATGAAGAAAGCAGGCGGTGGCAGCAGAGACAGTAGGTGGCAGGGGATGGGACACCGGAAGCAGATGGTGGCAGCAAAGAGTGGAGCTGACGGTGAATGGGACACAGAAAACAAACGTGGCAGCAGAGACAGTGGGTGAAGGGGAATAGAATGTAGGAAACAGGTGGTGGCAGTAGAGAGAGGAGGTGACAGAATGGGATGAAGAAAGCAGGCGGTGGCAGCAGACAGTAGGTGAAGGGGAGTGGGACGCAGGAAGCACGCAGTGGCAGTAAAGAGGAGAGTAGGTGATTAAATTGGATGTAGAGAGCAGGCCGTGGCAGCAGAGAGGAGAGGAGGTGATGGAATGGAATGAAGAAAGCAGGCGGTGGCAGCAGAGACACTAGGTGAAGGGGAATGGTACGCAGACTACAGGCAGTGGCAGCATTTAAATGAGTGTCATCTACAGTGGCAAAGGCTACACACAGGTCAAGTAGTATAAGACCATTGTATTTGATGGTGACGCTGGTAAGAGCAGTTTGGGAATAGGATGCAGAAGGAGGCAGAAAGCAGGTGGTGGTGGCAAAGAAAGGAGAGGAATGGGATGAAGAAAGCAGGCGGTTGCAGCAAAAGAGAGAAGGCGACGGGGAATGAAACACAGAATATAGGCTGTGGCAGTATAGAAAGGAGAGGCGAGGATGTGAATTGAGACGCAGGAAGCAGGCGGTGGCAGTAAATAGAGGAGAGGACGTGACAGAATGGGATGAAAAATGCAGGCGTGGCAGTAGAGAGAAGAGAGGAGGTGACAGGGAAAGAGATGAAGCAGGCGGTGGCAACAAAAATTTAAAATGTACATTTTAACAATATTTTAAATCATATAAGTTATAAGAAATGATAGTGAAAATATACAAAATCAAATATACAAGTCAAGAAATCAACATACATTTGAATAATTTTGTGTTAGTTTACCTGTTATAGGAGAGGTGATGGGGAACAGGATAAAGAAAGCAGGTGGTGGAGGTTGAGAGAAGAGAGGAGGTGATGGGTAAAGGGATGAAGCAGGAGGTGGCAGCAAAGACAGGAGGTCTAATATTTTTGCGTCCAATTTTTGCGACGATTGGAGGCCAATTTTTTTTTTTTTTTACATTTTAATATTTTTGTGATGTTGTATTATGAGAAAAAACACAAAACATGGCTAGAAAGGGGCAGTGGTGGCAGAGAGAGGAGGTGATGGGAAATGGGACACAGGAAGCAGGCGGTGGCAGTAGAGAGACGAGAGAGAGTGACGGAATGGGATGAAGAAAGCAGCCAGTGGCAGGAGAGACATTAGGTTAAGGAAAATGGGATGCAGGAAGCATGTGGTGGAGGCCAGGTTTTTTTTTCTAATTTTAATACTTTGTGATGTATTATGAAAAAATAAACTAACAAAAAAACATGGATAGAGAGAAGCAGGTGGAGATTGGAAAAATGGATGAAGAAAGTAGGTGGCGGTAGCAGAAAGCGTAGAGAAAGAGATAGGGAAAGGATGCATAAAGCAGGCCAAGGCAGCAGAGATAGTAGGTCAGGTGAAATGGGACGCAGGTAGCAGGCGCTGACAGCAGAGAAAGGATGTGACGGAATGGGACACAGGAAGCAGGTGGTGGCAGCAAAGAGTAGAGGTGATGGTGAATGGGACACAAAATACAGACGGTGGCAGCAGAGACAGTGGGTAAAGTGGAATAGGATGCAGGAAGCAGGCAGTGGAAGTACAGAGAGAAGAGGAGGTGATGGAATGGGATGAAAAAGCAGGCGGTGGCAGCAAAGACAGTAAGTAACGGGGAATGGGACGCAGGTAGGAGGCAGTGTCAGAAAAGAGAGGAGGTGATGGTAAATGGGACATAGAATACAGATGGTGGCAGTAGAGACAGTAGGTGAAGGGGAGTGGGATGCAGGAAGCAGGCAGTGGTAGTAAAGAGAGGAGAGTAGGTGACAGAATGGTATATAGAGATCAGACAGTGGCAGCAGAAAGAAGAAAGGAGGTGATGGGGAAAGGGATGAAGCAGGCGGTGGCAACAGAGACAGGCGGTCGAATATTTCGGTGCCGGATGGGGTCCCGACAGTCGGGATCCCGACAGGCATTCACCCGATGTCGAGATCTCGACTGTCAAAACACAGACAGCCGGGGTCCACAACCCGCATAGAGGGAGAATAGAATAGGTGGCTCGCGTAGCGAGTCCACAAGGGGCTTTGTTGCGCTCGCCATGCTGTCTGGGTCCGGCCAGTCGGGATCCCGTCGTCGGGAACCCGACTGTCGGACCCCTATACCACACCCGAATATTTTTGTGTCAGTATATTTTTTCATGATACAACAACACAATAAAGGCGTGTGATGGTCTGGCTAGAGGGGGGACGGTTGGAGGCCAGGTTTTTTTTTTTAATTTTTTGTATTTATAATATTTTTGTGATGTTATATTATGGAAAAATAAACTAACACAAAACATGGCAAGAAAGGGGTAGTGGTGGCAGAGAGAGGAGGTGATGGGAAACTGGATGTAGAAAGTAAGTGGCAGCAACAGAAAGCGTAGAGGAAGAGATAGGGAATGGAATGCAGAAAGCAGGCATTGGCACCATAGAGGAGAGTAGGGGAATGGGCTGCAGAAAGCAGTTGGTGGCGGCAGAGCGAGGATAGGTGTTAGTGAATAGTGAATGCAGAAAGTAGACTTGGTGGCATAAAGGAGAGGAGGAGAATGGGATGCAGAAAACAGGTGGTAGCAGCAGAGAGAGGAGGTGAAGAGGAATGGGAGGCAGAAAGCAGGCAGTAATAGCAGAGAGAGGAGGAGAGGAGAAATGGGATTCAGAAATGAAGGCGGTGGTGGCAGAAAGAGGAGAATGGGAGGTTGGCGGCTGTTTCTATTTTGTTTACAATTTAAATTTTTTTAATTGTTTTTTGATACGACAACAACAACAACACAAAGAAAGGTATGTGATGGTCTGCCTAGAAGTGGCAGTGGAAGACTGTTTTTTTTTTACATTTTTTCATGATACAACAATACAATAAAGGCGTGTGGAATTCAGTTTTTTTTTATGTACAGTTTAATATTTTTGTGATGTTGTATAATGAAAAAATAAACTAGCACAAAATATTACAAGAAAGGGGCAGTGGTGGCAGAGAGAGGTGATGGGAAACTGGATGCAGAGAGTAGTCGACGGCAGCAGAAAGTGTAGAGGAAGAGATAGGGATTAGGATTTAGAAAGCAGTTGGTGGTGGAAGAAAGAGGATACAGTACGTGACAGGGAATGGGATGGAGAAAGCAGGCAGTAGTGGCATAGAGGAGAGAAGGTGAATGGGATGCAGAAAGCAGGTGGTAGTAGCAGAGAGAGGAACTGACTGGTAATGGGATGCATAAGGCAGGTGGTGGTAGCAGAGAGAGGAGGTGACAGTAAATGGGACATAGAAAGCAGGCGGTAGCACTATAGAGAAGAGGAAGCAATGGGGAATGGAATGCAGAAAGCAGGTGGTAGTAACAGAGAGAGGAACTGACTGGTAATGGGATGCGTAAGGCAGGTGGTGGTAGCAGAGAGAGGAGGTGACAGTAAATGGGACATAGAAAGCAGGCAGTAGCAGTATAGAGAAGAGGAAGCAATGGGGAATGGAATGCAGAAAGCAGGTGGTGAAAGCAGAGAGAGGAGAAGAAGTGTTAGGCAATGGAATGCAGAAAGCAGGTGGAGCCAGCAGAGAGAGGAGAGGAAGTGTTAGGGTACCGAATGCAGAAAACAGGTGGAGGCAGCAGAGAGAGGAGAGGAAGTGTTAGGGAATGGAATGCAGAAAGCAGGTGGTGTCAGCAGAGAGAGGAGAGGAAGTGTTAGGGAATGGAATGCAGAAAGCAGGTGGTGTCAGCAGAGAGAGGAGAGGAAGTGTTAGGGAATGGAATGCAGAAAGCAGGTGGTGTCAGCAGAGAGAGGAAAGGAAGTGTTAGGGAATGGAATGCAGAAAGCAGGTGGTGTCAGCAGAGAGAAGAAAGGAAGTGTTAGGGTCCCGAATGCAGAAAGCAGGTGGTGTCAGCAGAGAGAGGAGAGGAAGTGTTAGGGAATGGAATGCAGAAAGCAGGTGGTGGCATCAGAGAGAGGAGAGGAAGTGTTAGGGAATGGGATGCAGAAAGCAGGTGGTGTCAGCAGAGAGAGGAGAGGAAGTGTTAGGGAATGGGATGCAGAAAGCAGGTGGTGGCAACAGAGAGATGAGAGGAAGTGTTAGGGTACACAATGCAGAAAGCGGATCGTGTCAGCAGAGAGAAGAAAGGAAGTGTTAGGGTCCCGAATGCAGAAAGCAGGTGGTGTCAGCAGAGAGAGGAGAGGAAGTGTTAGGGAATGGAATGCAGAAAGCAGGTGGTGGCATCAGAGAGAGGAGAGGAAGTGTTAGGGAATGGGATGCAGAAAGCAGGTGGTGGCAACAGAGAGATGAGAGGAAGTGTTAGGGTACAGAATGCAGAGAGCAGGTGGTGGCAGCAGAGTGAGGAGAGGAAGTGTTAGGGTACAGAATGCAGAAAGCGGGTGGTGTCAGCAGAGAGAGGAGAGGAAGTGTTAGGGAATGGAATGCAGAAAGCAGGCAGTGCTGTCATAGAGAGAAGGTGAGGGAATGGTATGAAAAAAGCATGTGCTGGCAGTAGAAAGAAGAGAGGAAATGACTGGGGAAAGGGTTGAAGCAGGTGGTGGTAGTAAAGTGAGAAGGTGATGGGGAAAGTATAAAGCCCCATACACACAAACAATATTGCCTAATGTGTCTACTCCATATTGTTAATGATGCTCACTCCCTTTCATTGTTTAACGAAGACGGGGGAGTCCTTGTTATTGACGGTCATGCTGCAGCTGTAGCATGACCGTAGCTCTATTCCCCTCCCGCATCGGAAAGTGTGCACAGGTTGCCGGAGTCGGCATCCCTGCCGCTGCCGATATCGACGTAATTGGGGACTCATTAAGTGTGTATGGGGCTATACTTTCCTCCAACCATCCAACTGACCAACTACCCAACTTGTCTGTTCATCTAAAATGCTGCTCCACATACGTAACCGACTTTATCATCAGACCAGCCAAATTCTCTCCGACTTGTGATGCCACAGAAGTAGGCGGCAGTGTCTGCATACGTCTGCATGCTTTGAGTAAATAAATATTGCAATAAATAAATAAACAAACAAACAAACCATTTTGCATGTGTATTTATTTCAATAAGTTCCAGAATGCCCTGGTATCTGTAAATTAGTATCTCCTACAGTGATTAAAAACTTGAAACCTTTATAAAAAGGTTGTAATGTATAGAAAAAAAAATTGGTAGTGCCAACGCTCAATATACAAAATAATGAGTGATGCGTTCCCTAGAAGTCAGTATTTTTGCGCATGCCCTGCATACCTCCCAACTGTCCCTATTACAGTGGAACAGTCCTGCTATTTGAAGACTGTGCCGCTATCTTTCCCGCTAGTGGCAATGTACCCTTGGTGGGGAGAGGGGGAGGGGCAGTTGTAGGGAGCCGGAGATTACCGCTGCTCAACTCTGTATGGCACTGCATCGCTCCACATGGAGGGAGCAAACCAGGAGCTGCCAAGCTTCCAGGGGAATGCTGGCATGGTCCCAAAAAAAAAAAAGGCTGCGATGATAGGCCACGCCCAACTGCTCCTTAGTCCCATCCCTTTTCTGGACCGGCCGAGACAGGTCCCGATTTATAAATACCTAAATAGATGTTTGCATGCATGTGGCGGTACTGCCAGATCCAATGTGCAGAAACTAGGGTCCTATGTCCTCTGCATACTGCAGCATGGAAAGCCAGGATGATAGAAGTCACTGGCTTTCCCGCTACCCAGGAATCCGACCCTGGTCCCCACCATGGGGGGGACTCGGGGTGCCTTCGGTGTGAACAGTGCGACCTGGGTCACGCTAAAAGGACAAGAGAGCGGAATGACCTCATCTACAAGTACCGGCAGATCAGGTAGGCTACACACGGGTGCGGTCTGAAAGGGTTCTACCTGGTAATATTGCGGGACCAGCCGGCAGTGTGAGCAGGGAATCAGTTGCTGAGACAGGGCTTGTAACCATGTACAATAATTAATGTGAAAGGGGTATTATGAGAAAAGAGGATCGGGTTCTGCTGCTTCTCATTAAGGACCTCGGCTATCAGGCTGGACCCTGAACATTTATAAAGGAATAGCTACCCCCTGACTGATACAGCAGAGCAGACTGGGCACCCCCTGGACTGATACAGTGGAGCAGACTGGGCACCTGCTGACTGATACAGCAGACCATATAATCTTCACTACACTATATACCCCTATACTATGCATTGCATCCCTACACTATATACCCCCTATACTCCGCACTACAACAATTCTCTATATACCGCTATACTCCACACTACGCTATATATACCCTATACTCCGCACTATATCACTACACTATATAGCCCCTATACTCCATACTGCATCACTACACTAAATAGCCCTATACTCCACACTATATACCCCCATATTCCTCAGAACATCCCTACACTATATACCCCTATACTCTGCAGTACTGTACATCATTACACTACACTATATACCCCTAAACTCTGCAGTACATCACTACACTATATACCCTATACTGTGGTTTAAATCACTACACTATATACCTCCTATACTGAAAGCCCCCCCCCCCCCCCCCCCCCCCTCGCTGTAAGCGGCATGAAGAATGAAGACTACGCAAGTCTCCGAGCACGCATCATTGGAAATTTGCAACAGCGAACCAATCAGAATGAGATCCTATATACCTACTATACTCTACACATCACTACAATATATTCCCCCTATACTCCACACTACATTAGTACACTATATATACCCCTATACTCCACGCTACATCACTACACTATATACCTCCTATACTCCACACTACATCACTACTGTATATACCCACTGTACTCCGTACTACATCACTAAATTATATACCCCTATACTCCTTACTACATTATTACACTATATACCCCTATACTCCACACTACATCAGTATACTATATACTCGCTATACACTATATACCCCCTATACTCCACACTACACTATACAGTATACCCCTATACTCCACACTACATCACTACACTATATACACCCTATACTCTGCACTACATCACTACACTATGGCCCTTATTCTGGTTCACTTGCAAAGGCAAATTCCTTCCCAAATGGAAAAAACCATGAGCACTGCAGGTGGGGCAGATGTAACATGTGCAGAGAGAATTAGATTTGTTGGAGTTATTTTGTTTCTGTGCACGGAAAGTACTGACTGCTTTATTTTTACACTGCAATATACTGTAGGTCTCACTTTTGAAGTAAAATCCCTCCCCAACTGAATTCTATCTGCACGTTATATCTGCCACCCCTGCAGTGCACATGGTTTTTGTCCATTTAAGAAGGAGCTGCAAGTGAACCAAAATAAGGGCCTATATACCCCTATACTGCACACTACATCACTACACTATATACACCTATACTCTGCACTAGATCACTACACTATATACCCATATACTCCGCACCACATTACTACACTATAAACCCCTGTATTCTGCACATCACTACACTATATACCCCCTATACTCCGCACTATATCACTACACTATATACCCCCTATACTCCGCACTATATCATTACACTATATACCCCTGTACTCTGCACTACATCACTGCACTATATACCCCTATACTCCGAACGACATCACTACACTATATACCCCCTATACTCCGCACTACATCACTACACTATATACCCCCTATACTCCACACTACATCACTACACTATATACCCCCTATACTCCGCACTATATTACTACACTATATACCCCCTGTACTCTGCACTATATCATTACACTATATACCCCTGTACTCTGCACTACATCACTGCACTATATACCCCTATACTCCGAACGACATCACTGCACTATATACCCCCTATACTCAGCACTATATCACTACACTATATACCCCCTATACTCCGCACTACATCACTACACTATATACCCCCTATACTCCACACTACATAACTACACTATATAACCCTTATACTCCACAGTACATCACTACACTATATACCCCTATACTACATCACTATACTATATATATCCCCTACACTCTGCACTACATACCCCCCTATACTCCGAACTGCAACACTACACTATATACCCCCTATACTCAGCACTATATCACTACACTATATACCTCTGTACTCCGCACTACATCACTACACTATATATATATCCCTCATACTCCGCACAACATCACTACACTATGGGGGTTATTCTGTTTGGTCCGGTGAAACGTGCGTACGGTCCATCACACCCTGCGTTTTCCGTACGCTCACAGTGAGCGTATGGCCGCCCACAGAACAGCCGCACACGGACGGTCACAGACACCGACAATGGGGAGTGGCGTTCACTTGAGCGTACGCCACCGTGCACGGACAGATCTCCCTCTTAGTCACCGATACCTGTCGTACATCAGAGCGTACGCCACAGTGCACGGACGGATATCGTCTGTTTTCCCACCGACACCTTCCGTATATCTGAGCATACGCCACATGCAAACATGTTCTACTATTGTTCAAAATAAGACTTTAGAGTGTGATAGGCAGATGTTGGGATCCTTTGTTAGAGATATGTGATTGCAATAATGTGCTTGGTGGCATCTTACATACAGAGTGTGCTACATAAAGTTCATAGCAGATATGAAAGTGCATAATGTACAGATGGGGCAGGTCCCATCTTGGCAGGGGAAGGACACGGCGATGCCAGCCGCCATCCCCCGCCAGCGCCATATCGATTGCGAGAAGGGGACGCGCGCGTCCCCTTCCGACGGCTCTTCCAGCTGCTCCCCCGGGTCCCCACCGGCTTGTCGGCGGTAACCCGGGGTCCCCGACGCCTGCCCGCCCCCCCCCCCCCCTAACCCTGTCTGTCTCCCTGAGGCGGAGACGGACAGGGTTCCCGTTGCCCCGCCGACGGAGATTGAGACGCGCGTGCGCAGGAGCCAGGCACCTATCCTAAAGCTTTTGGAGGGTAGGCTCCTCCCCTTCTGCATCCCAGACTCCTCAGTTCAATCTTGCAAAGCCACTGGAATACATTAACTCAGTACAAACACCTGCACATATTATATGCACAATTTTAAAAATAACTTTTCAACCATATATAACATGAAACATCATGAACACTGGCATACTTACTGAGCGTAAGGGAGGGATCGCTGTGTCACCAGGACCATATCAGAGAAAGGGATTCCAACTGTAAGTTCTTACAAAAATCCCTTTTTCTCTTTCTATGGTCCTGGTGACACAGCTCAACATTGGGACGTTCCAGAGCCGGTCCTTTGGGAGGGTACGCTCAGGTCTGCAGCTCTCATCACTGCTCGCCTCAATGATGCGAACTCATGAAACCTATAAAATTTGGCAAAAGTGTGAACAGATGACCAAGTGGCGGCCCTGCAAACTTGCTCAGCTGTTGCCCCATGTCGAACCACCCAAGAGGTGGCGACCGACCTGTTGGTATGCGCATTTATCCTGGCCGGAACAGGCCTACCAACCTTAGTATATGCCAAGGCAATGACGGAACGCAACCACCTAGCAATGGTCTGCTTAGAGGCAGGCCAACCAATCTTGTGCACATCATACAAGACTAGCAGAGTGTCAGTCTTTCTGACACCCTTCACCCTGTCCACATAAATGCATAAGGCGCGCACAACGTCCAAATTCCTCAATTTGTTCCTTTTCCTTGAACCCTCTGGGGGCTGGAACACAGGCAGAACTATCTCCTGATTCAAATGAAAAGCAGAGACTACTTTTGTCAAAAATTGGGGTACTGTTCGAAGAACAACCCTGTCATCATGAAATATAAGAAAAGGAGACTTGCAGGACAATGCTCCCAACTCCGATACTCTCTTTGCTGACGCAACTGCCAACAAAAATACAAGCTTCCATGTAAGGAACTTAAGGTCGGCCGACCTCAACGGCTCAAAAGGCGCCTTTTGAAGACACTCCAGTACCAGCGATAAATCCCATGGAGCCACTGGTTGCTTGTAGGGAGGTTTCAATCGTGAAACCCCTTGCAGGAAAGTTTGCACCTCCGGTAGCAATGCTATCCTTTTCTGGAAGTAAATCGACAAGGCCGATATCTGTACCTTGAGTGACTGAAGGTTTAACCCAGACAAGAAACAATCCTGCAAAAACTCCAGCAATTTAGACAGTCGAAATCGCGATGTATGCGACTTCTGCCTTTCACACCACCTAATATTGGTCTTCCAGACCCTATAATAGTTAGCTGAAGACACTGACATCCTAGCTTTCACCATGGTGTTAACTACAGCCTCCGAGAAACCCTTGTTCTTCAAGATGGCGGTCTCAATAGCCAAGCCGTCAAATCTAGCCGAGCTGAATCCAGGTGTAAGAACGGCCCTTGGCTTAACAGATCTGACCTCAGAGGTAGACGCCACGAGTCTCTGAAGCCTCGAGAACCAGGACCTCCTTGGCCAATTTGGAGCTACAAGAATCACCGGAATTCTTTGGGACTGGATTCTTTTCAACACTCTCGCCTGCATTGGAAACGGCGGGAAGGCATAAAGTAGATTCCCCTCCCAGGGGATAGTCATTGCATCCACTGCTTCGGCCAGTGGATCTCTTGTACTGGCACCTGGGCACCTGATGATTTAACCTTGATGCCATCAGGTCCACATCCGGAGTTCCCCACTTCACTGTAATCTGATGAAATACCTGTGGGTTCAGGCTCCATTTCCCCTCTTGCAGTTCCTCCCTGCTCAGGAAATCGGCCTCGGCATTCTCCACCCCTGGGATTAATATCGCTGATGATGCTGGAACATTCTATTCCGCCCACAAGAAGATCCAGGAAACCTCCCACATGGCCAGCTTGCTGTGTGTGCCTCCCTGATGATTCAGGTACGCCACAGCCGTGGCGTTGTCGGTCTGAAACCTCAAAGGAAGACCCTGCAATCTTTCTCCTGCCAGAGATATCACTTTCCACACAGCCCGCAGTTCCAAGATATTGAGGCAGACTCCTCCGAGGTCCATAAGCCCTGAAGGCGTAGGTCCAGAACCACTGCCCCCCAGCCCCTGAGACTGGCGTCGGTAGTGACTACCAGCCAGTCCCAGGACAGCAGAGACCGACCCCACTGAAGGAAATCCACCTCCATCCACCATTGCAGCGAAGACCGTGTTTCTGGAGACAACACTATGTGCTCTGATTTCATGGTCTGAGTATTCCCCGACCAAGATGTCAGGATGTCCCACTGGAACACTCGAGAGTGGAACCTGGCAAACTGTAGCGTCTCGAAAGTCGCCACCATTTTCCCCAGCAGTTTGAGACACCTCCAAACCGATGGACTCCAGGATCTCCTGAACCAAGTTGGCTATGTCCCTGGCCTTTGTCTCTGGTAGAAATACCCGATCTGTTTTGTAGATGGGTATCCAGGAGAACCCCTAGGAACTGGATTCTCTGTGACGGCACAAGCTGAGACTTTTGTAAGTTTAAAAGCCAACCGTGAGCTTGCAAAAAACTGATGGCTGCTGCCAAGTGACTCTGCAATCTCTCCGCCGACTCTGCTTTGAACAGCACGTCGTCCAAATATGGAATCACAGTGATTCCCCTCAGTCGGAGAGCAGCCGCCATTACTGACATAATTTTGGTGAATACCCTTGGTGCTGTGGCCAGACCAAAGGGCAACGCCTGGAATTGCAAATGCAGGTCTCCTATCGCAAACCTCAAGAGAGCCTGATGTTCCGGGTGGATAGGAACATGCAGATATGCGTCCTGGACATCCATGGACGCCAAAAATTCTCCCTGGTCCAGGCTTAGCAGCACAGACCATAGAGATTCCATCTTGAAATGGTCTACCCACAGATGGAGATTCAAAGACTTTAAATTTAAGATTGGTCTGAAGGACCCGTCTGGCTTGGGCACCAAAAACAGAGTGGAATAAAAGCCTTTCTTCCACTCCGCTCGAGGGACCGGGATCACCACACTTTTCTCTAAGAGAGATTGAGCCGCTCTCAGAAGAGCAGCACGGAGCCGAGACTCCTTTAGCAGTGGTGTAGGAATGAATCTTCTCGGAGGAAGATCCTTGAAGGGAATCCTGTAACCATGAGATACAATGTCCAACACCCAAGGATCCCGGCCCAACAATGCCCAAGCGTCCCTGAACCATCTCAGATGCCCCCCCACCTTGACTACCGCTGGGATATTTCCCAGGTAGTCATGCTGAGGGCTTGTCCTCACCTTTGGTGCTCGGTTTCTTATGAAAGGAACCAAACTTTGACTTTGGGGCCTTGCCCCTGGAGGACTGAAACTTTCCCCTAAAGGACTGTCCTCAAAAGGACGCACCCCCTCTAGGGGAGGGCCGAAAGGACGGCCTAAAAGCAGAAAACTTTGAGGCCTGTTTAGCTGCAGGAGCCGGCAGGAAGGTACTTTTGCCTCCCGTGGCCTGCTTAATAATCTCTTCCAGCTCTGAACCAAACAACAGCTTTCCTTTAAAAGCTAATGCCTCTAAGGACTTTTTTGATTCATTATCCGCCTCCCAGGCTTTAAGCCAAAGCACTCGCCTGGCATTGACGGACACCGTGGATACTCTGGAAGCCATTTTGAGAGCTTCCTCCTCAGCCTCAAGCACATACTCCGCAGCTGCTTTTAGCTTCTCAGCAAGCAGTTACACACCTGGATCAGCATGCAAAATTGTACATAAGTCTTTGGCCCACACAATCATGGCCTTAGAGACCCAGGCTGATGCTATAAGAGGGCGTAAAGTAAAACCCACCCCTTCAAATATTGCCTTGAGGTTACCTTCAAGCTTCTTGTCTACGGGGTCCTTAAAGGCTGCCCCCCTGGACAGGTAGCACCGTGGCTTTACAAAGCCGTGCCACAGAAGCGTCTACCACCGCAACTTTTTCCCAGAGGTCTTCATGAGCCTCAGGCATGGGGTATAGACTGAAAAATCTCTTAGGCATCTGAAGCCTTTTATCGGCCGTTTTCCAAGTCCCTTCCAATAAATCGTGTAAACCATCATCCGCAGGGAAGGTAACAGTTTCCTTACGCTGCCACTTAAGTACACCTTTTACAGGACTTTTATCCTCCACAGACAAATCCAAAGCCTGTTTAACAGCAGTAATCAAATCCTCCACCCCTGGGCAGAGGAATCCTCAGAGTCATCACCCTGATCCCAGGGGATGTCTGTGTACTCTCCCTCCTCTTCAGCAACAAGCAATGGCACTGAATAAGACCTTTTTGGGGTCCCTACAGTATCACCATCAAATTTGTCTAACAAATCATTAAACCTGCTGATCCCCTTAGCAGTATCTTGCATGACCTGTAAGAAACCAGGATCTGCTTGGGTCAAAGGCAAGGAGCCAGAGGACTGCTGAGATGATGACATAGGTCTAGGGGAAGCTACCAACACATCACTCAGCCTGTCCAGCAATTGCACTAAGGCATTTACAGACCTGCCCAGGGCACTGGCCCACGCAGGCTCCGATTGCTCTATCCTCTGGGGTTCACTGCCCATGGGTCTCACACCAGCGCAAGTAATACACAAGCACCCCTTGGCCATCTGCTCATGGACAAATTTTAGTGTACAAACACTACAAGCGCACAATGCATTAAGGGCTCCCTCCCCCAAAGCCACAGACTGTTGCTCAGACATGATGCAAAAAGTAACACAGTCACAGTGCACAAAGTACAGGCGTTTTATACAGAGCCAATGTGCCACAGTCACTTATCTGTCTGAAGCTTTCAGAAGTGGGGAAAATGATGCCCAGGAAATCCAATCACTGCTAGGATCTGTCAGCCAGCTCAGCTCCGCTGCAAGCATTCTGAATGTCGCCAAAACAGAGTGAGGGAAGATACCAAGTCCCTGCTGTTGCGGGGTCCGTGGCTTTTGGCGCCAACCACCCCCAGACAGCCACTGCAGGATCTCCAAGTTCCAGTGTCTCCCCCTCTGCTGGGGACCACTTGGAACATGCCGGTAACACACTGCTGTCCTCTCATACAGGAGCTAAGTGTGTAAGCTCCGCAGAAAATGGCCGCAGCCATCACAGAGCGCCTGTCCCCCATGATCCCCACCTAGCGTGAAGCCGGTTTCAGAGCGCTCCGGAGCCCAGGTAGCTTCTTAATAGAAGCTGTAAGCGCTGCACAGGGAGACCAGACAGTGTCTCCCCTGTGCACAGTGAGCTGACAGGAAGCGCTTCTGCCAGCTCCTGCTGCGCTGTCAGTGTGAGTATTCAATGAGAATCCTCACACTGTGCCTACCTAGCTAGTGTAAAAGTTAATAAAATAAAAAACTCCTAACTAACTCTAATCCTTCGGCTGCTCCAGCAGACCTTTAGAATAGCACCCACTCCAGTGGGCACCTAACACGAACTGAGGAGTCTGGGATGCAGAAGGGGAGGAGCCTACCCTCCAAAAGCTGTAGGATAGGTGCCTGGCTCCTACGGACCCTCCTACATCCCAATGTTGAGCTGTGTCACCAGGACCATTGAAAGAGAAAAACACTTTCTGAAGGGGTGTAGATGGTTATAAAATAACTACCTGGACATATATAACCAGGTATTAGAATGAATATTAGCTAAGATTAAACCAACCTTTACATGTTGAAGTGTAGAAAGATATGCTTCCAATGTGTTTGAGGGCTGTGTGTGGCTTGCAGGTAGTGAAATAATGGTTTTCACTTAATAGCCTGCAGCATTGCTTATTACATTCAGGTGTATGTGTTTGACTAGTAATCAGCATTAATTAGCAGACCCAGGCGTCTGATCTCATGCGGTATCTCTAGGGGTGGTCAGGAGCAATCTTTGGTGTCCGCCTGTTTTTGGTCCAAAATGCACGGTGCGTTCGCCGATCGAGGAGGTTGTGGCACAGTGCATTTTGTGTGCACACCCCCGTGTACGCCCATGTTTATGCCCAGTTTTCCTCATTATTCCGGCCGCTCCCATAAAAACGCCCACATGCCGCCCACAATGACCGCGCTCCTGCGGACAGGTTTTTTCGCACGGAGAGACCCGTTCGTGAGCAGTGTGAGGTCGCCGCACATGCGCATTGCGAAAGATACGCATGCGCAGATGAAAAAAAAAAGCCCGATCCGCCCGTATACGGTCCCACCGTACCAAACAGAATAACCCCCTATGTACCTTGTTCTCATTGACTTGCAAGGCTGTGAAATCAAAGTGTTGTGAGTACATCAGATGCCGCCTGCTGTCCGCAGTGAGGCCCCCCCCCCTGCACATGGCTGCGAATGGATGATTTACATTCTCATCCATTCGCAGGCAGGGGGAAATCATTCGATGGTCGGCGATACGGTGTCTCTAAGCATGCGCAGAAAATGTGAATGCACAGTGGACCAAATGGATATGAATAAGGTCCTATATACCACCTGTACTCCGCACTACATCAGTACACTATATGCCCCCTATACTCCACACTACATCAGTACACTATATGCCCCCTATACTCCGCACTACATCAGTACACTATATACCCCCTGTACTCCGCACTACATCAGTACACTATATGCCCCCTATACTCCACACTACATCAGTACACTATATGCCCCCTATACTCCACACTACATCAGTACACTATATGCCCCCTATACTCCACACTACATCAGTACACTATATGCCCCCTATACTCCACACTACATCACTACACTATATACCCCCTATACTCCGCACTACATCAGTACACTATATGCCCCCTGTACTCCGCACTACATCAGTACACTATATACCCCCTATACTGCACACTACATCAGTACACTATATGCCCCCTGTACTCCACACTACATCAGTACACTATATGCCCCCTATACTCCACACTACATCAGTACACTATATGCCCCCTGTACTCCACACTACATCAGTACACTATATGCCCCCTATACTCCACACTACATCAGTACACTATATGCCCCCTATACTCCACACTACATCAGTACACTATATGCCCCCTATACTCCACACTACATCAGTACACTATATGCCCCCTGTACTCCGCACTACATCAGTACACTATGGCCCTTATTCACATTGGCGCGTACGCATGCGAATTCGCACGTTTCACCCAGCAACCCCCATTGCGCATGTGCAGCAAGCGCAATGCGCATGTGCAATGTCATGAAAAATTGCTCGCAAGCAAACTTTCACGGAGATTTCTCCGTGCGAACGAGTGCATCGGTAGTAGGCGTGCAGTGGGCGTTAGCATGGGCGCGACCATTATAATGAGCAAAAGTGGGCGTACACATGGGCGTTCACTATGAGTGGTGGGAGTGCTTTCGCATGAGTGCAAGAGGGATTGTTCCCCTCCAACGCAAAACTTTTCGCCAGCTCAAAGCAGGTTTTTCGTTTCGCACACCTTGCTCCTTGTAATGTGCTCATTCGTACGGAGCAAACACACGCACAAAATGGCTAAATCAATGGTTAAATCAATGGCACCTGCACACTATTGACACCAATACATGGATGATTTCATGAGACAATTACCTCAGCACAACTTCTGATTGCATACCATCAGCAATCAAGTGTTAGCAGATACAAACTTCTTCTGTTGCTAAAGTTATTTTGACGTTAGCAGCTTGAGGTGAGTGTGCGTGCGTAAATGTGTGGGCGCGTGCGACCAGTTACACGTACGCACGGTGATAGACCACCCCCCTTCTTTGTATGGTTGCGTGCGAATGATTTCGCAAGCACTGTAGGCGTGCCTTCGCCCGATGCGTGCGTGTTTTTTTTTCCGTAAGAGTGCTTGCGAATGTGCATGCGAGCGCATGAACCTGAATGAGGGCCACTATGCCCCCTATACTCCACACTACATCAGTACACTATATACCCCCTATACTGCACACTACATCAGTACACTATATGCCCCCTATACTCCACACTACATCAGTACACTATATGCTCCCTATACTCCACACTACATCAGTACACTATATGCCCCCTACACTCCACACTACATCAGTACACTATATACCCCCTGTACTCCGCACTACATCAGTACACTATATGCCCCCTACACTCCACAAGGGTCAAATGCAGGATTTTCATGGGGGTATTTCCATATATCGACATTAAAATAAATGATTAGTAACTAAATATATTCATATCAATTAGTAAAATATTGAATGTGTGTGCGCACAAACAGCTGCAGGTGCCCGCTGCGTCTCCGTCAGGTACTAGTACAACAGATGTATTCAAACAAGCAGCATAGCCTAGTGCTTTTGGGGACGTAGCCCCATTCTCATGGCAACTGCAGATATCAGACCAACAGAGAATCAGAGACACTTACCCCCATAAGTACCCCTCAGTGTCTGCTATCCCGTTTTCTCACCAGACACCCACCCCTGAAAGTCCAACAGCCACACTTCAGGGTTCACGGCCACGTAGCCAGGATCTGCGTTCCACCCATCACTCTTCTGTATTCCACAGCATTGATGGGCACCAGGAGTATTACATGGGGATAAGCCAGAACCCTGCAGAAGAAGGAACAAATGACACCCGTGAATAACATACATATTATAACACTATTGTGGCCTCTATACAGAAACATGTTATATAGTAAGACATTGCACGTATCAATTTTATTTAAAATATCAAGTAATCGTGGCTGACAACTGCCAAGGACTGGCCAACAACCAGACCTAGGGCGGTATTCAATCTAGGATCACGGCTGTCGATCCCTGCCGACAGCCGTGATCCTGGCCCGTTTGCGGTCAGCCCGACAGCTGAACAATGTCCCACCTGCCGATCGGCGCAAAGGGGGCATGGCCGCGAAAACGCCCGTGGATTGTCGATCTGTGGCCGGGATTGCAACAATCCGCAATCCCGTATGCAGCGGATCAGACCCCAGAGATCTTATATGAAGCGCATAAGATAAATCTCATCAGCGCAACATCGTGAGGGCTTTTAGCATCCGATTTCGCTTGAACTCCCCCAGCAGCACCCGCCATTAAGTGCCAAGTTAGATGGAGCCCTCCCGGGGAGCTGCCGGGGGAGTTCAAGGTAAATCAGGTCCGACAAGGTCAACACAAGCATCAGGATGACAATGGGAAGGTCAACAGGTCAACACAAGCATTAGGACGACAATGGGAAGGTCAACAGGTCGACACAAGCATTAGGACGACAATGGGAAGGTCAACAGTTCAAGACAAGCATTAGGACGACAATGGGAAGGTCAACAGGTCGACACAAGCATTAGGACGACAATGGGAAGGTCAACAGGTCAACACAAGCATTAGGACGACAATGGGAAGGTCAACAGGTCGACACAAGCATCAGGATGACAATGGGAAGGTCAACAGTTCAAGACAAGCATTAGGACGACAATGGGAAGGTCAACAGGTCGACACAAGCATTAGGACGACAATGGGAAGGTCAACAGTTCAAGACAAGCATTAGGACGACAATGGGAAGGTCAACAGGTCGACACAAGCATTAGGACGACAATGGGAAGGTCAACAGGTCAACACAAGCATTAGGACGACAATGGGAAGGTCAACAGGTCGACACAAGCATTAGGATGACAATAGGAAGGTCAAAAGGTCAACACAAGCATTAGGACGACAATGGGAAGGTCAACAGGTCAACATGAGTACAAACCAGGTGGTATACCATACTCTACTATACACCAGGGCATGGAGGGAGAATACTATAGTGTGCCAATTGCAGCAAATCACCACGGCCGAAGCATGGCGAGCATAGCGAGGGGACGCGGTACACTGATACAGTGTCCATGCTGACTATATCACAGTGTAAAAATAAAGCAGCCAGTAGTTACCCTGCACAGAAACAATATAACACCCAAATCTAACTCTGCACATGTTACATCTGCCCCACCTGCAGTGCACATGGTTTTGTCCATTAGAGAGAGAATTTGCTTTTGCAAGTGAACCAGAATCAGGCCCTTGATGGAATGTCTGACTCAGGCCCCTAAGGGGTAAATATACTAGACCTTCTAAAAATAAAAAGAGGTGGTGTTGCCCATAGCAACCAATCAGATTCAGTCGCTCTTTTCTCTATTGCATCCTAGAAAGTTATAGACAGGCTGTGGTTGGTCAGCAGATGTCAGCTGCCCCATAGCTTCATGTACAGGGACCCGCAGACCTAAGACACCAGAGAGGTGAAATTGCTGGGGGGAAGGGGGGGGGGGGGGAGGCAATCGTGCGGGCACCGGCGTCGAGAGGACAGGCTGGTACTTGTTACACAATACCTTCACCTGGATGCTGAGAGTAAAGTTGCCCACGCCCTACACAGATCTGAACAAAATATTTAGGGCGGGATGTTACATATACCCACGTACACAAACCCTTCAGTGGCATCTGTGGATGAGCCCCAAACTTGGCTTGGCCAATCCTATATCCATGGCTCCATCGTGTCTTCATTTGGGATGGTATAAGCATCCCAGCGCTTGGTATGTTGGCAGTCAGAGGACCGACAGTGGCATCCTGATGTGCAGAGTCCTGACAACTGGGTGGTACATATTCTAACCCCCACAACCTGCCCTACCTGCAGCCAGGGCCGGCGCCACCACTAGGCAGCTTAAGGCATTTGGGGAGGGCGGTAATGAGCTGCAGGAGGAGCAGCAGCAGGAAATGTCCCGCCGACGCCGAGGAGAGCAGGAGGAAAGCACCTGGGAGCAGGTGAGTGAGCCACACCGCCACCCCTGGAGCCCACTCATAGATAGGGGCCGCAGCCACATCTCTCGAGCCCATTCGGAGCCGCATCTCTAACTCCCCCCGTGGAGTGAGATGCTGCGGTCGCATCATCCCCCCAACGGAGCATAGTGGCGGCAGCCGCATCAGCCCCCCTGGAGCAGGTGAGCGCCGGCCCTGCCTGCAGCCTAAACCCCCGCCTCCCCATCAAAGCCAAACCGTTACCCCCTTTAGTGCCTAACACCTCCCTCCCCTCTGTAGTCTTACATCTCCTATACTGCTACACCTACACTTCTGTAAGGATTACTGTTACATTGTAGTTACTTAATGACACTGTAATAATAAAGGCATACGTGCACCCTTCTATGACGGCTAATGTGTTGTGGGTGTATGTGTGGGCCACATGAATCACGCCAACATCTCTCTCTGCTACCTGTACACAGTCAGTAAGAACCAATTGCAGGAGCCTCCCAGATATTCCTGGATTAAAGGAAGCTAGATATTACCCAACAGAACCCCTCTGGTTCAGAGGCGGATTTTCCACAAGGCAATGTAGGCACCTGCCTAGGGCCCAGCAGGTCCCAGGGGGGCCCCATAAAGATATCCTGGCCATCCAAACCATTCATAGAGGAGTATTGTGGGACTACCGCATGATGTCATGACATCACATGGACCTGCTCACACTCCCAAAGTCCCTTTGATGTTCTTTGATAGGATAAAAAAAGTATGTAAAGTATAACAGGCAGTCAGATTACTGTAGGAAGGGGGATGTGCTCCCTAGGGCGAACTGGGACTCTCTCCAGCTGCTGGTTTCATCTATACATTTGGTTGTCTCCAAACATCGGGAGCACAAGCAATACTAGCCACCAACAATACCACTTGGATTACAAATCTACCCACTGGTCATACAGCCGTACACCTATGAGGACATTTTATGCAATGCGATCCCAAGAGATGGAAATCCTCTGGCTTTGGGTAATTATCAGCCCCATTTGGGCGTCTCTGACATTACTATAATCCAGCACCAAGCCACGCTTAACTACAGCTGAGACAGGACATTCACCCTCACCCGTTTCCCTTACCAAGTCTGATCCAGATCCATCCGTTATTTTGTCATATGCACCTTTCTTACCTTAGGATGTTCAGTGCTTTTTATCAATATTTTTTATTTCTATGTGATTGTATGTATTAATTTTCTATTTGATCAGTTTCATCAAACAAGCGCCTCTTCCTTCTCTTTTGCAGTCAGATTACTGTGTGAATGTGACGCAGGTATTAGGCCGGCTTCCAATACTGATGGTCACGCAGTTGAGCATTTATCAGTAGATTGCGTATGTGCCAAGCTGCTCTACTGATGCCAATCAGCAGCAAAATATAGTGCTATGGAAAGTTGGAGGGTCCCAAACAGGTATTTTCCATCAGGCCCCATGAGGTCTAAATAAGCCTCTGCTCTGACTATTTTACTCATTGTAACATCCGTCTTATTGCTATGTAATAATCCAGGCCTGTGATAGTGTCACATGCAGTGCTAAGCAATTTGCAGGCTTGCACAGGGCAGGATTTCACTCTGGCTGGCTGTACCTGATTGCTGGACCCTGCAAATCGCCCAGTGTTTTCCCGTGCCCGATCCTGATTTGATCACAATGTGTGGCCCGAGATAAAAACAAAAAAAGACTGTGCAGGAACGGGCATAACCTGCCTCCACCCCCCTGCCATCCGATTGAAAGTCAATTGATATTGGCAGCAGCCAACCCAAGTGTACGCATCATTAGGCCTATTGTCTGTGAGCTATACCATACCAGAGGCGGATATAGACCTCATGGGGTCCAACGCAAGACCGATTTGGGGCCCACCTTCCTCAAATAGCGCTATATATTTGCTGCTGACTGCAGGCGGCATCGGAAGAGAACCTTGTCACGTGCACAGTCTTCCCATAAGTGCTCAGCTGCGTGAGCATCGGCGTTGCGTACAAATCTGAATCATTGTCTAGATATTTTGGAAGTAGGCCTAAAGTAACCTGACTTTCCACATACAGTGGATGAATATGTATTATTGGTATGTAATAATCCATTTACAAAGTATTAGCTTGGGCACGTCATAAAAATGACTATAGATATCAGCAACATCGGCAGAGGCGGAGTATGACAAGAATGACGGGTCACGTGACATACAGCATAAAGAGGCATTAGACCATTTATAGTGTCAGGCGCTCACCTGGTGTGAATTTATAGGTGCAGAGGGATATGTAAATGAGGTAGGATGCAATCTGGTGTATGAGAAATCGTTTATTATTAAGATGCAAATAAGTGACTGAAAATGTCATAAATGTACATAGAGGGTGACATTCTATGCTCTGCGATTTTCGCTATTTTGCGGTAATTAGACCACAAAATGGCGATATCGCATTTTCCCATTAAATCGATGATTTAATGGGATGCGCACAGGGGCTGAAATCGCATATTTTGTGCGTAAAGGTCTGGTGAATAAAAATGCGAGATTAATTCGCATTTTTATCGCATCCAGATGTTTGCGCACAGAAAAGTATACAAGTCGCTTATTTAATGCTATGCGCATTTGCACATCGCATTATTTAAGTGACTAATTTTCGCACTAATTTCAGACCTGGGTCTGTTAGGCGAATTAGGCAGAACCCTGCACAGATCGCAATGTTCCGTGCAGGGTTCTGCTGTAAAAAATAAAAGAAATGGTTAAATAAAAAAAAAAAACGAGCGCGGGGTCCCCCGCCCGAGTCTAACCAGCCCCGGGCTCACTGAGCCGGCGCTGGTGACATAAAATCAGGGTCCCCGACAAATAGGGTCTGGCGCTGGTTCCCAAAATACGGGGGACAAAGTGACTAGGGGTCCCCCGTATTTTAAGAACCAGCACCGGACACAACCAGCCAGCAGGCTAATGCCACAGCCGGGGGGAGACTTTTTATACAAGTCCCCCCGGCCAAAGCATTAACCCCCTGGCTGGTCAGCATGGGCAGGGGTCCTGGGGAAGTGGGGACCCCCCCAATGAAGGGGTCCCCCCCCTCCAGGACTTACCAGCCCATGCTGATAGTCCGGGGCTGTCCTCCATGCCCCTGGGCTGTGGGCATGGAGCTGATGCTTTGTGTAAAAAAAAGAATGTAAACTATTGTTTTACACTGGCGAACTATCAGTCCCAGCAAGCCTACCCCGCATGCTGGGACTTGGGGAACCACAAGTCTCAGCATGCGGGGGATTAAAGTGCCCGCTGGCACTTGTAGTTCTGCAGTGTAAAAAATTGTGCATGGGCTGGTAAGTCCTGGAGGGGGGGGACCCCTTCATTGGGGGGGTCCCCACTTCCCCAGGACCCCAATCACTTATTTGCATCTTAATAATAAACGATTTCTCATACACCAGATTGCATCCTACCTCATTTACATATCCGTCTGCACCTATAAATTCACACCAGGTGAGCCTGACATTATTCTGTTTAAACTCTGCGAAGTAGCAGACTGGGCGATTATCGATAGACTGCACATGCTTAAGACCCGTAGGCCGTCCTGGTAACTGGCTATTTTCCAGTGCCAGCCCTATCACACAGAGTGTCGCAGTGCCCGACTAATTACATAGAGAGTGTCATAGTGCCCACCTTATTATACAGAGTATCGTAGTGCCCACCTTATTACATAGAGTTGTGCAGTTCCCGCCTTATTACACAGAGAGTGTCACAGTGCCCATCTTATTACACAGAGAGTGGTACAGTGCCCACCTTGTTACACAGAGAGTGTCAAAGTGCCCACCATATTACACAGAGAGTGTCGCAGTGCCCTCCTTATTACATAGAGAGTTGTGCAGTTCCCACCTTATTACACAGAGAGTGTCACAGTGCCCACCTTGTTACACAGAGTGTCAAAGTGCCCACCTTATTACACAGAGAGTGTCGCAGTGCCCTCCTTATTACATAGAGAGTGGTGCAGTGCCCGCCTTATTACACAGAGAGTGTCGCAGAACCCACATTATTACACAGTGTCGCAGTGCCCACCTTATTACACAGTGTTGCAGTGCCCGCCTTATTACACAGAGAGTGTCATAGTGCCCACCTTATTACACAGAGTGTGTCGCAGAGCCCACCTTATTACACAGAGAGTGTCGCAGGGCCCACATTATCACAGATTGTCGCAGTGCCCTCCTTATTACAGAGAGTGGTGCAGTGCCCACCTTATTACACAGAGAATGTCGCAGTGCCCACCTTATTACACAGTGTTGCAATGCCCACCTTATTACAGAGTGTTGCAGTGCCCACCTTATTACACAGAGAGTGTTGAAGTGCCCATCTTATTACGCAGAGAGTGTTGCAGTGCCCACCTTATGACAGTGTGACAGTGCCCACCTTATTACACAATGTTAAAGAGAGTGTTGCAGTGCCCACCTTATTACACAGTGTCGCAGTGCCCACCTTATTACACAGTATTGCAGTGCCCGCCTTATTACACAGTGTTACAGAGAGTGTTACAAAGTGTCTCAGTGCCAAAGTTACTATTACAAAGTGTCTCAGTGCCAAAGCGATGCAGAATATGTATGCGCTATATAAGAAACTGTTTATGAATAAATAATTACAAAGAGTATTGCAGTGCCCACCTTATTACATAGAGAGTGTCGCAGTGTCTTATTACACAGTGTTGCAGAGCCCACATTATAACAGATTAACGCAGTGCCCACCTTATTACAGAGAGTGTCCCAGTGCCCACCTTACTACACAGAGAATGTCACAGTGCCAACCTTATTACACAGAGAATGTTGCAGTGCCTGCCTTATTACACACAGACTAATGCATTACCGGTCTTATTACACAGTGTCGCAGTGCACGCATACTTAAACAGTGTCACAGTGCCCTCCTTATTAGAGTGTCGCAGTACCCGCATTATTACAGTAAGTGTTGCAGTGCCCGCCTTTTTATGTTGACAGTGTCGCAGTGCCTTACTTAGTAGACATAGTGTCACAGTGCAAGCTTTATTACACAGAGAGTGAGCAGTGTCCACCTTATTACAGAGAGTGTCCCAGTGCCCACCTTATTACAGGGTGTCCCAGTGCCCACTTTATTACATAGAGAGTGTTGCAGAGCCCAAATTATCACAGATTGTCACAGTGCCCTCCTTTTTACACAGAGTGGTACAGTGCTCACCTTGTTACACAAAGAGTGTCAAAGTGCCCACCTTATTACACAGAGAGTGTTGCAGTGCCCTCTTTATTACATCAAGAGTGGTGCAGTGCCCGCCTTGTTACACAGAGAGCGTCGCATAACCCACATTATTACACAGTGTCGCAGTGCCCACCTTATTACATATTGTCGCAGTGCCCACCTTATTACACAGTGATTGTCGCAGTGCCCGCTTTATTACGCAGTGCCCTCCTTTTTAAACAGAGTGTCGCAGAGCCCACATTATTACACAGAGTGTCGCAGTGCCCACATTATTACAGAGTATCACAGTACCCACCTTATTACATAGAGAGTATCGGAGTGCCCACCTTATTACACAGAGAGTGTCGCAGAGCACACCTTATTACCCAGAAAGTGTCGTAGTGCCCACCTTATTACAGAGAGTGTCGCAGTGCCCGCCTTATTACACAGAGCGTCGCAGTGCCCTCCTTATTACACAGAGAGTGGTGCATTGCCCACCTTATTACACAGAGAATGTTGCAGTGCCCACCATATTACACAGAATGTTGCAATGCCCACCTTATTACACAGAGAGTGTTGAAGTGCCCATCTTATTACACAGAGTGTTGCAGTGCCCACCTTATGACAGTGTCACAATGCCCACCTTATTACACAATGTTACAGAGACTGTCGCAGTGCCCACCTTATTACACAGTGTCGCAGTGCCCACCTTATTACACAGTATTGCAGTGCCCGCCTTATTACACAGTGTTACAGAGTGTTGCAATGCCCAACTTATTACAAAGTGTCTCAGTGCCAAAGCGATGCAGAATATGTATGCGCTATATAAGAAACTGTTTATGAATAAATAATTACAAAGAGTGTTGCAGTGCATGCCTTTTTACATAGAAAGTTTTGCAGTGCCCACCTTATTACATAGAGTTTTGCAGTGCCCACATTATTAAATAGAGAGTGTCGCAGAGCCCACATTATAACAGATTGTCGTAGTGTCCTCCTTATTACACAGAGCGTCGCAGTGCCAACCTTATTACACAGAGAATGTTGCAGTGCCCGCATACTTAAACAGTGCCACAGTGCCCTTCTTATTACAGAGTGTCCCAGTGTCCACCTTATTACAGAGTGTCCCAGTGCCCACCTTATTACAGAGAGTGTCCCAGTGCCCACCTTATTACATAGATAGTGTCGCAGAGCCCAAATTATCAGATTGTCACAGTGCCCTCCTTATTACACAGAGAGTGGTACAGTGCCCACCTTGTTACACAGAGAGTGTCAAAGTGCCCACGTTATTACACATAGAGTGTCGCAGTGCCCTCCTTATTACACAGAGAGTGTTGAAGTGCCCATCTTATTACACAGAGTGTTGCAGTGCCCACCTTATGACAGTGTCACAATGCCCACCTTATTACACAGAATGTTGCAATGCCCACCTTATTACACAGAGAGTGTTGAAGTGCCCATCTTGTTACACAGAGTGTTGCAGTGCCCACCTTATTACACAATGTTACAGAGACTGTCGCAGTGCCCACCTTATTACACAGTGTCGCAGTGCCCACCTTATTACACAGTATTGCAGTGCCCGCCTTATTACACAGTGTTACAGAGAGTGTTGCAATGCCCAACTTATTACAAAGTGTCTCAGTGCCAAAGCGATGCAGAATATGTATGTTCTATATAAGAAACTGTTTATGAATAAATAATTACAAAGAGTGTTGCAGTGCATGCCTTTTTACATAGAAAGTTTTGCAGTGCCCACCTTATTACATAGAGTTTTGCAGTGCCCACATTATTAAATAGAGAGTGTCGCAGAGCCCACATTATAACAGATTGTCGTAGTGTCCTCTTTATTACACAGAGCGTCGCAGTGCCAACCTTATTACACAGAGAATGTTGCAGTGCCCGCATACTTAAACAGTGCCACAGTGCCCTTCTTATTACAGAGTGTCCCAGTGTCCACCTTATTACAGAGTGTCCCAGTGCCCACCTTATTACAGAGAGTGTCCCAGTGCCCACCTTATTACATAGATAGTGTCGCAGAGCCCAAATTATCAGATTGTCACAGTGCCCTCCTTATTACACAGAGAGTGGTACAGTGCCCACCTTGTTACACAGAGAGTGTCAAAGTGCCCACCTTATTACACATAGAGTGTTGCAGTGCCCTCCTTATTACATAGAGAGTGGTGCAGTGCCCGTCTTGTTACACAGAGAGCGCCACAGTGCCTGCCTTATTACACAGTGTTGCAGTGCCCACCTTATTACACAGTATTGCAGTGCTCGCCTTATTACACAGTGTTACAGAGAGTGTTGCAATGCCCAACTTATTACAAAGTGTCTCAGTGCCATGCAGAATATGTATGCGCTATATAAGAAACTGTTTATGAATAAATAATTACAAAGAGTGTTGCAGTGCATGCCTTTTTACATAGAGTGTCGCAGTGCCCACCTTATTACATAGAGAGTTTTGCAGTGCCCACATTATTACACAGTGTTACAGAGAGTGTTGCAATGCCCAACTTATTACAAAGTGTCTCAGTGCCAAAGCGATGCAGAATATGTATGCGCTATATAAGAAACTGTTTATGAATAAATAATTACAAAGAGTGTTGCAGTGCATGCCTTTTTACATAGAGTGTCGCAGTGCCCACCTTATTACATAGAGAGTTTTGCAGTGCCCACATTATTGCATAGAGAGTGTCGCAGAGCCCACATTATAACAGATTGTCGTAGTGTCCTCCTTATTACACAGAGCGTCGCAGTGCCAACCTTATTACACAGAGAATGTTGCAGTGCCTGCCTTATTACAGAGTGTTACAGTACCCATCTTATTACAGAGTGTTGCAGTGCCTGCCTTATTACAGAGTGTTACAGTACCTGTCTTATTACACAGAGTGTTGCAGTGCCCGCATACTTAAACAGTGCCACAGTGCCCTTCTTATTACAGAGAGTGTCCCAGTGCCCACCTTATTACAGAGAGTGTCCCAGTGCCCACCTTATTACATAGATAGTGTCGCAGAGCCCAAATTATCAGATTGTCACAGTGCCCTCCTTATTACACAGAGAGTGGTACAGTGCCCACCTTATTACACATAGAGTGTCGCAGTGCCCTCCTTATTACATAGAGTGGTGCAGTGCCCGTCTTGTTACACAGAGAGCGTCGCAGTGCCTGCCTTAATACACACAGAGTGTTGCAGAACCCACATAATTACACATAGTGTCGCAGTGCCCACATTATTACACAGAGAGTGTTGAAGTGCACACGTTATTACACAGAGAGTGTCACAGAGCCAACCTTATTACAGAGTATCACAGTGCCCACTTTATTACACAGAGAGTATCAAAGAGCCCACCTTATTACACAGAGAGTGTCACAGTGCCCACCTTATTACACAGAGAGTCACAGTGCCCATCTTATTACACAGAGTGTTGCAGTGCCCCCTTATGACAGTGTCACAGTGCCCACCTTATAACATGATGTTACAGAGAGTGTGGCAATGCCCACCTTATTACAGTGTCACAGTGCCCACCTTATTACACAGTATTGCAGTGCCCGCCTTATTACACAGTGTTACAAGAGTGTTGCAGTGCCCAACTTATTACAAAGTTTCTCAGTGCCAAAGCTATGCAAAATATGTATGCGCCATATAAGAAACTGTTTATGAATAAATAATTACATAGTGTTGCAGTGCCCACCTTATTACATAGAGAGTGTCGCAGAGCCCACATTATTACATAGAGAGTGTCGCATAGCCCACATTATAACAGATTGTCACAGTGCCCTCCTTATTACACAGTGTCGCAGTGCCCTCCTTATTACATAGAGAGTGGTGCAGTGCCCGCCTTGTTACACAGAGAGCGCCGCAGAACCCACATTATTACACATATTGTTGCAGTGCCCACCTTATTACACAGTGTCGCAGTGCCCACCTTATTACACAGAGAGTGTCGTAGTGCCCACCTTATTACACAAAAAGTGTTGTAGTGCCCACCTTATTACACAGGGTGTCGCAGTGCCCACCTTATTACATAGAGTCGCAGTGCCCACCTTATTACAGAGAGTGTTGCAGAGCCCACATTATCACAGATTGTCACAGTGCCCTCCTTATTACACACAGAATGGTGCAGTGCCCACCTTATTACACAAAGAATGTCGCAGTGCCCACCTTATTACACAAAGTGTTGCAGTGCCCACCTTATTACACAGAGAGTGTTGAAGTGCCCATCTTATTATACAGAGTTGCAGTGCCCACCTTATTACACGATGTTACAGAGAGTGTCGCAGTGCCCACCTTCTTACAGTGTCGCAGTGCCCACCTTATTACACAGTATTGCAGTGCCCGCCTTATTACTCAGTGTTAGAGAGAGTGTTGCAGTGCACACCTTATTACAAAGTGTCTCAGTGCCAAAGCGATGCAGAATATGTATGTGCTATATAAGAAACTGTTTATGAATAAATAATTACAAAGAGTGTTGCAGTTCACGCCTTTTTACATAGAGAGTGTCGCAGTGCCAACATTATTATATAGAGTGTCGCCGTGCCCACATTATAACAGATTGTCGTAGTGCCCTCCGTATTACAGAGTGTTGCAGTGCCCTCCTTATTACACAGAGAGTGGTGCAGTGCCCGTCTTGTTACACAGAGACTGTTGCAGTGCCAACCTTATTACACAGAGAATGTCGCAGTGCCTGCCTTATTACACAGTGTTGCAGTTCCCACCTTATTACACAGAGTGTCGTAGTGCCCACCTTTTTACACAGTGTGTCGCAGAGCCCACATTATTAGTGTTGCAGTGCCCACCTTATTACACAGAGTGTAGCAGTGCCCGCTTTATTATGCAGTGTCGCAGTGCCCTCCTTTTTTCACAGAGAGTGTTGCAGAGCCCACATTATTACACAGAGTGTCAAAGTGCCCACCTTATTACAGAGTATCGCAGTGCCCACCTTATTCCATAGAGAGTGTCAGAGTGCCCACCTTATTACACAGAGAGTGTCGTAGTGCCCACCTTATTACAGAGTGTCGCAGTGCCCACCTTATTACACAGAGTGTTGCAGTGCCCGCCTTATTACACAGAGAGTGTCGCAGAGCCCACATTATCACAGATTGTCGCAGTGCCCTCCTTATTACACAGAGAGTGGTGCAGTGCCCACCTTATTACACAGAGAATGTCGCAGTGCCCACCTTATTACAGTGTTGCAATGCCCACCTTATTACATAGAGTGTTGCAGTGCCCACCTTATTACACAGAGTGTTGAAGTGCCCATCTTATTACATAGAGTGCTGCAGTGCCCACCTTATGACAGTGTCACAGTGCCCACCTTATTATACGATGTTACAGAGAGTGTTGCAGTGCTCACCCTATTACAGTGTCGCAGTGCCCACCTTATTACACAGTATTGCAGTGCCCGCCTTATTAAACAGTGTTACAGAGAGAGTTGCAGTGCCCACCTTATTACAAAGTGTCTCCGTGCCAAAGTGATGCAGAATATGTATGTTCTATATAAGAAACTGTTTATGAATAATTATAAAGAGTGTTGCAGTGCCCACATTATTACATAGAGTATCGCAGAGCCCACATTATAACAGATTGTCGTAGTGCCCTCCTTATTACAGAGTGTTGCAGTGCCCTCCTTATTACATAGAGTGGTGCAGTGCCTGCCTTGTTACACAGAGACTGTCGCAGTGCCAACCTTTTTACATAGAGAGTGTCGCAGTGCCAACATTATTATATAGTGTCGCAGTGCCCACATTATAACAGATTGTCGAAGTGCCCTCCTTATTACACAGTGTTGCAGTGCCCTCCTTATTACATAGAGAGTGGTGCAGTGCCCGCCTTGTTACACAGAGACTGTCGCAGTGCCAACCTTATTACACAGAGAATGTCGCAGTGCATGCCTTATTACACACAGAGTGTTGCAGTACCCGCCTTATTACACAGAGTGTCGCAGTGCCCGCATTGTCTCACGGCATAACGTCAACACACTAGATCTTGCTGCCTTCTCAAACACGCTGTGTCTTCTTCTCACCCCAATCGCCGTCATGTCCTGCCCAAACCTCGCCGCCTCCCTCTATAATGACACGCTATCTTCGGCATTGAACTCCCTCCTCTATCCCCCTTCGATGCTCCAACCCCCAACTGTGGCACTCGGCTATCACCCGATTCCTTAAATAGTGCTCTCGCACTGCTGAGCGCTTCTGGAAGAAATCACGCTCCCTCGCGGATTATCTCCATTTCAAATTCATTCTTTCCTCCTTCAGCTCTGCCCTTGCTCTGTCCATGGAATCCTACTTTAAGACCCTCATCTTTTCCCAATCATCCAACCCCCGCAGGCTCTTCGCCACCTTCAACTCCTTGCTCTCCCCCCCCTCCTCCAGCTCTTCCATCCTCCATCGTAGCCGCTGATTTTGCTACCTACTTTTCAACCAAAATCTCCTCTCCCAGGAGTGCCATCGCTGCTGCCATGACCTCACCCTCTCCCTCCTCCATCCCCACTCCCCTCCTTCCCACCCCTGTCCTCATTTTACCCCACCACTGCCGCTGAAGTCCACTCTATCCTTCAATCCGCTTCTCCCTCCACCTGCTCGCTCGATCCTATCCCCTCCAATATTATCCGTCGTCTCAGTCCCTCAGTCTGCTCTCACCTGGCTCACCTCTTTAATCTTTCCCTATCCTCTGGGATCTTCCCTTCCTCCTTCAAACACGCTCTTGTCTCCCCAATTCTCAAAAAAAAAATCTGGACCCCAACTCTCCATCCAACTACAGGCCCATCTCCCTCCTACCTTTTGCCTCCAAGCTCCTAGAATGTCTGATCTATAATGGTCTCCTAAGCCACCTTACTGCTAACTCCATTCTAGACCCCCTCCAATCCGGGTTCCGCCCTTTACATTCCACTGAAACTGCCCTGACCAAAGTCACTAACGATCTA